>NC_134509.1:14400766-14721266 GCF_027942865.1 Odontesthes bonariensis
TAACTGTTTGGGTTTTTGGTGTTGTCTGTTTGTACCATTTCAAAGAAATTTATGTTGACACTGGGGACTTCCTCTTCCTTCACTTTGCCCTGATGGGCGTCTCTAGAATGCAACCCTTTGGGACCATGTGGGGACAGAGTGGGGAGTGGAAATGAGATTGACTTAGACTTGCAGACAGGCTTGAATAAATGGTCACACCCAAGAGTAAAAAAAACGGGGAAAAAACTAAGTCTGGGCAGTGTAAGTGACATAAATAAACTGTAAACATCCCCGATGAGATCTCACATGAAACATTTAGACTGTGACTATGAGATTGTAGCCGTGGCCTAGTGGTTAGGGAGGTGGACTTAATATCAGAGGGTTGCAAGTTCAAATCCCGCCATTACCTCTCCCTACACATCTATCCATGGCTGAAGTGCCCTTGAGCAAGGCACCTAACCCCACATTGCTCCAGGGGCTGTAACCAATACCCTGTATCTAAATAGCTTTTTTTTGGATAAAAAGCGTCAGCTAAGTGTAATGTAATAATACTAATTATAATTATTTGATTTCTTTAAACCTTAATTCTGGCTGGAATGACCTGAAACATTACAAGGCACATGTTTGAAGTAAGGCTGCTGGAAACAAGCTCATATACTTTAGCTTCAAAACAAAAATTACATAAATCAGGCTCTGTGGCTTTCAGTGTCACCATATCTCAAACCAACTGAAGAACTATGGATGATCTTAGGCTGACATGTTGATAGGAAAATTAAAGCCTAACCTTTGGAGGCTAACCAGGCTGCTTTCAAGTCATTTTGATAGTTTGTGGTGGCTGCACACTACGTATCAGCCGACTTCTCATTCACTGGAAAAGCAAATCTGAAGTCATTTTTTCAAAAGTTGCAAAAATAAATGTGAATTGGACACTTTTCCATGACTGGTGGCTAAGTTGTGAGTGATTGTAATTCAGTAGAAGAAGCAGAAACAAACCTTGAAGAGGAAAAAATTAACTGTGGTGGACATCCACAAGAGGAAAACAGACAGAGCTCTTCTCAAGAAATAACTTTAGTCTGAGTAGATGTTGGTCAGTCACATGTGTTTCATGTTTGCCAGCTTCGACTTTTTTTTTCTTTTACTGCTGTCATTTTTTCTTTTCTTATTATCATCTTCTAAATTAATGCAATTAAAAAAGGACAATGAAAATCCGGCTTTTGACACTTTATTGTGTGACGGTTATTCTTCATTTATGTCATCTGCCAGTAGCCAAGCCTTACACAACGAAATGATGTTTAAGAGTGCTGAGAGCCAAAGCATAAATCTTCCCCTCACACAGCAGCTTACCTAATTCACATAGACACAGAATTCGCTGTTCAACTGCAAATACACATTTAAATGTAACACATTGCACCACTAACCCTGCTGATTATTAAAAATCTTCCAAGGGCCGACGGAGGGGGAAAT
Organism: Odontesthes bonariensis; assembly: GCF_027942865.1. NCBI lineage: Eukaryota > Metazoa > Chordata > Actinopteri > Atheriniformes > Atherinopsidae > Odontesthes > Odontesthes bonariensis. Next base: position 14,402,210 of record NC_134509.1, read on the forward strand.
AAAACAAGTCTACCACCTCTGATTTCAACCTCTCTACACACAGTAATACTAGTGTTGAAGTACGTTGCCATCTTCGCGCCCGGCCATGAGGCTGTGTGGTTTGTGTGCTCTAACATCACACAGCCTGATTCCGCACAGCGGGGTACAGACACAGTGGAACCAATGCACCGCTTTCAGCTCAGTGCAAATCAGGATATTATCAGCACGGTACACACAAAAAAAGGACAGACAGAGCCATTATACTCAAGAATGTACAGGTACACACACACATCCCTCACTGGCACACTGAATAGGCCTCATTCAGACTTACCAGCATGCTTGGCAGCCAGCCACAGCTGAATCTTCTTAGTCCTGCTGATGGGCTGAGATGAGCTAAAGTGGTAAGCCTGTCTCCATTTACACTGAGGAGTCAACCAGTCTGTCATACAAGTGGTCAACATATGCTACGGGACACAGCTGCCCCTCTCTTGTCTTTTTGTACATTTGGGTTGCAAACCTCAGTGGGACAGCCAATTTAAACCATTAAGAGGGTGTGTGTGTGTGTTTGTGTGAGATTAGAAGAAGAAGGAGTAGTGAGTCTGCCGACACTGGGGGTTTTCTCCCTCTCTTGACCACTCATAATTATATACACAGAGAGAGTAGACTTTTTGGACTCAGTCCAGATGCAGGGCTCTTTGCTAGGCTAGTGTGACATCAAAGGCTGTTTTATTCTTTGGCTTTGCATGACGTCAATTCCCCATCAAGTACCACCACTACTGGAGCCATTACCCGTGTTTGGAAATGACTCTTCCAACAGGAACATATTAGGGGTTGGCAGAAAATGTAGCGTTTTCTATCCCAATTTCTAATTTCTTGTGTCATGATAAAAAAAAAGGAGAGAAAATGTTCATACTTATTCCACTTTGACTTGAATATGAGGACTTCAGACTTTCTTGTCAAGCTCTTCGTGGTTTTTTGTGATTTACCAACAGTATATTATGATACAGCATCCTCACTGACACTTATACTTGTTTTGTGGAGATAAAGAATCTGCCTAATCATGCACTAACATGAATTACATGTTATTAAATTATTACAACCAGATTATGCAAGTTGTGGACATTCTATATCCTAATTTGCAGGAGAAGACAAGGAGACACTTGACTGCAGTGAACTCCTAAATTTTTGCATTTATTCCAATCCTTTGAAGTATACATTCAAGAGACATTTTTAAAAAGAACACCAGTCTTCTGAGATCTCCAACGCAACAGTGATCTGTAGTTATCTCTATCACAGGTGGCTCTCCTGACAGGATCACCATTTTTATAGTTGAGGTTGAAGGAGATTGGGCAGATTAGTTTAATCTGACAGAAAGTCTCTGGAACTGTGGTCTTTTAATGGCAGCAGCCGGTACTAGCATAGCATTGCTAATGAGGTGTTCACTGACCAGGTACAGGTTATTTTCTTTTTCACACTTCAAGATTATTTCACAGGGTAATCAACTATTTTATTGTCTCTGAAGTTAAAAAACAAATATATGCTTAATAATGTCATCTTAATTTGTCATATTTTTTCAAATATACTGCACAAATGACAGCTGGAGAGATCATTGGGTGCAACAAAACAGCTGTTGTTGTAATTTTCAGATGCAAAATTAGCCAATGCTTTCTGGTTCCTTTTCCTCTGATCTGCATCTTGGGATTCATAGAAAAAGCAAGAGGGAGATCCATGGAGCAGCTGGCAGGTTTCCTTAATTTATCTTTTGAATTAAACCTCTATAGCCTACCACATGTAAAGGATTCCCGATAATACACGGATCCCATGAATAGTGTCCAGCAGAGTCAACAGCAGCTGTTGAGTGCAGGCATCCTGGGAATGTGACAACAGGTTAAACACAAGTGGCAGTTGGGCTGTCTTCAGACACCCCCGTCACAGAGGGGCTCCCCAGGACACACAAACCCTCTCATACATGCACAGGTCTGTCTCCGACAGGCTTTGGTTAACAAGCATCTGCTGCTGTGCATGTGCATAAAGTTCAGAGAGACCTTCCAAGTTCACAAGTAAGTCTGTTCTCCTAAATTCATTCAAAGTGGACTTCAGAGACAAGATTATTTAATATTGCAGTTTTAAACATTACACCATTATTGGTTTTCTGACAGACTTGATTTCTGTGTGAAGCGTTATAGATTCTAGTTTATGTAATAGGATGGTTGTTCCTTATTATTATACTGTGCAGACTAATAAAACAGATTTCCGTCACAGCATATTCCTCAAACTATCTTGGACTCTCTTGTTAGGTAGCAGATCCCATTTTTGTAACAGACTCATGAAATAAAAATGAATGAATGAATCACATACCCTGTTTTTGCAAAGACGAAAGCAGTCCATGATCCTGTACCATATCCTGAATATTGAGTCTTGAAATGAAAACTCCAGCGGCACTCAGTATGTCTGCAGAGCTGGCTGAGCCAGCATACAGTATCCTACCACATCCTGTGTTTCCACACACACACACACACACACACACACACACACACTGCTGTTCCCTTGACTGAGGGGAAAAGCAGTTGAAATCAGTCTTTGAAAGAGATGGTTATGCTAATTAAGCTTTACTGGATTAGGAGGAAAAAAGTCTCCCTTGTATGCGTCTGGAAACTTTGCCCTCATATGAGGAAAGAGAAAAAAATTGTGTGTGTGTGTGTGTGTGTTGGTCTATGTCCATGTGTGTAAGTGGGTGTTACGTAGCGGGACAGGGGGCAGCTGTCGCTGTCCAAAAAACACTCGTGTGGCTGTTGCCTTAGCAACAACACTGAAAAATTTAAAGATGTTAATGTGCAAAATACACTTTTATTGCAATCTCAACACAGTCAAAGTCACAAACACACACTGTGCACATATGCAATCCCTAATTGAGAGGTGGACAGCAGTTCATGTGGACATCTGGACTTTAACTGTCACAGAAAATAAAAGGTTAATGCTCACTGTCTGTTCCACATCGGTGAGTCAAATGTGGAAAAAAAGAGCCAGCAAGCAAAGATGGAGAGAAAACCAACTAGGATCCAGTGACCCAGGAACACCGCAAAACAACAAACAGCAAAAGGTCGCCGAGAGGCAGGGCACATATGTGTGTATATATGTGCGTGATATTGCTTACCTCTACTATCTCTGTGCAGGCATGAGACACAAGCTGCTGCTTGTGGGGATCTATGACAGCCACCTGGACCACAGCATTGGGCTTCCTGTCTCTGCCTGAGGCCACCAGATCATTACAGGCTACACAGAGGAAGAGATGGAGGAAGGGAGAGCCGAGGGGTAGAGGAGAGAATGGATAAAAGACGAGAAATGAGAGGAGAGAAGGGAGGAGAAGAGGGTGAAAGATGAGAGGGGAAATAATCCTTCAAGACACATGCGTAAATTACACAAATCACATGACTCTGGGTCACAAACAGAGGGCATGAAAATAGTATCAAGGTAAATAAAGACAGAAAAAAGAAAAATGCCCTACATACTGTAGTTTATGATCATCACCTGTCAGATTAGCTGTCACAAGGATCTGCATCACCAAGAGTTAAATTTACTGTGTGCACTGAGGCTTCAACGCCAAATCACAAAGGTTGAAAGAAAGAAAGAAAAAATGTGTACACTCAGATATGGAATTTTGCTGCCTAAGCAGTTGATTAAGATGGCAGTAAAGCAACTTAGAGCTCCTCATGGCAGCGCGATATCCGTTTTACCAGCGCTTTCATTTCTCACATCAAAAGCAATGTGTCACTCATATTCCAAGGACAGCCAGCCCCAGTCCTCATCACTACCATAATCACTTAATCATGACCTAAAAGCTGACTTCACTGATGTCACAACTGTTATGCTTAAAGACATGGTTGGTAATCCTGTTCAGAAACACATTTTGTAATACTGGGTGAAATGGTCCGTGTTTCCTGAGAGAAATCTATACAAGATGTATTTAGAAAAAGGGACGAAAATAATCAGACCTCTGTGGCAGCTGCAGGACTGAGAAAAAGCTGACCAATCCAAGATCAGCGGGACGCTGATCTTGGATTGGAGCGCCTACAAAAAACCAATCAGATGCCTCTGCTTTCTGCCTACGCCCCCCTCTGTCGGCTCCCTGCTCAGTGTGCACACGCGGTTCTACCGGCTTTGGATGAAGCACTGACGGAATGGGGGGGGGGGGGGGGGGGGGGGGGGTGTGGAGCTTAGAGGAGGGGCCACTTTCGAATCTTGCTAGCTCTCTTGCTAGCTCTCTAGGATTACCTACCATAGCTTTAAGCCTGTGAGTGCAGGAGGGCTGTATATTTAAGGAGGAATACCAGTATGATGGTGCACAACGCATTACCTTAGAAAGTGAAAAACAGCGAGCTTCATCTCCATCATTTACTACAGTATCAATGCTAACGGTGCCTCTTTCGTGTCCTCCAGTGGACACAACCTAATAGTGAAAACACACGCACCTCACTAACAGCTGAACACTGTTGAGTTTACGTCATGGAGCTGGCTGGCTGTCGCAGCATAAAACTAACTTACACTTGTTTTATTGTTCTAAGAGCTTCAGACGGTGACGACTTGCAGTGCATTTTAAGATCGTTCTTGAAGACTAACAAGGAAGTAAACTAGTGCAACTTAGAAATAAGCTCCAAGTTTAATTGTTTTTCTTCCATCAGGAGGGAACAAGAATCTGTCTTTGTGCACTTCTATCTTCTGTGTTTGAGAAAGCCTGTCTCACTGTCATCTTGATAACACAGGTAGGGACAATTAAAACTGTGCAGATATCTATCTACCTGTCCGTTCAGCAAACAGATCGTCACTCCAGCTTCATTTTTCAAAAGAAACAAGCCTCGAGACCTGAGACATGGCAGTCCCAAATAAATGATGAGAACACGATGTGGAATCTCCTCATTACAACACAAAATAGACATGTCAAACATGTCAATTAAATGGTAAAAATACAGCAAAGAAAGTAACGCTGTGTATATTATGGTGGTAGCCCAACATCTGCTGGGATAATTAGTGCTGGTTTGACCACAAACTTGCATAAACTCTGCAGAAACAGATGTGCTGAACTGCAACAAATCAGTCTGCAGAAGAGACCTAAATGATAATAAAAATCAGTACATCGAGTCACATTGTGAAGGAAGAGCTGAAGAGGAAAAAAAGAGATATCAGATATTAGAAAGTGACTAATGTGTACACCAAAAATACTTAAGTCAACAGGCATATAAAATTCATTCCATCTTTATATCATCACAAAAAAATGTAATGCAGTCTAGACGAGAAATATGTTATATAACCGTCTAAAGTGGCATTCTATTTTGTGTTGGTGGTCCTATTTTATACTTCCTAATTTGTCATTTTTCCCATATTGAAAATATAATTGAGTATAGATTATTTTCATAGTATCGAGTTTGAAATTCTTGAATCATGAAATTCCTTCAGGATATTACAGGCTTTAACCTAAATCAAGTTTCGGGTGAGGAGCACATTAAGGGGCACTTGAAGACACTTTGGGACATGTGAATTGGAGAAGTCTGGATCGATTAAGCAACCTTTTGACTGAAAAATGACTGTTCCTGAGCTCCAACCACCTCCAGCAAAGTCTGCGAACATCCAGACTCACAGAGGATGCACAGCCATTTTTAAAGGTTGATAACTTGATATGACAGCCCAGAGACTTTACACAGTATTGTACCTTTGAATGTGGGGACGATTCCTGCATCAGGAACCTTGTCATAAAAAGTTATAGATGTTTTACTCATCATAAACTTAGAGTCTGACTCTTGCATTGATGAGACCTCAATATAATCTCTTTTGTACAGTCATTTTTATTACTAAAGTTCAACTGCAATTAAACAACAAAGAACCATCTTTACTCGAATCTTTCAATATCTCTGCTTCACATGAAAAGCCAAAACCAACACTCAGTCTGCTACACATATGGCTCTGAATGTATGTATTAATCAGCATTTATGTACATTTCAGTGACACAGTTTTGCTTAGAAACGTCCTTTGATGCATCCAAAAGCTGCATCTTATCTGTCCATCTCAATACTGGCATGTGAACAGGCACAAAAACCATCACTAAAATGTCAACCTTGCTATTTTTCAAGTAGAGAAGTGGTTTAAGTCACTCTTTGATGCGTTAAGTGAGACGTGGAACAAGATTAATGCTCTTTATCAGCAACTGTTCAGACTGATCATTGCACACTCCGCCCTTCATTTGACAGAGACACTTAGACGTCACAGTATACGGTTCATTTCCTAAAAACAACTTCATACACATGGACTGCAAATGATGCATTTTAAAACAGCACTGGAAAGCTGATGGTGTTGTCGGACTTTTGTTTTGGCTATTTTAAGAACATTTACACAAACAAAGGCAGCGTTTGATGAGTATTTGAGAGGTGAGGAGTCAGGAAATCCCAATTACCTTGAATCAGAGAAGGAGAAAATGTCTACTATGAAAAATCACGGTCTTTCACAGAATCACTTTTCAATTTTATAAGCTGCTTTAAGGTGTCTATATTTGAACAAGACAATATACGTGACCAAGGTTATTTTTATATCAGACTACATCAGGCATTATTGATATTTACCATATGAACTAAGTTAAGCATTGAGTATAAAACAAAATTCAAAGCCTTCAAATCAAACACTATTAACTATGTACCTTTTGCCTCAACCCTTTAACACCTAAGGCCCCCTGTAAATAAAACCAAAGCAGTGTTGAAAACAACCTAAAAGCTGACAAGTTTTTCTTAAGAACCTGACAGAATTATCAATGTTGACATGAGCCATTATTTTTAAGCCTCTGAAGTTCATAAAAACAAAATCTAAAAACGATTTGACAGCTTAAGCCTCCAGCCGTCATTATTGTCCTATTGTCGTAATAGTCACGGAAAGCATTTTATACATTTATGTATATATTAAAATGTATGAGACATGCTTTGGTCAAAATATCCATTGGTCTAAGTCTTTTTCAGGTGTGGGAAGTGAGCAAATTTCACACTCCACCACTTTGTCTGCCCTCTCTTCTTGAGGTCATGAACAACGGCATCTCCCTGCAATGGCAACTGGTGAGCGAAGCCAGGGAGAAAGAACGTTTACCAAACAGAACAGAACTGTCTTTGATAGAACCGCGAATCAGATTGAATCAGAGTCAGAACCTGAACAAGAAGGAGCTCACGGAAAACTTTGACCATCGAGGCTCTAACAGGAACTTGATGAACAATTAGTTTTTGTACATTCATACATTGGCTGAGAAGACACTGTTATTTTGGCTGTTGGACAACCCACTGCATGGGAAGTGTTTCAGTACGTTACGCGCTATGAAAACTTAGGGCAGGGCTGTGCTGTGCAATTCAATAAACGCAAATATAAAGAAGCAAGTTCCTTCAGTCACAAATAACACTCAAGCTCTCTATATAACAACTTTATTGACCGCACAAGGGACACTGTTTAGCACTCTAGCACATAGTTATCAGTACCACCAAGCAAAGTTTACTCATCAGCAGTAAAGGACCAACCAGATGTATGCAGCTTACCTCATAATTATGCCATTTATTAATCTTTATCAAAAGATGCTAATAAACTGTACGTGCAATGTTAACAGCAGATGAAACTGACCAGAAGGCACAAGCAATATTGCGTATAATTGTTGCAATGGCAAGAGCCTCGTAATACACCTCATCGACAGCTGCGGGTTGTCCCAATTACAGAACGTAACTGTTAGACTTGGAAATATTATTAAAATAAATGTAATGATGTCGTAATGACCATGTTAATCTCTCAGAGAGTCACAGTGATGACTCCCTTGAAGTTTGTACTTCAGCTTAGAGTTAACTCGTACTGAACAGCAAAGAACTCATATTAAAAAAAAAAAATTGCCACATTATTTCTCAAATTGTTTTTACCTTGTCTAAAGTCTGGCCACAGAGAGGTGGAACTCGCTCATGTTGGTAAAACGGCCCGATATAAAATGGTTGCTACATGCACACACTTTTGCTAACTCTTGCTGGAACATTGTCTTCACATATAAAGCTTATCTATTATACTCTTATATTCTCTGAAGCTGGGGGTTGATGCAGTAAGATGCAGGTAATTCAGTTCAGCTGACTACAAAAGATTTCCACGCAAAGCTGGCTTCATTGTTCTAGCAGGTTGGATGCGACTGGACGGAGCACAGAGGTCGAGGTTGCCACTGAAAATCTGAACATAATAGTGAATATGCAATATTTTCAAACATACAGGACACAAAACAAAGCGCTAAGATTGTATTTTATGGGAGCTTTTTAAGTTGTTAGTAACTTAACTCACCCCAATATGTCTTCTGAAGAACAGAAAACTAGATTTTTTCAAAATATGTCTGCTTTATTAGATATGTTATTGATCATGAAGCTGTGCTCTGCACATAACGTTAAAAAATACAGCAAACAGAAAGCAGATATCCAGATACACCCAGATGTAGTACACATATTGTTTTGGGGCAAAGAGCTAAATTCCTCATTCACAGCAATGAACAAAATCTTTGTCATGAACTTGTACACATATACAAAATACTAATAACCAGTTAAAAAAAGACACAATAACATTACCTCAGATTTACTAAATCCCATATAGAGCCAAATGTACCAAAGGTCAGACCCTGAAACATCTGTTCATCATCTATTACATTCAAACCATGTGACATCAGTTTGAAAACTGCCTTTTGATAAGACTAAATTACATTTGCTAATTCCCCTTAATTCTCCAGGGTTTGTCTGATCATGAGAGTCACGAGGATTCAAAAGTTCCACATCTCATTCTGTGATATTTAACTGGAAAGTGTTTTACGACTGACAATGCTGTCCCTACATTCTTGAGCTGAAACCCTTTGTCTGAATATTTCCTGAAGAACGGTTAGTAGGGTTCCCACTTCAGCAGGGAGCAAAGAGTGAATCAGAAACGTATGAGTGAAGAAGGTTATGAGGCTGAAAAAAGTTTTGAAAAGGGAAAAAACATCTACTTCTAAAATACAAAGATATTTATTACTCAAAAGTGCACATGTGGTTTCCCTCTGTAATAACACGTGTTGACAGATCAATGAGCAGAAAATCATTTGCAAGGTGAAGAAAAGCACAGTTACGACTCCATCGCAGCTCAACTTGCTATCAAAGACATAATCATTCATGTTTACCTGTCACAACCAAAACTTTGAAGGATTCGTCACCCTGGTGAGGCACAAAAACAAAAAGGAAGGTTTCCGTGTGCAAAAACACATCAAAATTAACCAGAGGGACTCTTGAGGAAAGTTTCCACAGACTGATGAAACAAAAATACACTTTCATCAAAATCATGGAAAGAAGACAAAAAAAAAGTGCACAATCCCAAACACAACACCACAGAGGTTTAAATACACCAGCTCTGTTGTTGCTTGGGCATGTCCTGCTCAGAATCACTGGTACCACTTCATTTGAACTTCACAATTTAGATGCTAGATCTTGAAAATAAAACAAATGCAAATCCCCCAGTTTAGATAAGATGTTTCCCCTATAGTTATTTATAAAACCTTTTCATACATTGGTTCCACCTTATCTTTTAAAAAAGACATCCTTGTTAACCTTTAAAGGCATGGTTGGTAATCCTGTTCAGAAACACATTTTGTAATACTGGGTGAAATGGTCCGTCTGTCCTGAGAGAAATCTATACAAGATGTATTTAGAAAAAGGGACGAAAATAATCAGACCTCTGTGGCAGCTGCAGGACTGAGAAAAAGCTGACCAATCCGAGATCAGCGGATTGGAGCGCCTACAAAAACCAATCAGATGCCTCTGCTTTCTGCCTACGCCCCCCTCTGTCGGCTCCCTGCTCCGTGTGCGCATGCGGTTCTACCGGCTTTGGATGACGCACTGACGGAATGGGGAGGGGGGGGGTGGAGCTTAGAGGAGGGGACACTTTCGAATCTTGCTAGCTCTCTTGCTAGCTCTCTAGGATTACCTACCATAGCTTTAAGGCCTAGAGCCTTACGATGTAAAACGCTAAATATGAAAGCAGAAATCCGCCCCTGTGAGGTTGTGAAGATTATTTTATAAAAATAATAAGAATAATAATAATAAGAACAAAAAATGTACAACATGTCATACAGGAAGTTTCAGGCCTTTTCAAATCTGCCTCAAATTGCAGTGTTTTAACTGATCTTAAAATGGATTTACTTATGTTACCTCTTCATTCCATTCAGTGCTCAACTATGTCAAAGCCAAAACACTTCTGGGAGTGTTCTGCTAATATAAAAACATCCAAGTGTTATATATATTTAATTTACTAACTATAAATTATCAGAGCTAGTATTTAAAGCCTAATTAGTAGCCATAGTGGCTTATTTTGAGTTGTCCTACAAACTTGGCACAGCTTCCCCTGGAAGTTTCTCCCAGGGTTCAGGTTCAGTCTTATACCATCACTCCAGGACTTCCATAGTTTTTCTGGAGCCACTCCTGAGCTTTCTTGGTGGTATGCCTGGTATTATTGTTTTTCTGTAATCCAAACCTTCTCAAACCTGGGGAACATCCTGAACATCTCTGGACCATTTCTTTTTCTGCCAGGAATGTTCTGTATTGTTCTGTATCCATCTTCCTCTTCATTCTGACAACTGTAGAGTATGATGGTGCCACAATCAAGTCTAAAACTATTGTATTCATCATGTGAGGCTGATTACTTGGTTTCTTCCATACAAGCCTCTGATAATCATGGCCATGTAGCTCAATCATGCATTGCATGAGTTCCCAGGAGCTTGAGGTGGCTCTTTCAATGAGGAGCAAAATCGGTCTGGCCAATCTACCATAAAGTCAGGACTAGTGTAGTACTGCACTGTCTTCGCAAAGGGACTCATTCATAACGTCCATTTTCTTGCTGGTTACCGGTCTGATCAGGGCATTTGTCCCCGATTGCTTAGTTTGGCTTAACAGCTAGATTTAGGAAGTCTTGGTTATTCCAAACATCTTCCATTTTAGAATAATGAATACTATTGTGATTTTGGGCTCTTTCAGTGTAGCAGAAAGGATTCAGATCCTTCCAGGCATGTGCATCAACACAATCCTGTCTCAGAGGTCTGTGAACAATTCTCTTGACTTCACATCTAGGGTTTCAAAAAAAAAATCGGACATACAGTTTATTATCTACTGTGTGCCTCATTAATCCAATCAGGTGATTTGATTTATTTCCGAGTTAACTCCAGTCAAGCTGCAGATGCAAGGCCTCCGAGTTAAATTCCTCCTGTCAAATCAAAACAAAAGGGGGTTTGAGTACTCATTTAAATGGGGTATTTCTGTCCCTCCATCAATTTGTTTTTGCTTTGTTATTGCGGAGTACGAGTGGACATAGATCAATCAAATGGAATCAAATGACTCGGAATGGGACAAAATTAGAAAATGTGAAAAAGTCTGAACACTTTTAGTCAGCACTGTGTGTAATGTGGAGATGTTCAGAGCAGGTTTTTGACAATTCATTCAATTACACTTAAGTGGAGTATTATTTGTGTTGTGTAAAAGTTTTGATTTGAAGCAGCTTATTTCTATTTATGTGATCAGTGAGCACTATCTCTGGTCCCAAAGCCAATCATATATTCAAGAATCCTCTTCCCAAAGCTCTTTTCAGCAGCTTGATAGTCATCTTAAGATCTGATTACTACTACAATATTTCCTCTAAATTTCTCTCCTTAAGGGAAAGGGAGACCAGCAGTGCTGAGTCTTTTGAGGAGAGATGAAACAAAGCCTGCTGTCTGGATATATCCAAATAACTGACAGCTGAATAACAGATCTTGATCTTAAAGTTCCCCAAGACATTAATCTCTCTATGTGCCAAAAGAAAAAAACTATTTGAGTTTAAGCCAATTCAAACTTGGAATTCAGAAATAGCAGTGAGAATGGAGTGTCAGATTTTTTTAATGTGAGCTGAAAATCATCTGGGTCTTGTTCCAAAACCCACAAAGATAGCATTTCGAATATATTGTGATTTTTCTGCACATTTCTTGTTCTGTTCGTTCCCATCTGCAAATAATCTGATGGTTGAATATTGTTTTATTCAACTGCACTTCCAAATCTGACTGCCAATACATGACTGGAATATCCCCCATAAAGACCGAAGGAATTTTTCTTAAAATTGTCAATTAAATGAAAAAACTAATTAATAGTTTAAATTCAACAATAAAATGAGCTGCTCAGTTTTAACTACAGATTTAGACATATTCTAACTTTGATAATTACAGTTGCTGAAGACATAGACAATTATTAAAAAAGATAAAAAGTAAAATAGAAAACCATCAAAGACTTTCTGTGAATATTTGGATATGTGCAAATGATCCCTTACCCCTTTTTGGTGGTATTACAGATTCTACATGGGGTCAATGCAACAACCTCCTTCTAACCAGCTCAGCGGTTATGTGATCAAATTGAATAAATGAAAAGTAGAGGAAAACTGAACAAAGCCATACAATATCATTGTATCATTTTTCAACAAGATATTTTCAAATTCCCATGGACATATTAAATTTAGATCAATAACTCAATAAAAAAAATCAATAACTTGTATCGCAAAATCATAGTTAAAATTGTGTACACACCAATAAACGAGAGAAGTAAAGATCTATTTAATGCCCGAGCTAAAAGAGGAGTCAACCAAGGACGACACATCTCGGGAGCAGAAAAACAAACTTAGATCATTTGAAATATTAAACAGATTAAATTATACACTATGTTATACACTCAAACTCAGTCGAGAAACGGCCATAAGCGCAGACAAAATGTAATCAAAATGCAACACTGGTGAAGTGCAGGTGCAATTTACTTCACATGTCATGGGACAAAAATTAAAAGAACTTTGGTTTGGCCCAACAAACGTCATGTACACTGGGGTATAACTTTAACCAGCACATAAAAAATATTCATCCGTCACTGTTTGTGGAAACAAAAGAACAAAACTATTAAGACCTGGATTTGCACAAAAAGACCACCTCTGAGAATAAATCACTGAGCAATTGAAATTGCATTGAAAATATTAGATTATAAAATGCAGCTTTCATATTCCAAAATATTTCCAAAATAACAAGACTGAATATAATGAAACTTGGGCACCAGTGGAGCAGTACATGATGACACTGAAAGAAGTGTGATGACAACCAGAATAACATGTTCATTTTAAACTAATTTAAAATCACTCTTAAAATTCTGAGAGTGGTCTTGGTTGTACATTTCACCGTGGATCAGGACGGGCTTCATATATTGTAATATTAAGGATCGAAAACCCATGTACAACAGCCAGTAATAAAAAGTTGGGATGCTGCGTAAAATGGAAATAAAAACATAATGCAATGATTTGCAGATCTCATAAACCTCCATTTTATTCATAATAGAACATAGAAAAAATATCAAATGTTCAAAGTGAGGCATTTTGCAATTCATTTTGAGTTTGATGGCCACAACATGTCGCAAAAAAATTCGGACAGGTCCACTGTGCAGCACCCCCCTGCTCTTTTAAAAACAATCTGTAAACTGTGAAACTAAAGAGACCGGTTGCTGGACCTTTGGGACAGGGGAGTTGTCCCATTCTTGAATCTGATATAAGATTCTAGCTGCTCAACAGTCCTGGATCTTCTTCGTTGTATTTTATGTGTCATGATGCTCCAGATGGTTTTGATTGGTGAAATGTCTAGACTACAGGCAGGCCACTCTAACTCAGATTCCTCTACTGTAAAGCCATGCTGTTGTCATTGATGCAGTATAAAGTTAAATAATATAGAATTATAAATGCACCCCCATACCATCAGAGATGCAGAGATGAGTGCTGATAAGAAGCTGGAGAGTCCCTCTCCTCTTTAGTCCGGAGGACACAGCCTCCATGAATTCAAAAAAGGAATTCTACATTTTGATTCATCTGACCACAGAACACTTCTCCACTTTGGCTAAAACTATTTTAAATGAGCTTTGGTGCTTTTAACCTGCATTTGTGGATGGCACAGTGAACTTTGTTCACAGACAATGGTTTCTGGCAGTGTTCCTGAGAGCATGCAGTGATTTTCAGGACAGACTCATATCTGTTTTTAATGCATTGCTGCCTGAGGGCCCGAAAATCATGAGCATCTAATATGGATTTTCAGCCGTGTCCCTTGTGCACAGAGATGTCTCCAGATTCTCTGAATCTACTTCTAAGAGACTCTGCCTCTCTAAGGTGCTCTTTTTTCATACCCAATCATGTCACTGACCTTAATCCAATAAACATAATTAGTTGCAGCAGGTTCCTCCAGCTGTTTCTTGTTAGTACCACTTATTTTTCTTTAATGAAGTAATAAAGTGTCACATAGTCGTTATTTGATATGTTTTCTATGTGCCACTGTGGAGAAAATATTGGTGTGAGAGTCACAAATCATTGGATTCTGTTTACAAACTTTCTTTGTACTTGGAGTTTTGGTCAATGTTAATTGATTTGTACTAAATTTCTTCTTTTGAATATTAGTTATATTTTGTGTTTTTGTATATTGTGGATATTTTCCACTGTTTTGTGTGTTACTTGTGTTGAATTTTAAAAAATGGAGGGGGGGGGGCAAAGCCGTTTCCACATATCAAGGGAGCAATGGACAGAATACCTCATAGCACAGAAGAACTCAAGCATACATCATCTCCTATGACTTATTCCAGTTCCATATTCTCCCATATCCTTTCAGGATGTTGTGCCTGCTCTTTTGAAAGTGTCAGATTTCCTTATGCAAGAGGAAAGCTTTAGAAATGTGCATGCTGAAATAAACAGAGAAAAATTTTTTTTTTAATATACGTCTATAGAAAATATTTCCATACCCTTTGTACAAATGCATACAACAGCATGCATTAACTGGATTTGGTCTCCACTTTCTGAAAGGCTTGTTGCATATACAATCTGCAGATAAGGTATTGATTGTCCCAATAAGTCACCCTTGGAAACGTGTGCATGACAAGCCAGGTGGATAAAAAGTAACCACGCCCAGTTTGGTGACTGAAAAGCAAAAAGGTGCTCAACCATGCATCATCAGACTGGCTCTCTGACAGCGAACTGATGCTTGGACTGACCCTGCAGGTCAGCACTATTATGACCATGGACGGGGGTGACAGGAAAGGGAAACAGAGAGTGTGACAGAGAGAGAGAACAAGAGAATCCCTTGGAGATACATTTAGAGTTTAGAGGAAGGAAGAGTGAAAGGGGAGATAATGGGGGGGGGGTCTCATTAAAATGTCAGAGATTCAAATAATGGATTAAATAGGAGAAGCAAAAGAATGAGCAAATCTGGAGCACCTTCAGTAAATTATATTTGCAGACTTTTGGCCATTTATTGTTGAATTGCCTGCCTTAGCTTTGGTAAAAATTAATTCAACAATGACGTGACTTGCAGTTTTAGTCAAGTGACTCAACTGCGGTATACTGGGACTAATTCCTAAATTACCATAACAATTGAGCAATTGGAGTAATAATGTTTGCCCATCCTTGGAGGCTTCAATTACGATGCTGTGTTTATTCTGTGTGATTGGAATACATTTAGGTCTTTCAAGATGAATTTACTGCAGATGATTTTTCATGCAGGAGGCCTCTGTGACCCCACAATGAATCTGAATTCCATTTAATCTGGAGGGGAGCCCTGGGAGTTGCCATATGAGACAAATATATGCTCATCTCCAGAGGACGCTTTTTCATCATGATAATTATTTCAACGCTTCAATTAATTTGACAACATTATTTGCATGTGCCACTGCTTTGCACACCTGTTTGCCAGCGGGAAAAACAGAGGGAGAGTAAGGGCTGTCATGCGGTGATGTCCTTCACCTGCTGCACAGTGCAGCTCATCACTCAAACAAAAAAGACTGAATGCTTATCCAAAAAATGCTTAATGTCTGCAGTTTCTTTTATGACTTGTGAAAGGGAATTATTTCTGATTAAAATGTGCCAAGCTGGCAGTCACAGTACGTGTGAACTTTAGGATATTTATCCAGAAAGTATCATCTAGAAAGGAAATTTTAGATTGAATAACGATGCGAATGTATTTTTTTTCAAAGGCTTTGCCTTGAATCAATTGAACTCAAATACCATTGTTGAGGAGTATAATGGATCGACTTCGAGAGAAGAAAAAGCCCAAACACCAAAGCTCAGAGAAAAGAAAGAAAAAGAAAAAGAAAAGGTCAAACAAGCGTATTCAAAGTAATGTGTTTCAATAAAAGTTATGGAGTTCTTGGAATTGGTGTATAAATGTGCATGTGCATATATACCCAGATACCATTTTTGAGCTTTATTTCATTTTGTATTTTCTATGCAAATAACAGTGATGCGTACTTGTGTAAATGAAATGTTTCTGTAAGGCAAGACTTGAGAGCTGTTCAGTATACAACCAACTCTGAGTTATTTGCTCCTCTAGCCAAGGTCTTTGTCTAGTGGTCTCGTGTCTTCATTAGATATGCGTTTCGAAACAGAAGCAGTAAACAACATACAAAAAGAACAGCAGTCTACCACTTTGTCACTTCTTTCATAATAATGAATAATAATACTGCTGTCCTTTGTGTGTCTGTCTGTCAGACACATGTCAGACACACAAACCATATCTTCTATTAAATACATTTCTATCAAAGATTTCATCATTTAATTTCACTACAAATATAAAGTTTTCTTTTTTGTGACAATTTCCCGCCTCTGCCATGAGACTGGGCAGGAACTCAGTGTGATCAACTAAATGAGTGCCCCTTTGATGATTGCAGTCTTTAGGAAAGTTTTATTCCAATCAAAAAACATGTTCCTCCGCAGACATAATTAAATGTTAATTGGCTGTGATGTTACGGGGGTGGTTTTAGTGCCTCTCCCACACACACAAATTGATATTTGAAAACAGTTAAAGTATATTACACAAATATTTCCTCTCTGTGGAATATAGAACAGATGCAGCTCATTCATGATTATGAGCCCGAGCAAGAGCACTATGTCCTTCCTCAAATCACTGACTGCCTTGGCTTTTATCTAACACAGAACAATCTTGCCCCACTATGTGTGTTTATGATGCTTAAAAGTTACTTCTAACTCAGATCAACCACTGAAGACCAGCTGAAAATCAGGTTAAGCTATTTTGACGAGTTTAAAGTGCACAACGGCAATTTGGCTCAATCAACTTAATAGGATTTATACTCCTCTTTCTAGATGGCACAAATCTACATAGAATGTTGTCAGATAAATAAATAATAGATAATTGGGTTCTTTTTTGGCATGTGATCTGCTGTTCAGAGAACACCTAAACACTGCCATTACGTAAACAAACCACGGCACTTTACAAACTGTCAACTCCATTATGTTCAGTACCATGGAGCCGGTTTTTGCTCTTTGGTTCCCCCTAGAGTTGTGGGATGTGACATCACAGAAATAAAAACAGAATTGATAAAAACCTATACTCATTACTTTAGCACTATAAAAAAATTGCAAAAAAGAATCCAGTAACAGTTATTTAACATGTAAGAAACACACCTGTAGAAAATCAATGTCTTTAACTGTTTCAGTCCATCTACGTGGCCATGTTAGTTTAGCATGACGTGACCTGACAACATGTTGTGGAAGTAGACTCAAACTTCATATCTCACGTGTAGTACTGTACAATCTTGTGTGAATATCCAAATCTGCACAGGCACTGTTTATCTCTGGGTAAATCTGAGTGAAGCAGAGAAGATGATTAAGAAAAGAATGAACTTTGTCTGGATGGCACTGTCTTAACAGATTCATGAAGCCATTTATGTGATATCCCATCTTTAATAAAGACCCGAATTATGTATCTGTTTTTCATGTTGCTTTTTCAATAATTAGTATTACTTGCCTTTCATCATTTTCCATTTTCTCTGAATTCAATTACACTTTTGACTAATCAAAACATTACACCTCCTTACGGAGATTAAAAGTATATATTTCAAAGTGAGACAATCACTAGACGTTAGAAATAAAACATATATCACATTTTGCCATGATGGCTGACAGATACAGTATAGGTAAGATAAATGTTCTAGACACTGGGCACTTAATCAGCTGAACTGTCAGCAGTATTTTTTACCATGACTGATCACTTACATTCAAGCAGTTTTCGTATTCGAGCGCAAATTGTGCAAATTCAGTCAAATTTGAACAGATAGAGGATAATCTAGAAACCTAGAAAAAGAGGTATAAACATTTTATTTGTTTTGTCTGAATGCTCAATTTGTGTGACTATTGTAACACATGAACACACTGTAATACCAGTTGTTAGCTACAGTTAGGAAAATTAGCTGCTATATTGAGAGCAATTTAATATGAGTAAGAATCACCAGTTGTGGTTCTAATACTTAAGTGATCCTTATGAGGATTTTTCTTTGATGAAATAATCATCTTTTCCTCATACAGAAGCATCAAGGAAATACGATCTATTCATATCCTTGGAATAACTGTTTTCCTTCATCCTCTCATCTGTTGTGAACAGGATAGAGGAAGGGCCTTTGTTGCAGTTGTGTAAAAAGAAATAAAGAAATGTGTAGTCTTTGATGCTACTGGTGTAGAATGTCAAAAGCGACGGGAATAATATTTAGATTTGGATGATCACTTTAGAAAACATAACCTGAACCGCAATCGTCTAGAAATAGAATTCCAACATCTTAGTTGCATGAAAAATGAATAGGGCTCTCTCAGCAAAAAGTTCAAAGGTACCCTCTCACTATTCTGCCTCAAGCTTTCAATGTGAGGTGCCTCTGTAGTTCTTTCTAAACATACCTGGAGTGCAAGAGTCAGGACTGAGAAAAGAATAAATATCTATGCAGATCTGCCAATAATACTGACTGACTTTTGCAGTCATGTAACCTTGACTTTGTGCTAAATTTGTGTTTAACAACAGTGACATTGGGAGTTATTTTGAGCATGAAGACTGATAGCCCATTGCCGTTTCTGGCCCAGACTGATTTGACAGAACTGAAAGTGTAACACTGCAAACAGGCTTGCATGTGTTTCATCTGATATTTTATGTAATAAAGGGGGATAACCCGATTTTCAGTTAAAAGGACTTACCAAGGCTGAACTCCACCTGATGCAGATTTGGTGTAAGAATCACACCTGTAAAACAGAGAAAACAAGAAAGGCAGAGTGGAGTTGAGATCTAGAACTTGAACTGTTGAAGTCATGATTATCAGTTATCTAGATCTTGTTAGACAAGAGAAATGAAAAAAATTAAAAATGTCCTTTTCTCCCCAGAAACAGTTGACATGAAAAATGTAAATAATTGGTTTTCTATCCCAAAACTGTAAATATTCCAATTCCAACTTTTGTTGGAAAAAAATAAACACAATTTAATACTTATATTTTCCTTCAAATTATTATCAAAATTGAGGATGTTTATAAATGACTTGCTGTATGAATTGACACGCCTGTGCCTCTTTCCTGTTTTCCTCTTTCGAGCTGCCTGTCGGTTTACTGCTGTCCTTCCTCCCTGTGATCGGTATGTGTGCGAGTATGTGTGTGAATCAAGGCGTAATGCTCTGGTCTCGCCTCTCCACCTGCACACCTGAGAGGCATCATTTATCAAACCCGTACAGGATATACACTCAAGCTCTGCCGTTCACTCCTCTGCAGACTCCACTACTTGGTGCTACAATATGTCTGAAAAGTCCAAGCCAGTTACTCATTTACTGTCCTCATGTTGTTTAAATTCTTGGTCCTCTGTATGTGCTCAGAGTCCTGCATCTCCACATACTTCTCCTGCCAGCCTTGTCCATCCGCATATGATCAGCCACTCCTCATCCCAACCTGCCTGCCCCACTCTCGGTTCTCTTCATATCCAGTCACATCCTGCAGTCTGAACGCCTGCCTTCATCCTTTTTAGTGGAATCGCAGCCTGATGGTTAAATGCTGCTTATGCAACAATGCTCACTTAGAAGCCAGAATCCTGCATTTGGGTCATCACCCCTCAGCATCAACACAACTGAATCATTACAACCCAATACAAGTGTTCCTTTAAATCAATGGGGATAATCATAGACCCAGCATATAAAGTAGATTGGGAAGCAGAAACACAGATGAGTTGGAAACTGTTTTAATTTATAAAAAGGAGCCTTGCAGAGTATACCGTGTCTTAACTGTACTAAGAGCATGACTGGCTCCCCAAACTGCTCATTCAGATTATGCAAAACCACTGCAAACTTTGTCAGAGTTAGAAAAAGAGTTTCCGGGTAGGCATTGTCCTTGAGGGCTCACAGCAAAATGACGGGCAGAGGTGTGACTGTTTCCATCTTCCGTCACCAGACTCTCTCTCATTCATCACTCTCCCAGTCCAGACAACCATTCAAACACCAAACAGATGAAACACCTGCAGGACAGTGCAACGCATACAGAGAGCCTAAACCACTAAATGGTCTTTTGCTCTTCCTCGAGTGCCTGGATACAACTGGCCTCTGTAAGGCTCATCAACTCCACTAATGGGCCACAGATACTTGATGGTTACTGATGTATGAGAGCCACACAGGTAATCACCCCAGGTAATGGATATTTTATAAAAATGGGGATCATTTACAGAGCAAAAATTGTTGGCTTTTGTTTTACAGTCACTATTATTTCTTAGCTTTATCTGTGTGTCAAGTTAGGTCAGTTGGTTTGTAAGGCCTTTGATCCCATTGGTTGTCATCATGGTGAGCTGTAAGGGCTTGGTGTGCATCTTTGAGCCTCTGGTTTCCAGAGGTAAATGAAAAACTGCTAGGATTGCATGTACATGTTTATTATGGATGACACCACGACACCTTTTTCCTGTTAATCCAAATGCTTTTTGCTTTTTGAGAGTCACTTGCCCAATCAGGCACGGCAAGTTAAAAAAAAAAAAAAAAAGCATCAAATGTTCGATTCATGCATTATATGTTGACATTCTTGTAAATAAAACTTCATATTGACAAGTAACATTGGACAAGCCGCTATGCTTGTTAGAACAAGCTGCATTTGAAAAAACTGGCTTATGCAAACTTTGCACAATATTTGTTATGCATACAAGTACCGTAAACATCTAATTAATCAAGTGCACAAATAACTGAAGAGCACGAACAAGTAAAGAACATACACACTCATTTACACAAACAGGCCTATCACATATGTGAATAAATATTCTATGTCACGATCTGGTTTTCACATCACTCTCATCATCCCACTCCTCAGGGGTCATTGTCTCCTTCCTTGTTAAGAGCATATGAAACTTTAATAAGCCAGGATGTCACGTTGTGTGGTGGCAACAGAGAGCCCTTTAGCGAGATGGGCTGAGATGCAACCAGCTGTTGGAACCTGCCTCTGGGGCCAGATCATCATTAGGGACTGTCACCTGGACAGCCCAGTTACTTTGCAGGACCCCATCTGTGCTACACATCGACTTATCTTGAGTGGCAGCAAACAGCAGCAAATGCCTGTCATTGCGAAAATTATTAAAGATAAGAAGTAAAGCTACGTCTCGGTCTGATGCAGGTTGGGGACACTGATTGTGAGACATGCGGTAAAGCAAGTGGATCTTGACAGAGAGGCAAGAGAAGGAGTAGAATTTACAGCTGTCTGAATTTGAAAGCACAGCTTTTAGGCAGATTATCAAGCACTTATGAAAGGATCATGCCAGATGCTTGGGTTATAAAACAGTCAACACAGAACAAAAGAGTGACTTACTGACATCTAAGTGTTCAACATAGCTCTGGCAGCAGTCATATGATTACATGGCTTCAACATCCAGTTACTAAGGTGACGGACAAATTGTACGTGTGCAGCATTTGTTACAAACCAATTGTTTCCAAAATGCTGAATAAAATCTGAAGTAAGACCGAACGTAATGATTTGAAAATTATTTGAATTTAACACTGCAGTGCTGTGGAAAGTCAATGCCCCTTTTTTTTTAGATTTTAGTTTCAAGGGCGCAGACGTTCTTTGTAGTCCATTGGAGTCCTTTTGACCAATATATCTCCAAGAGAGTTTAATGTCATTGGGAACCAAATAAAGTACACCGCTTGATGATCTTTTAATAACTTTAGCTGTCACTTATTTAGATATATGTGCTGGATATCACTGCATGGCTAAGGATCACTCTGGAGCTCTGCACTCACAAATGCAAGTTCATCTTCCACCACCCTCAGACACACCAACTGTCCTGTTTTCATTAATCAAAATTTAGAAAGGCAGAAGGACTATTTAGTTTGGTGTCAGTAAGTATGTGACTTTTTTAGGTGTGCTAGTACACATGACAGGGATAACATTCACAATAGGTCAGGGGCAAAATATGTTACCATTCAAAAGAAAAGAAAAGACCTGTCTTATTTCAGCAAGACCGTGTCAACCCCACATGTTGAAGAGCATGGCCTTATGTAAAAGACTCCAGGTACAAACAGGCCTGTCCGCAGTCCGGATCTGTCCTGTGACCTGCTGAAAATATTTTGACAAAAGAGGCTCCGAGCTGTTGAGCAGCCACCCAAGGATCTGAATACATTTCACAGCAACTGCTTGAGGTGTTATTAAAAGAAGCGTTGCAGCATCACCCACATCTTTTAACACATTTGCTGGCATCAAATTTGAAATGAGCATCTACTACTTTAAAATTGAATGTGTTGTCTAGTTTCAACTAAGTATAGAGTTCTGATTATTTGCATATCATTACATTGTCCTTTTATTAACATATTACACAGCATGACCCTGTTTTGTTTTTTTACCTAAGACACTAAGCACATTGCATATCATTAACCTCTTGGTGAGAATCACTGACACACAACACAAAGTCTCATCACAATAATTAAACACTATATGGAGAGAGGTAAATCACCTGTACTGTCCATCTCAATCATATCTCATTTGAGTGGATGATGCTCTCAGCTCCAATGTAGATTAATATGGTGAGAACAGTGGCACAGGTGTGGTATTTATAATCGATATCCGCTAGCATTATGAATATGGTAATGAGCTCAGCAAGGCGGCAGGCAGCACATGCAGATGTAACTCTCAGAGGAGCCCAAAGCAAATGAGGTGTACCCGGTTGCTATACAGCAGTTTCATTTGGCTCCAGAAATAACACCACAGCCCCACTGTACCGCCAATCTATCAGCCCCATGTCTCCGGGTGGTATCTGTGGGGGAAAAGGCACGCTGAAGGGAGCAGAGAGGATCATTTATATGGTTGTGAGCAGAGTAAGTGATTTCTCTGGAATGACAAAGTTAATTAATGTACAGGGGCTTAAATTGTCCATCTTATAGATGATCATTCTTCTCATTGCCTTGCTTCCTAACCCACTGTACAGTCTGTTAACCATTCACAAGCACATAGCTGACACTGAAAGGTAGGTGTGGGGCTGTCGATTTTACAGGTGATTGCTGCTCACAGCTGACTGCATCAAGAATAACTGTGGGAAAACTCCAAAACACTGACTTCCACGGCTCAAGATAATCAAGCAATTTCCAAAGAAGAGCTTCAATAAACTGCCATGCAGCGAGTAAAGTACACAATCCTAATCATTTCTGATTATCCTCCTCATGAATAGATATTACGTCCAGAATCCTCACCCAAGAACTAATATTGATTATATTTTGAACGTTATCTTCTTTCAGATTTTGAGGTGATATAAATGATTTACTTATGTGGCTGGTACACCGTGGGCTTTGATGTCTCAGGGATATAAATAGTATTCTCTAAATAAACCATTCAAACTCAGGCAACAGCTCTACTCTTCCACACTAGATGTGCACACAGATACACACACATTAACTGCATTGTTCCAAACTACTTTTGTCCAACCTTAAACTTCCTCTCATTCCTGTGTTTAAAAATCCCGCAGAAGCACCTGCACAAACTTTCTGATGATTCAGTCATCAGCCAAGCAAACATACCTCTAACTCGATTGATGTTTGCACGGACAGGCATCCCATTAGGACAAGTGGTACTGAATGAGAGAGTGAGTTATCCTCACATTACTGCTGTGGGAGATTGAGAGGGGACAGATGGTTTTGTTGCCAGCGTTTAATAAAGTGTTGTGAATCAGTTGGAGGTGCCGTGGAGGTCTTGACTGTCACTCCAATGAAAGATGTTGTGTGGAGGGTTAACAAGGGCTCAGAGTGAGACAGTTGGCTTCACAATATTACTGTCATGTAAAGCGCTGGGCAATTAAAATTCCATCAATTTTAGGTTGCAGCTTTCAATAATGATTCCTCCTCTGGTGTAGCAAGTTTCTAAAAAGCCAATTCAGCCCCACCTCGAGCACAGAGCGGCACCCAGTTTAGTTCCATTTCAGTCTACCGTCAACAATGTGGAGGTAAACAGTTTCACCTGCAACAGATAATGCAGGGTTGTAAACCTGTCTTCCGTGCCATACATGATGATTATGTGCTTTAGCCTTCCCTTTTGTCTTCCAGGATGCTAAAGGAAAACAGAACACAAGTACAATGAGGTGGTTCTCATTAGTGTTTCACTCCCACACCTGCCGTGTCAGCTGTAGCAATGTCTCTTCACGTACTGGTCACATTTCTAGAAACCACAGATGTTAGAGGTCTGTATCCCTCTCTTGTAAAATAATTTGATACACAGTATGATATATATGGGGTACAGTATAATTGAGGCCCAATGCATTTTTAAACTGAAACATTCTGTGCGATTCAATGTGTATCAATGCAGCCTGTAAATGTAAGTTTTATACCTCATAGTAGGGTTGTCAGAAAAACAAACAAACAGTTATATAGTCATTTGCCACAGCATCGATACTAATGGCACCATCTTCACCTCCACCAGCTTACAACTTCACACAGGATCCCTGCAGACAGACACACAGCTTCTCTGTTCAAGCAGCTGAATACAAGACATCTCGTTGACCTTCTACTGAGCTGTTGCTATCGTAGCAGGAAACCAACTAGAGATATCTTTTATTCTTCTAAGAACTCCAGATTCTGACTGCTTATTCCTCAAGTTTTTTTCTTTCTTTCATTCTTTTTCAAATGGCATCACACATTACACATCATACGTGCACAGACATGAGAGACCGGAAGCTGACATGTCACGCAGTTCATAAGGTTAAGAAAAAAAAAGATACTGCAAAGAAGCAGTGTGTATTTCATTTATTGCTGTTGCTGTGACTAATTATTGGGCTGTGTCAAAATCTCTTTGAGCCTCCAGCTGATCCAAAATGCTGCCGTGAGAGCTCTGATGAGAACGAGCAGGAGCGATCATATTTCTCGAATTTTAGCTTCTCTTCTTTGGTTCTGTGTTAAATCCAGAGAATAGTTTAAAATTCTTATCCCCACATAAGAAGCCCTTTACGACCAAGCTCCATTGAATCTAAAAGATGCCACAGTTCAATATTTTCTCAACAGAGCACTTTCAATCTCAGACTGTCGGTCTACTTGTGGCTCCCAGAGTTTCTAAACATTGAATGGGAGGCAGAGCCTTCAGTTATCAAGCCCTTCTCTTGTGGACCAGTTGTCAGGGTCTGCCATCGGTCTAGACTACGGGGGAACCTCTCACGATGCAGAGCACCTTTCCTCACTCTGCTGTCTTTACTCTCCAAGATTATTGTTGTTATTAACTTGTGTTTCTCCAATTTCTCTCACAGCAGGTATCCCTGGCCTGGTGTTATGGTGCTTATTGTCTCCTCTTTCCTGTCCTCTTAACCTTCCTGGTTCTGGGTCTGCCGGAGGTTTGTTCCTGTTAAAAGGGAGATTTTTCTCCACTGTCGCCCCTTGCATGCTCAGGACAGGGCACTGAAGCCAAGAGAAGTTTTGATGCAGTCAGTATTAATGTATTTAATGCATTATATGAATTTGACTAATTTGCATGTTAATGAGTTTGATTCAGTTGGATTATAATTAGAACAGAATGAATTGGATTATATTTGGACTGAATTGGAAAGTAACTTCAAAGTACCTTAATATGATGTTTGTTAGAAACTGGCGTTATACAAATAAAACTAAATGAAAGCCTCAATAAAAAACGAACACAACATCTGCTGTAGCTCAAGAGGAAGGGCAGTTGTCTGCCAATCAGAGGGTCAGCAGTTCACATGTTGAAGGGGCCACATGTTGAAGTGTCCTTGAGCAAGACACTGAACCTTTCGATGCATCCATCGGTGTGTTGCCTGTACTACTGCAGTGTAAATGTGGCTTGTAGTGTAAAAGCGCATCTTTCACCACACCTCTAATGTATGTACATTATCATGTCACTCAATGTAACATCATAAATCTTAAGCAATGAATCAGACAACAGATGCTGTAGTTGTTTTTGTTTGTGCTGTATTAGCATCCGGTGTCTCATCAGAGTTCAGACGGGTTGTGCTACTGTTGTAACTTAATCGATGGTGCACAGACTTTCTTTTTTTTCATTTAGATTTTTTTTTTTTGGGACACTTGTGGTTTCCATTCAACAGTCGGAGACAGAGACAGGAGAGGAAAGTGGCCAGAGGGAGGGGCATGACATGCACACTTCTGTCCATTTCTTTTTCATTTGAAAAAAAGAAAAGATATCGAATGACTTCCAGCTGATAGATTTGAATGTGCATTGTAAGATATCTCAGCATCTCAGTACATTTAAATCGCTTCAGGGGTCTGTGTACCAACATAATTACATCTTTAATATTAAAATGAAGACTACATTTTGTATGAATTAATCTTTGTACCCCTAATAGATATGTATAATCTCAATGTTTCTCAGACAAAAAAATCCAAACTATATACTAAGCCTGAGCCATTTATTTTAGTAGCAAGCGATAAGGGAGAACAAAAAAAAAAGCATGCAACTAAGACATTGGAACTACTCTGATCAAGTAAGTGTGCCCCCATCCAATTTGGGGAAAAGTGATTTGAATTAAATTTTTTAAAATATAGCATAATGGAAAATGTGCACCAGCCATGAACTGGTTACGCATGGCTACAAAAAGAGTGTAGTTATTATTAACTTAAAATACTGTAGAAACTTTTTTTTTTGCCCACATGCAAGAAATAGGAGGTTCAGGAATTCTCTCTATAGGGAAATTTATTATTCCCTCTTGGGATCAACTGTAGATGTGTACACACATTTGTTGTTCGTCACATCTTGAAATGTTGAAATATTACAAATCTGTGGATTCCTAAATGGTTAGAAGATGGTGTTTTAAACTGACACCTTGGGTTGCAGGGTTGATTGATTTCACACGTGATGGTTGATTGGCCGTGTGTGGCTCTCCACTATCCATACATGCATGCAATGGGCCTATGCACACAGGCTTCGATTTCTCCTTCACATTTGTGTTTTTGCATATGTGCAGATGTGGATGTAGGCCGCCTCAGTCTTACATATGCAAAGGAGACAAGGTTTCATGACTTATACCCCCCCCCCGACACACTTTATGCAACTCCGTTTGCTTATTCCCAGTGAGAAGATGAAGGTTTTGATCTTGAATGTCAGCGCAAACGCTTAGTGTCTCTGCCTGCAGGGTCTGTGCTTTTAGGAGGCAAAGGTATTAAATTTGAAGAGGAGGCTTTGTGAATTTACTGATATGGATAATCTCTTTAGCATTCTCTTGTCGTAATGAGCAGTATGACTAGTCCGTCTCTGACAGTGTTTATTAATGGTATTTCATTCAGGATTAATGGAATAGGACTGCAGTAAAAGTGCAAAGATTGACATGCACAGAGAAACCACCATGTACACACAAGCACAAACATAATAATGTATATAAATATGTTTTTTCAAGGTTGTCTTTGTAGAGCACCTTCATCAATTTCTCTGTTGCCCAAAACAAGATGAGGCAGACTTTTGTAACATAATTAGCTACATGAGTGGATTTGTAGACACAACTGAGAGCTAAGAAACAATTAGTGATTAGAATCTACCCACTGAAGGACCATTTAATTGAAAACTGCAGTAAGGCAGGCCAGTAAGTTTAGAATTGATTCTCTGGCATAACTTGTGGGAACATTTGATTTATGAGGTATCGACATGATATTGCTAAAATAGAGCTCCTGAGTCTGGAGACAAGAAAGATATTTTGGGATGGCTCTTGATATTTGAAAATGTCACTTTTTTTTTTTAAACAATGATCTGGTAACCCTTTCTGTTAAGATCATATTGCTCAGTGTCATTTTGTCATAACTGTAACAATAAGACATGAGTTATCCAGATACGACACTGAACTCAGTAACTTGGTTATGGATATCATGTATAAAAGATTATTTTCTTCTCAGACTTTTGCTAATACCCACCCTCTGTTTTCAACATGTCAAACATGCACTTGCTCTGTATATGTATAAGCAAAAGAGCACATACAAAGAATACAAGTACAAAAAAATACAAGAAGAAAAAGAAGGGCACCGTCTGAACGAGCATTTATAGAAACAGTAGGACACTGAATATGATAAATCTTAAAACAAAAAAGGAGTTAGAGAGTAACACTGCAGCAGGAAGGACTAAGGAGACAGCTTAAGAACCAGGCAGACAACACTGTGCAGGCAGCTCACCGGCAGCACTCAGTCCTTCAGGGTTGGCTTTCAGCTCCTTCATGTCAACCACGCAGTGTCCCAAGTGCTGGATGCCGTCCTCCATCTGTCCAGCTTGCCCCTCAATTCTCCCTCCTGCTCTTCCTCCTCCTCGGAACACCACAGTCCAATCCAGTTCTCCGTGTCTCAAGCAGCCTGCCAGGCAGCAAGGCTGTCACAAAGATAACAATCCGCTTCCCTCGCTTTTTTTGCTGCCTCACAGCGCGCTCTCCCTCAGCATTAAAGATGCCTTTTGGAAACTAATACAGAGAAGAGGGACCTGGAGCAGCAGTGAGAAGGGGGAGGGAGGTGAGCATGAGAGAGAAGGGAGGGGAGGAGTGATGAGGGAGTGAGGCTCAGAATGAAAGAGAAAGCAGGACAGAATTGATGTTATGTGCGATACACAGCCCTATCCATCAATCTTGGGCTGACAGTGGGGCACCTAGTGCAGCCTGCACAGCGCATCACAGCCAGAAAGACACAACTCTGCCCTTCTCCCCCCTCCTTTTTTCTTCTTACTGTGCAGCCGCAGCTGCATCCAGACATGGCAGCAGGGGTCCCTCTGATTTCTGACATCCATCTCCCTCCTCTTCTCCAGCCTGCTCTCACTGCTTCACAACATTTTCCCTTTTCAAGCAGCAAAACAATTAACAAGCATCTGACTGCTGAGCTTCAAGCAGTGAAACCAGCATCAGGCAGCATGTGTTTTTGGAAGTTAGATGGTAGATGAGGAGGATTCACACAGCAGTGTAAGCTGAGTGTAACCCATAATGGAAACTTCATCACAGTGTTACATCAACAGGTTAAACAGAGAAAGTAGTTAATAGCTTTTAGTCATACAAAATCTGTCTCCTTCAGAATGCGTGGGACACCAGCAAATACTTTGAAAAGAAAGGGGACAAAATATTTTATTCTAATCGGTAGTTATGTTTAAATAGCAGGTTCACGAGAAGAGTTATGTAGATTCTCGTAGATTTTTTACTCTTAGTTTAAATGTGGTTCTCAACTGATCTCCTCCCACTCATCATGAGAAGCTTACTGTTAGTTATTTGGCAATCAAGGCAAAATTTTAACAGTATGACAAAAGAGAGAAAAGTCACTGAACGTATATGCAGTTGAATCAAGAGGCTCTGACATGAGTAACGTTCGGTAAAGTTACAGTAAAAGCAGCAGCCTTAAACTCCTAAAGGAGGTAAACACCTACAGATTGCATTACAGAATATCAAGGCCTGTAGCATTCATGTGAATTGTACACTAAATAATCAAGCTAGAAATATATTTACAAATGTAAATGAATAGATAAACAGTGGTTTAAAATCTGAGGAAAAGGCAGGTTAAAGGGACACTATGTAATTTCTTCCCCCATCTAGTGGTGCAATTTTATTTTGCAAAGTCGAATGAATTTGCTTTCTAGCGCCTCGCGTTTTCAAATGTGCGTTGCAACTGGTTGAACTACGGCAGGCGGTATGTGTCAAGATTCAAGAAGTCCATACAAACAAAAAGACATCAAGACACACAGTACAAAGGATTGCATAACACACAATAAAATAATAATTTTAAAAAACAGTCTAATGACTAATTTTTATAAAACACTTATACCAGATGAACCTCTACATTACATTTCTCAGAGCCGCTTGCAGTGTGTTCACTCCAGCACTCACAAACAACTATGACAACATGTCTTCAAACTCCACCTCATCAAGTTTTGTTTCGGGTGATGAGGTACGTTATTTCAAACAAACTTCCAACTCTGCTGCTACCCACCAACGAGGCTGTTTATGTTTTTAACTATACGTGTTCTACTTTTGTGCCGCCTATGTACACAACCAAGCAATGAGAAAAGCTTGTAATTTTGACAGAGACATTGACTTACCTGTCGAGAAGAAAGCAGGCAACCTCAGCATCCCTTTGAAAATCTTTCTCCTTCATTAGCTCTTTCCATCTGGGAAAAGCGACCCCGATGTTTACCCTCTTTTAGTGGATTTGCCGGTAACGTTGCCTTTTCAATTCTCTTTTTCGCTTTTTTGGTGACGAGGATCCCTTCTCCTGTGGCGTGGCATAACTTCCATTGCGAACAAAAGTGCAGGCCGTTCAGGCTGGTTATACCAGAGAATGTCTAATGGCGTAGACTGGCTTTTTTTTTTTTTTTTACTTTATTTGCAACAAAGCAGAATAACAACATATAAATGTGTACATAACGTCAAAAAAAAAAAAAAGCCACCCAAGGGGAGCATAAGGATAAGAATAATAATAAGAGAATGACAGTCACAAAACTCTTGCAAAAAGAAAACTATTGAACAAACTGACATATGTGCCAAGGAGTTGGCGTAGACTGGCTCTGTTTATACCTGCGTGCAAACGTGACGTCAAAATGACGTAATTTCCGCTTGCAGGCCTGGCGTTGGGGAACACGCTATTCGAGGTGCTTTATGTCCCTCTCAGCACTTCGTCGTTTTTCATAGACCGGAAGGACATGGCAGCCTCCATAGAGCTTGCCTGCTCTATGTAGATACAGACAAGTGATTCTTCACTCAGGAGGATAATTAAGATTTTTGACAGAGATAATTTTACACCAATGAGGACTAATTTATGAATGAATATGTTGATTTGAGCTAATAAATGACTTAATATATTACATAGTGTCCCTTTAAGAATATGGAGAAATCAATCAAATATGTGTTGAAATAAAAGAAATAAGCACCTCCTGTCTCTATAGGGCTGCAGCACAGCTGGAAAATGTGAGAGAACAGTCTTGCAGCGGTGTCTTAACATTCGGGGGTAATACACGAAAGCAATTTGACTTAATTGTTTTTATTTAAACCAATCACAATCAACTTGCATACTAAGCCCAGACACACTAACCCAGGCAAACTAGTGTGTGTGTGACGGGGGTGGGGGGGGCTGGGGGGCTGGGGGTGGGGATGACTTGTTGAGGTGGAACAGATGTGCAAACAATTAAGAATGTCCCTATCACTTCTAGATGCGAGTCACTGCCAGATGTGCGTTGCTGTGAGCACTTTGGTAATGTTCAATGTTGTGTACAATTTTTTTAGGGCAGTGACTATTTCTGAGAGACAGCAAATATTGAAAGCACATTCCTTTTAGATATTGTATTTAACCAGTTGAGCTGGACCTGCCTGTCTTATTGCAGAATCAAAATCTTCGAGAAAATGTTTGTAGTAACAGACGTTAACACATAGGTACTAGCGGGGGAAGAGAATCCTACTTGAAATGTGCAGCGAGAAGTGGAGTCAGACTACCCTTTATAGAGCTATGATCATTTTCTATCAGGACCTGCCAGAAGATCATTCTTATGATGACTGGAAAAGATTTCAATACTTATTTGTTCATCTATTTTGTTATGTATTTCCAATACAGTTTTGAGGAAAACCTATTTCTAAGTGGATGACATCTTTATTTATTTTAGAAAAACAATATATCTAATCAGCATTTTCACACCAATACAGGCCACAATCGCTACAGAGCCGTGTGGGGTTCATGTGCTTTCTTCAGGCAGCTGGTCCAGGTTAGAGTTGGTGCCAAAAAAACTAAATGAAGATAAATTGGTCCCTGCAGGAGCAATAAGACAGAAGACGAATCCACTCTGCACAAAGAGGTTTCTTCTTCACTTTTTACCACCCTTTCCACCATTATTCCCTCATCCCTCTATCGGCACATTCTCCACATTTTCCACCCCTTTACTCCCAAAGAGCATCGAGATGAATGTTATCTTGTTTGGTTTTAATGAAAATCTGGCAGCTCCCACATACACAAAAACAGCTTCACATTTGTGCAGAGAGTCGAACAGATTTGTGGAGTGATCCATTAACATTCTAATACATTTCTTTTTAAGGCGACATGTGTTGTCTTATTAAAGCCTGACTGATAGAGGTGGCAGGAGAAAATCAATAGACAATGCACTGTGAGATGGTGAATGGTACACTGAGGAGAGGAGAGGAAAATAAACATGCCCTTTTTAGCTATTCGGCCCCAAAGCACAGAGAATAGATCCTCACATTTACCCATTCCAATGGTGCTTTAGGTCCATTAGAATTTAACATATACTCCATCATAGTATTAACCGAAGAGAGCCAATAGCTTGATTGATGCTGGAGTTTGGGATGAATCTTGCCTGTGCTAGGGGCACACAGTTTAGTGAAGTGACGCTGCAGTGGGAGAAATCCATTTCCAATGGTACAATACAGTCAAAATGTGCTGGGAAGATAATTGAAGAGGCTCTCAATAGAAACCAGAGCCTTAAATCCCAACACATGACATAATACATTTACTGGTTTACACTTGTTCTTGCAGCTTGTTTTATTCTTCTTTTAACATCTATTGTGCATTGATGTTTTATTTGTGGTAGCAGAAAACAGCACCCTGACTGTGGCAACCACAGAAACAATAACAGCATGAAAGTATTCCCTTTCTAGACAGCCACCCCTGCTGGGTGCCCTTTCTTTGATTTTTTAACAAGAGAAAGAAGCCCATTGGGTGACAGCAGACAAAAACACTGAGAATCAGTTACAATCTACTAGCTTTCTCAGTTTAAAGCTAGCAGTATCAACAAATGGTAAAATATACAGGGCTATGAAAAGAGCTTTGAGTTCTTTCAAGGGGTAAATGTTAAATGATGAAAGAATGCTGTTCCCAGAGGCTGCAGACGTCTCTGTTGCTATGTTCAAGTTCTTATAGACAATACAAACTGGTAAAGACCTTCTTAGAAGTAATAATACACTGTCAGGACTAAACAAAAAACACCTACAGTGAAGTAAAACTAAAACAGATGGATGCAAAGGGGGCTAAATTACACTTTTACACATCTTTTTAAGTGTCTAACTGAAAATAATAGTGACTATATTACAGGTACACTGAACCTGATTAAGTTGCTGTATTTTTTCTTTCTCTTTTAAATTTCACAGTCCTCAATCAAAAAAGGAAAAAAAAACACGAGGATTATACATCAATAGACGCAAGCCTTCAATATGACTAGATTAAATCAACTATTTTTGTATGTGTTTATAGTCAAGTGAAAAAGAAAGTACATTCTCTTTTAGTTCTAAGCTTTTATGTGTCAGGGCATAATTTAAAAAAAACAAAAAACCAATTGAGGTAAATTCAACCTCAGATGAACAACAACACATGACCTATGACACTATGTATTTATTTATTCAACAAGATCTAAAATGCAGAAGCAGGATGTGAAAAACTAAGTACACCCCATGATACAACAGCTTGTAGAAGCACCTTTAGTAGCAATAACTTGAAGTTGTTCTTTTCTGTATGAAGCGATCAGTCTCTCACATCATTGTGGAGGAAATTCGGACCACTCTTATTGACATGCTGGAAAAAAAAAAGGAAAAACTAAACTAAATCTAAATATTGTCATTTTGTTTGATTTCACTCTTCATCAAAAGTTGAGACAAACATTTTGTGTAATTATCAAAAGTAAGAATAGATCATATTTAAGGCCACTAATCACACCATAACACAAG
Organism: Odontesthes bonariensis; assembly: GCF_027942865.1. Lineage (NCBI taxonomy): Eukaryota > Metazoa > Chordata > Actinopteri > Atheriniformes > Atherinopsidae > Odontesthes > Odontesthes bonariensis. The sequence goes on from NC_134509.1 coordinate 14,436,168, forward strand.
CTGTACATACACACAGGTACAAAATGATGACAATGTAGCAGGGTGCAAAAAAGCTTGACACACAAAACCAACTCAATTCCATCAGAGTTCACAAAGTATGAGCATGCACACGAGACAAGCACCAGCGATCGCAGAGACGTAAATAGATTGCTAACTGACAGCTTGTGATTAGTGGTCCCACAGCAGACAGAACCTTTCATGCATTTTGGGACTACATAGATCACCCCATTTGAGCAAAAGATGTGATTAGTCAAATGAACAGTGGTGTCAAAAGTACACACATTTGTTACTTAAGTAGAAGTATAGATACTGCAGTTTAAAAACACTCTGGTAAAAGTTGAAGTATCAACTTGACCTCTTTACTCAAGTAAAAGGGAAAAAGTATGTGCTCCAAAACCTACTTAAAGTATAAAAGTATAAAGTAACCTTTAAATAAAAAAAAAACATAAAAAAAACCAAAAAAAAAAACACACAAAAAGGTAGATGCCACTATATGAATTGCAAGCTTAATTTGAAAACTGATTAGTTCTACATGTGGGTCTTGGGTGTGCAGAGTTTGCATTGCATTTTCCACGAGTCATTTTTGCACCCGACTATTTCGAAAAATTCTTTGAGATAGGGCCAAGGATGAGGAAGGTCTTGCTGGTCTCCGTCTCCATCTCCCGATACGCTGTGTCCTGTGTGTTCCTGTGTCCGACCTTTCAGACATTTAGCCATCTTTTTCTGAATCCGACATTGTGGCGTGGCATACACTTCGCGCAGCTTCGCGTTTGCAGTTTGTAGAACACCTGCTTGCTTCTGACGAATGACGATTTCCTTGTGTGTCAGCACAAATTTGACGAATAGCCTAACCGATGAGTGTTTGCGTTTAATGATTCATCCAATTACACTTGTTCTCACCAGGTGTGGATGGCGCACATGACGTGAAATACATAAACATTAAACTGAAGCCAAGAGTTAAAAAAAAAAAAAAAACTGAAGCCAAGAGTAACGAGGCTGTTTGTTTTGAAAATGTAAGGAATAGAAAGTACAGATACTTGTGTGAAAATGTAATGAGTAGAAGTCAGAAGTAGGCAGAAAAATAAGTAATGGAGTAAAGTACAGATACCTAAAAAATTTACTTAAGTACAGTAACGAAGTATTTGTACTTCGTTACTTGACACCTCTGCAAATGAACTATCATTTCCGATAGATTTCTCATTTCATTACTGCGTGTTGCCTTCTGTAATTCTACAGAGGGCCCACCAATCACAGAGCTCAACAAATTCCAATGTTTTTAAAGCAACCCGGAGCATGAAAAAGTCTTAGAGAGTGACAAACTGGCTTCTTCAATGAGCCAGATCCATGACGGTTCGTCTCAGTCGACAGCTTCCTTTAGGTCCCACCGCGCATTTCAATCAGTTTGAGTTCTGGACTTCTGTACTGGATCAATGCAACACATTGGTGGGGGCGTCACTGTCCTGTTTCATGACCCAATCTCAGCTGAGCTTTAGCTGTCAGACAGATGACCTCACATTCAACTCTAAATTATTTTGATATACAGAGTTCATGGTTGATTCTATGGCTGCAAAGAAAGCCAAAATCATCAGCCCTCCACCACCTCCTGAAAGCTGGCTCCTGAGGTGTCTGTGCTGATGTCCTTTGTTTGGTTTTCATCAAATGTAGAGCTTGGTGTCATCTGTACAAAGGACAGATTCCAGAAGTCATGTGTTTGTTCAGATTTAATGCTGCAAACTGAAGCTGTCAGTCCTTCCAACCAACCAAGCCATACTTGTTCAGTCTTGTTCTAATTGTACTGTCAAAAACCTTAACGCTTACCATGCTAACTGAGGCTTGTAGGGTCTGATATGTACCTCTTGGGTATTTTGTGGCTTCTCTGAGCATTGCACAGTCTGATCTTGGGGTAAACTTGCTGGAACATCCACTACCAGAAAGATTCAATTGTCTTGAATGTATTCCACTTGTGAGTAATATCTGTGTCTTTTTCACATGGCTGTAAACTGTCTGTAAAGCAGATGCTCTTTGCTCCGTAGCACATAAAAATACAAATACTGCCCATACATTATCTTTTTTCAGCTGCACCGTCTGGTCTGCAGGGACGACAATAAAAGTCTGTCACTATCCAGAATCCAATTCTTCACACTTGGAGATCAAATTGACATCCATCCCCTCACCCTTGCCTCATCACTTCTCCTACTTTCAAAGAATCTCAAGAGAACAAGCTATTGATTTCTCATCATGTGTTGTCAAGTCAGGTTATAACGTCCTCTTTCATAGGACTACAACTGACGTCCTAGTGTTGACTTTCAATATGTGACTCCTCAGAAGGTGATTATGGATCTCCTGACCTTGCTTTACCATGGATGTGTTGGACAACATTAAAACAATCTTTTGACTACTTAAAAGTTTTATTGGGATGAAAATAAGATGCTGCAAAACAGAAACACTTTGAGGTCATAGGACTTTTGTCATCACACGTATTTTGGCATCTTCAGATGCGGCTCATATTTCCAAATAAAATGTTCAAACAAAACTTGATAAACTATTTTATAAACAAGAAAACTGGGATCTAACAAACAATTAGGAGAGCTTTATGAAAATGAATATGATGCTAAAAGTTAGGATTTAATGGGTGGAGACATCCTCCTGTCCAGTCCAACAATAGATACAGCTGCCATCAGCAGTGTCTTTCTAAGCCACGTGGCCAAAGTTAGCTTGATAACATTTTTGTAAAAAAGGCATAAATTGATGAAAATGGCAAGACATGTTAATAGTAATAAATTACATGCAACTGGTGATACTCACTGTAGAAATAACTGTGAACTTAAATGCAAAACATGTATGACTTGACATCCTTTGACATTTTTTAGGATACCAAAAACTGAATACTGGTTAAACTAATGTTTATCTTGTGTTTTATTCTGTATCAGTTTCTACACATGGGTTTCTGTGCAATGTCATCACAGAGGTGCATGTGCAACAAGGAGCAAAAGCAACACTCAACCCAGTTTGTATGTAAGAGCCAAGCTCCTAAACGGAGATGAAAGGCAGTTAACTTTTTGTCTAAAATCAATGTAAAAGAGTGGACTGAGGTGTTGTGAATCCGAAAGTCAGCAAAGTCTCTGCAGTGGTCACTTTGTGTTTCAAAATGCAACAGTCTGATCCCATGTCACAAGATATATCTCTAAAAGTTACACAGAGAACATGAAAATATGTATCGAAGAATTCAATTTCACACAGATATTCACACATAAAGATTCAATTAAATTCTCAGTTTCTGTGTGTTTCAGGCTGTGCAATTACTCAGTTAGAAAAGTCCCAGCTAGCTCAGTCTGGGACAGTGGCTGAAACTGATTACATCATTAGCTTTACCTGCGGCATTCATAAAAATAAATCCATTGTCATAAATTACTCAGAAATGCTATATTTGCTATACTTTGTATAGCAATGAAAATAATCTTGAATCAGTTGTGCCTAGAGTTTGCAAAACCCCAACACCACTCCTGATAATAAATGATTTGAGGTGCCTGTGCCACAGATGTCATTCCTGATAAATGTGCTGGGTTGTAAAGTATAACTTGTCATGAATGCTATTACATACTGAGCCAAGAGAAACTAACATTTCTACCATGCTTAGATTTCAGTCAAATAAAGTGAACAGAAACACAATCGATGTTGAAAAGTCCAGTAAGATCCTTCAGAAATATTGTCAGCTTATATTTTCTACAAGTCTATATTAAAACTATGAACTAAGAAAACTCGTTTTTTACTATTTAGTCAACAAGAATTTACAAATGATGAAATTGAATGGGTTTTTTATGTACATCCTGCCTTGGTTTTTTTCCCCCAACATGTGTGCTCATAAAGTAATGTTTGTAAGTAGGAAATGTGCTGAAATGATGAAGATGTATTCCTTTTATTTATCTTGTACAATGAAAACATCTGGAGCAACTTTCAGGATAAAAGTCCCCATGGGACCTATAATTCGAAGAAAGTAAACATTTCCTCACTTGTGGAATACGGAAATGCTTAATTTGTCAGGGTAGTTAACATGAGGTAACTGAACAATGAATGTAGGCAAAATGCAAAAATCAATAAGATAGGGCTTTTTATTTTATCCATGTTTGTAATCTTATTAACATGTTTTTATGTTTTGCAAGACCAGAAAAATCTGCCATCAATGCTATGGCCAAGTATTTCTGCTTTGAATCTGCACAACAATAGCTTCAGTGTCATTTTATTGTCACAGATTGCATTTGTTTCTATCGTCCACAGAAAAACGCATTGATCAGTCAAAGCAAACATTTTTTTTAAAACACCTTTCAGGGTAAAGATTTTCACAGACCACAACTACAATGTTTATGTGTGGACTGAAAAATTGGGTTTAGATTGTGCATCGCTGTCTCCTTGGGTTTACTGTCACAAATATGTGCCGATCATCCCTTTGCTGACATGAAAACTGCAGACTAAACCCAGGTAGCGCTGGTGCTAACCTTGCCAACAGTACTTCCCACGCAATTGCATGTAAATGTACGGTAAAGGTAAAAATCCCCATTTTTAAGGAGAAGCTATGAGCTATGAGGACAAAATTAACACAAGCTGGGTGGAGAAGGTACTTGGTGAGTTTTGCCGTTTTGCTGCAAGGAAGTTTCTTGCTCAACCATGAAAAAGACTTTTGCAAATGTGTTTTAGAACTTTTGAGTCCAGCTAATACTAAAGTTAAGGCTAATTGTTTGATTGCATCCTTTGATATTCTGTACACCTGATCTGGAAGTTATTTGTTGCTTGTGACTCTTGTGTTCTTCAACTCCTTCCTTCATGTTTACATATTGTATGAGTTGGAGCTGATAAGATAAGCATCTTGTTTACATGTAGCTGATGTAACTGATTCCTCTTATTTGTAATAAGAGAAAGCTCTACTCCAGGACCTGTCATCTTAAACGGCAATTTGGGTTTTCCAAATTGAATGTTAAACTCATAATAGGTAAGAATTGTGGAGTAGACTTTATTAAGACAGAAGTCATTAAGCGATCAAATTAGTAATAGGGCTTTTAGAAGATGGAAACATGTCATCTTTAGAGAAGGTTTCTTGCTGTACTGTCAGGTAGTCGGATCATTTTGACAGCAAAAGCATTAATTTGAAGGAAGAGAGAACAATTTCATCAGTGGCTTGCAGAATAGGACCTGACAGAAATATGGTGAGTTGCACTATGACTCTTTTACTAATTTCAACAGATGTCTTCTGAAAATTTACGAAATTTGCCGGCTTTATGAGAATTTCCACAACGGATAGGCTCCATTTTATTTTTATTCCCTGAAGTATGTCAAAAGAGTTATGGGTTGCTTGAATAATTTTTCAGTTGGGAAGGAATCTCATGTTGAGTGACATTTGTGGTGGACAGTTCAATCTTCATTCTGTGCATAAATACATATATTTCAAGAGAATGTGAAATTTTAGGTTCAGCTCAAACTGAACCGATCAAGTCTGTATCAAACAAAATTACTGTATGTCAGGATGGGAATTCCATCTTCCTCTTTACTGACTGTGTTTTATAAAAAATACAAAATCGGCGTGAATACAATACAAATTATTTACTTGGACTTTACTCGTAAAACACAGTTTTCCTGCAAATGAAATGCCAAAGTGAGGTGCTTTATCTGTTTTACAGAATTAAACCACTCCAAGAAAGAAGATACAACAACATAACAAACTTATAATATGTAAAATGGCATAGAAGTTATGTTTGAAAGAGCATATTTGAAAAAATGCTGCACTCTCCTCTTCAGTCCACTGTGCTTCAAAATATAAAAGCTTCAGTGAGTTTTTTACCCACATTCTTTTCAGTGATACTGTATTTGTCAGCTGTAAAAATCCATATGTGACAGATAATACAAAGCTGGAAATCCTTTTCATTACCCTCACAAAAATAAATAACTAAACACTCCATACATAAATGCATGACAGAACCATCAAGGTCTGTGGTGTGATAACCAAATTCTCAGTTACTGAGTGTGGGCTTGCAGGGCCTGCTCACTCACTATCCAAGACACACTGAGATAAGATACCAAGATACACTGCCTTAGATGATAATCCAGTTGAGCTGCGACAATGTTTTTCTAAACAAAAGACTTGGCACAGAGGGAAAACACATAACTTTGGGCTGAGACAGAAGGTGTTACTTATAGTTTTATACAGGTGTTATAAATTAAGTTAGCTAATAAATAAAAGCAAAACATGAAATATTTAACCCAAGGGGGGAAATGTGACATACAAAAAGAATGTGTTTTGGCTTGTGAATTTTTCTCTGTATATACTTTCTTTGATAACTAAATTGAAGACCTGTGATATTGGATTTAGACCCTTGTTGACTCTGCCACGAGAGCTAGAATCACTCATTAATGAAGTGGAATGATGTAATAACGTTGGCTGTTTTATGTATCCCCAAAGTTATGCTGCTTGCATCGCCACTAACCAATCTGGGAACCCATCGGCTCACTAATTAAGCCCCCGGGGACCACAGCCAAAATGTTTGAGCATCTAGTGAGGCCGTCTGATACCCGAATAACTGCTATATGAGACAAGACTGCATGCTGATGTAAACAAATTAACAAATCTAATATAAAGTTTGTCACAAGATGACATCTAATGATTTCAAAGAATACATTTAATCTCTTCCTCACAGACTCTTTTCAGAATAAAACCAAGCAAGCTCAAATCTAATTGGTCGACATTACTCAACCAGTCCCGAAACTTGTTCATTGCCTTTAGATATCTTCTGGTTTGCCGTCTCACTCATCTCAACATGCAATAATATGATAATATGAAGATTTCTGAAATGAAAACATGGGACAGTTTGGCATTAAACATCCAATGTTATCAAGTGTTAAAGATCCTATACCATAATTACATAACCCTATATCTAGATCAAAACTAACCTAAATGGACTCGTATTCCTCTCCGAGTATTTTTTTTAAACACAAAAATGCTTATTTTTCAGTTTGGTTCAAGGGACCTAGACACATATGTAAGCAAGCGGTCATCCATCAAACCCAAAAAAATGTATTAATTTAAAATACAAAGCAACCAGAAGGACACAGGCCATAATATGGCAGGCCACGTGCGATCCTGCCATATTATCATATAGCAAGTAGCCTGCTTCTGTATTCTATTTTAAAATATTGTATATTGTAACTCTAAATAAAAAGGTGGACAACAAACGGTGCATGAGCATAAGAACTGGAATCGTGGAGCACTGGAAGAGAATGACCTGGTCTGAGTTATGTCTTAATCATGTGGATGACGTGCTGCACGTGCATCGTTTACCTGGGGAAGAGATGGTAAACCCATAGAGGTGGTGAGGCTCAGCACAGTGATCTTCTGTCACATTTACCACCAATCTAGATATTGCTGCTTATCTCAAACACCCTTTTCTCTGATGGCCTGAAAACTCCTCAGTCCGATCAATCATCTTTGGGATGTGCTGGAAAAAATCCAATCTGACTTGGCCCAAAACTTACAAGACTGGAACTATCTGACGTCTCATACCGATTTGTATAATTTGCCCTTTGCTGCTGCTGCCTCTTGGCCGGGTCGTCGTTTCAAATTGAGAATTGGTTCTCAACCGACTTTCCTGGTTAAATAAAGGTTAAATGAATCAACAACATAAATAGATACAACATGACACCCCCAGAGATGCTGGGTTCACGTCCCAACAGGTCAGAGCAGTGCTGCATGTACACATAACAATGACTTAAGAAAGAAGATTTCAGTGTTTCAGCTGAGAAGTGTTGACTATAAATATTGCATGTATGGAATACTGTGTAGCATAGTATTAATATGTAGGGGTATGTATTGTTATCAAAATATTTTGTATGATGTGAAGATCAGAGCCTGTTTAGCATAATTTTGTATTAAATTAACCAAAAAAACATAGTTTACAGGCCTGCACCCAAACATCAGGCACATTTATTTTGGATAACTGTATCCCTGTTTCATTCATTTATTTCCATTCACTATGAGATATAATATAAAAAAAGTTAACATAAAACAGGGACATATCAAAATATTTGATTTGTTTGCTTCTTTTCCAAGACAAAGCTTGTTTTTATGCACTTTACTCACTTATTTTTTGTGGTCACCATTTTCAAGAAAGAGAGGGAGTGGAAGTGCTGCTGCGAGGGTGTTATTCACCAGATATTTGGCTTTAGGAGTCATGAACTAAAAAGAAATACAACTTTTCTCTCTAAACCTGAAGATCATGGGATGAACAAAAAAAATGACTACATGAACATGTTAAAACAAAATATACTACGCAGCTTTTTTAACCAGTTTATTGCTCAAATCTGCATCTGACTTGCGATAAGAATATTGGATGACAGTAAATAGGATTAAATAGGAAGATTAATGCTATTATCAAATCTCCCAATAGACCATTGCAGTATAAATCCTATATTATACAAGACACCAAATATACATATATAATATCACCTGACAATGTACCCAGTGTTACGGTAAGGCAGCTACAAATCATAAATCCCCCACCTCCTCATTCTGCACAGCACTGGCTCATGTATCAACTGGGTAAAAGGAGCAACTTCATGTTCAACTCTGTAAACCTCAGTTGTATTGTAGGGCTAAAAAGCTAAACAACCAAGCAACACATACCAACATACAGCTGGGTAAAAAAAAAAAAAGCTGTAGTCATGTCAGATGGGCAAACAGCATTTCTGCACATAGATAGATTTCTCTTAAAAAGGTCAGACCCACACCAGGACAAAGTGGCAAGTAAGAATAAGATAAGGTGTAGTGTAGGTAGAAATGTGTTTTATTTGAGCTGTCATTCAGCATAGCAGGCACAGTGGTGATGTGAGAGCCTCAAATCAGTCTGGAGAGTTTTCCAAACATACCAAAATATAAAATGCACACAAACAAGACAACAAGAAAGTATATGTCAGAGCAGTCTATTTCCACTACATAGCTACACAATATATTTCTTTTTTTTAAAAAGATTGCCCCAATGAGACATTTGACAATGTCATAAAGTCTCAGGCTACGTGCCCACGACAACGGTAACGACAGATAAACGCAGAACATTTCGACAGATGTGCCTATCTTGCACACGGCGACAGCGTTTTTAGGAGTTCAAAATGGAGAAAACGCAAACGCCCTCCAGAGTGGAGATCTTGAAAACGATCCAACCTCTCGTCACCGTAGGAACAGTTCAAAACGCAGAAGTGCGTTTTTTGCACACGTTAAGTGGGTAGTTCTCCATGAACGACTCCCATATCTCACTATATTTATTTTGGACACTCTCCCAATCCACATTATCCACTGCCTTCCTGGCTTTGTAGTTCAGTGTCGTGTTCAGGAGCAACTGGACCTCATCATCTGTCCAAACAAAGTTTGAAGGCGTACTGTTGTTGCCGCCGCGCTTCGCCATTTTCTTCCAACTGACGCGGAGGAAGTAGCCACAAAACAGGCATTTCTCATATTTATTAATATATAACAATATAACTCATATAACAATACCAAAGGTATTGTTGCCACTGCCACCTACGTCCGGGGCGTGCATACTACATCGGCAAACTGCGAGTTTTATGAGTTTTATACATTTTCCCTGTTCCCATGGATAGACAGATATCCACCCCCAAGCGCTCGTGTGAACGCAGATAAATTGTGGAGGAAAAAAACGGACATCTGCGTTTATGCTTCAGAGCGTTGTCGTGGGCACGTAGCCTCAGAGCTGCGTATGCCTGCTGTCTCCATGTGCTCCTTATTGTTCATCTGGAGCATCTTGTTCATCTCAGTTAGCTCACTGAAACACTCCACAGGCCAAATTAAACAGGACACAAACAACAGGGGGATAAAACTTTTAATTCACAGGACTGGCATCCTTCTTATCTTACAGATGACTGGGATATATTAATGATCCCAGTGGCAGATGGGTTGCAAGATACTGGTCAGTTTTCCCCTTATTCACACTGGTAAAAAAAGGGCTCAAACATAAAGAAAAATAAACTTAGTGATCAACACTGAACCTTTCTTTTGTGTTTAAACACAAGGTTTTGACATTTCTTTGTGTACTCGCAGGGCACATTGTGTTTAACAAGTTGATGGTAAAATTAAGTACAAGATTTTACTGAAACCGTGCGATACTGAATATAATCTTTAAGGTTCTCTGCCAATGCCGGCCAGATATTTCTTTACACTGTGCTTTTCATTTCATTTGCTTTTATGAGCTGCGAGTAATTAACATATTATATAAAAGGGCTGGTTAATTATTCTATCTGTGCATATGACAGTCCTGTAGGATTCATGAAAATTTAAAGGAATAAACTGAGCACAGTTATACAGGAATACTAAAATGTACAGTTACACTGGTCCAATCGGTCCAATGGTGCATCACACACCAAAAACACAGAGACACTAACTAAGATCAAGGAGTAAAATATGTCTTTCTTCCACAGGTGGTGTCACTTTATGATTATTAATTCATCAAGTAAGGACCAGATCATTTTTCTGAGAACATACTGATACAAAAAAACCTTAGGATTGAAAGAGGTTTCATTTCTGTTTCACGTGGTTGTATATCTCATTCGACATGAAAATGGACTATCCAGACTTTCTTACTGTGACAGGATTCTAAGGCATTAAACGGATGAATTAATGGCATTAAAAGATAGGGTCTCATAAAGACACTCTTGCTTAATTGGAGTAGCATGAAGGTGTTGAACATGAGTTAAAATAGTGTAAACATGTTTTAAACTTTCATAAAGCATGTTAAAAGATTCTGGAAGTTCTTCTTTTTTAAGGTTTTAAGACTCAAACCATGTCAAGTTATCATATTCATGGGATATCTCTAAGATGACCATTGCTGTGGCAGATCACGATCCCCATTTGCTGGCTGATACTCATCACACGGCGTATTTGAAGTCCTTGACTTACAATGTAACATTATTTACTAATAATGCAACAACAATCTATGACAAGTATTAAATTAAGAGATGATAAGATATCATGATTTGACAGCTTACTTATCATCAGGCGACTTGAGCATCACATCACTCTTTCAAATCACAGCAGCACACCAAGTTCAAAATAAATCATAGTGGCAATAAAACTAAAGCATTTCCACGTGGGCTATTCTTTTTTCATTTTGTTTGGTTTCAGCCATTTTTTTGTTGTGTAAGACGGTGTCCCAGACCACCTGGCCCTGAAGAAGCATTTGTTATTAGGCTGCAACTGGTCCAGCAAAAAGAAAAACAAACAAAACCCCTTAAAACAGTCACGTAATACCAAATGGTAATTGCTCTGAAATGACATTTAATGCAACACTGTTTGTCAACCTGGACATCCTACTATGTCATTGTTTCTCGTCATCTCTGAGGTGTCAGTACTAGTATTAGTGAGAGTTGCATTTGTTTTGCGCTTAGTGTATATTATTAACAGAAGCATATAAAGGTTGAGAAATAGCTTTATCCATTCACCAATTAGCCATGTCATCACATTATTTTGGATGAATATTAGGTGATAACAACTAGTCACAGAGAGCCCCTTTCATAGTGGTACTACATTTCTGGTGACCATCTCAAAGTTTTCTTTCAGATAATTCTTGCTGTGTGTAATCCTTCAACGTACAAACTGACATTACGCCATCGTCTCTGTGATACCATTTTGTTGCTCATCTCTGAAGTGAGCAACTTTTGGCCCATTGTTTGACCAGTGCGCTGAGATCCACAGTGAACCTCTCTCCCCTTTCATTCCTCCACATTGCCAGCCCAGACACTGAACCTTTGGCTCTCCCTGATAAAATATTTAAGATCTGCCATGATTAAAGTGCATCCTCCTCACCTTGGCAGCAAAATCCATTAACCGCAAGAGAATCAATTCCATTGATTTCAATGATAGAGGCTGGAAATGTGCATGTGGAGGGATGAGCATGAGGTCAAGGTAGAGGGTACGGAGAGGTGTAAAGATACAGTATGTTGGTGGAAGCTGGTGAGAGAGAAAAAAAAAACTTTTTACACACTGCTCACATAGCCAAGATCCGATATGAAAAATGCATGGAACATCAGACAGGAACACAATTATTTGCATGGCTCAGAGAGCTGAAGCAATTCGTGCAAGCCTCCTTGACACAGACTCTCAGGATGCTCCAACGGTACAATACAGCTTAACACAGCAAAGCTTAACACAAAGGGAAAGAAGACAATCAGGCAAGGAGAGGGCTGGAGGGAAAAAAAACGACACGTGGAAGCTTGAACAAACTCAGAGAAAGGGCATGTGTGAGTATGTGCTAAATAATTCATTTCATAGGCATCTTCGCCATTGTCACCATCATCGCATAAATACATGAAAGATACAACATCCAGACAGTGTGGCAGAAAACTGTGAGCATCCACTAGCACCTCGGTTTACATGCAGAGCTCATCATTTCCATCACAGCAAATATTTTTTCTTTTAATGTACTTAATAACATGCAGGAAAGCATTAAGGGTTAATGGCGAGTGGGGATAATTACACTGGATGCATCCATGAGTGTTTTAATCAATGACGGTTCTGTGTACCGTGAAGAACAATTAGAGATAAAGTGGTTTAGGTGTGCTGCTGAGTTGCCCTGCCCCTACTAGGAGGCAGGGAGTTGAAACTTTCGAAATGTGTTTTAATACATTGCTGTCAAACCACATAAGATCCAGGCCCATGTGGACTTTCACAGTGCCTTTTTAATTAGCGCAGAAGAAAATGAGGGCAGCTCAAGTTGAAGTTCGTTTTACAGACACCTTACTAAGGCGTGATTACAAGTTTTACCTTGAAGACTGCATTATTGTTTTTCATAAGGCACCGCACCATCTTTAGGATTAAGAGAAAGACACATATGTGTACAGCACATGACCTGTTCTCACTGGCTAAACTTGAAGAATACATATATATGCAAATATATGTATGACATACTCATATGACATATGCAAAGAAGGAATTGCATATGGCACATGAGTGTATACGATATGGAGAACATTCCCATCATACTACAGTCCTGTTTGCTTAATCATGTGGTGCTGCAATGTCAAATGGTTTTACTAGGGATTTCTTTTTACTTGCCAGCAATGATCTTCTTTTTGATGACAGTTGCCATTACTACAAATGCAAGCCATTTTAACACTTGAGCTCCGTGTGATTGTGTGTGCATGTTTAATGCATGAACATGTCGACTAACTGATTGGATTTACGGATCAACCTTTCTTTCTTTGCTCACTGGAGTAACGTAAACTCAAAAAAGTAATAAAACAGTTCAGAAAAGCCTGTCACAAACTTATTTATTGCAATAACCGCTCTCTACTCCTCACTTGTAAGTTTCTCTGGATAAAAGCGCCTGATAAAATCAGTGTAATGTAATAAACACACACAGGAAAGTTGTCTCTGTAGTCTCTGTGTTGCTGCAGTTTCTCACATGCTGGGTTGATAAGCAGCTCATCCCTCCCATCCCGGGGGATGCTGTCTGCTGTGGAAAATTAAGCAAGTAAGAGCCATGGGTGTAATGGAAAAAAAATTAAATGAATAAACAAACGGTGAGCATCGGCAGTAAAAGAGGCCTGAAAGATGACAAAGGAGGTTTTCTGGGTTTGGTCAATCGTGGGATCTCCTGATGCAAAGGTTTGATACCCGAGGGGCAAGAATTGCTGCAGCCTATGCAGTTGTGGAAACAAAACCCTTTGTGATGGAGGAATTTCAGAAGTTTATTAAGATGGATGTTATTTTAGTCTTAAGGGAGTTCTGGTACAATATTTGACAACCCAGGAGGTGAACAGCTGAGCCGAATAGAAGATATTGTTGGGTGGTTGAGACAATGAATTTGGACAAGACTCTCCCTAAGATACTTAAGACTGGCTGACACACAGTTCCTTTGGAGTAACAGATCAGGGTGGTGCTACCCACTTTTAAAAGGCGGGACTGAGGGTGTGCTCAAACTTACGTGGGAATTACACTGCTTAGGCTCTAGGGAAAAGTTTATTTCAGGGTGCTGGAAGTATAGGCTCAAAAAGTCAAACCGCAGATTAACTGCAGGCCAACCCTTGACTTTTGCAAATGTTGCTCATTATTGAGACATTGTGACATGTTTTCGTTTTTTTTCATATCACACTGAAGTATGCAGTTTCCCATTCACACATGCAAATCGCTTGCGTGGGACACGTTCTCAGAAGTGGAAATGGAGCATGTGTAGAACGAAGGCACAGACAGAATGGCAGCTGATGCTCCCTGCTAATGATGACTGTTACTGTGTTGATATCTAAATCATAAGTAGGTTAACATAGCCACAATATCTATGAGCAAGTGGAACATGTTGTACATGTCACCAGCAAAGAATATGAAGCAGGAATTAATAGTGAATTTTCCAAAAGATCTGCAGTATTCACTCATGTCACACTCACACGTAATTCAGGGTTGACTTGATCATTTTCAGGCTTTATTACTGGAGAGCTGGCAGGTTAAATTCCCCAATGAGAGCTAACTGCATGTTGCAGACATTTTTAGGTCCTTTCACGCAGTCTCTCTGGAAAGTATCAAGACATCTCAAATTTAAAAGGTGAAGTATAAGTGAAAATAGCTATGGAGATATTAGAAAGTACTTTGTTGAAATCAACAGCTAGTCTATTCTAAAATCTACAAAATTAGTTGGTGGACTGAGAATAATGTGTAATGAGGAAAAACACTTCATCACTGCACGTTGTATGCTTATTTTTTTTATTGATCCTTTTAACTTTCATGACCAATGAATGCACAAAACCAGATTATTTCAAATGGTTCACATATTTTGTTATTACGAGCAAACAGGGCTAACCTGACACATTAGATATGATGCCCTCTTTAGAAATGGTGTGGAATATGGAAGTCATTTTCAAAAATGTGCATCTGCCTATAGCAAATCTCAACCGTTTAGATGGACAAGACACAATCACATTGAACCCGTCAGTGAATAGGAGCTGCTGTTTCATTGTCATCCCAACTGAAACTCATCCATACCTACCAGACGGATGCCTTGAGATTGATTCGCTCATGATTGTGATCTTAAAACAATCTCACAAGAATGCAAGGCACCTATCAAACAAAGTAAGCACATTAATAAAAAAAAAAAAAATAATAATTACAAACAGCTTTCTTATTAGTTTGACTTTTAATTCTATTTCAATACAAATAAACAATCATCTCTGATATCACCACTAAGCACTGATGCAAAGTATACATTTAGACACACTTCAGTGACTTTCCCTCAACGACCTCCTTCACAAGAAACCTCCATAGTATTATGGATCAGTAGACAGATGCACACAGAAAGAGTCAGCTAGGACTATATAACAAAATCTGAGAAACAGTGGGGCAGCTGGCCCCAATAGGGGGCCATTTCCAAGCTGCAAAATCAGCTGCCAATTTAGTGATTGGCTGTTCAAATGAGCGATGGTCAGAGGGTCCCCCAGTTAACCAGAGAATAAGCTGCTTCTTCTTTGACAGAGCATAGCTGAAGCTCATGAAACCTAAACAGCAGTCATAACTTGACAACCGCAGACATAACAAATGAAAAAGGTTCTGGGAATGTCTACTATGAAAAAACAAGAAGTCTATTGTAAAATAGCAGCAAAGAACAAGATTGAAGTATTTGTCCCTGGTATGTCATTGTTCCTTTTTATTGTATATGTCATTGTGTTGAATAGCCAAAGACTAAACCCCTGACTCTGCTCAAGGAAAAAGAATAAAGCAATTTCATAACATTGAAAGAACAAACCAAAGCGAGGACATAAGTACAATGTTTCTAATATTGTGAACTCAACTAACCTTCTCACAAAAACATCCACAGCACACAGAAAGACTTGAACTTTCTCACTGCTGTACGGTTAGTTTGAGAGGATGTAAACATGCACAATAAAATAAAAGAGCAAATCAATGTCTGTAAAATATCCCAGATTGTGTGATCAATTGTACTTGATTCTTAAATGAAAAGAAAAGAGAATCTAAATTCCCACTCCAGCAGTTTCTGATCCCCTAAAACCTCATTTGTTTTCCATGAAAAAAATACTCTCAAAACCTTTATATGGCTTGGAGCGGACTTTCCAACTTCTTCCTCCTTCAATGAGTGGGGTTCGATGAATATGCTAATGAGTTCCGCCCACATCTCAGCACTTCCTTAAATCCTCCTACAGCTCAGCAAAACTTACTGTTACACTCACATTGTGAAGAACAAACAGCAATAAAATAATGATCAAAGCTGCTAACTCCAAAATCATGAACTTTTCACATAAGATGCAGCAACCGCCTGCATTTAGTTCATTTTAAGCGACGCTCTAGTAAAGCTGTACCTGCCTCAATGTCTGTCTGCCCATCGAAAAAGACACTGCCCAGGACTCAATACTCAAGAATTGGCTTAGTGAAAAATGTCACATGATGTGTAGCTGTCTTCCCAGGAAAAGCCTGCTTCCTCTTAGGCTTTTTGAACCATGTGCCAATAAGTTTTCCTGGGGGAATGACGGACACAGCTTGGAAATATTGATGGTTTACCACCCAGATGCTGGTATCGCGGAAAATGAAGATGGGGACACATTAGAAAAAAGTAATGTTATCAACATGCCCTCTCATATTTGCAGTATCATCCCAGATAGTGTAAGTCTTCATTATAACTATAGTGGCAAACCCCACTGTTTTTTTGGGGTAAAATTCAAGAGCGGGAGAGAGGGGAGTCACTGCCTGTCTGCCGAAGCAGCAACAAACTAGGCTGGTAGAGGGTTATCTGCCCTGGCATCTCGCAAAAAAAAAAATTTGAAAGGGAATTACTCAATGGATATGCCTGGTTGTTCTAAACACTCTTTGGATCTACTTGACTCAATAAAAGGAGAGTTGCTTGCACCCCTGAATTTGAAATCAACTAAATCGAGACCTCCAGAACATGCTGACCTGTGACCTGAAAAAGAATCATTTGTAAGATTGAAGTTCAGTGCTGGCACACAGGAGCTGTGCCATAGTATTGAAATTTCAAGGGTATCAAAGTGAGTTAGCATCTTTAAGAACAAGCTCCAGTCAAGTATACTTGAGTGCCACTTAAGCTATCTATTTTTCTTAATTAGGTCAATGATGCTTAAGCAAATTTGTTCCACTTAAGCAATTTTTTTTAATTGTTTTTCATTCATCAAAGACTACACAAATATAAACACTAAAAATCTCTCTGAGCAGCCTCCATTTTATGACTAATACCATATGTATACATTCAACATAAGTTGATGTGATTAAACTAAGCAACATGAAAAAGAAAACCCTGCATCTCCACACACAGTTAGTAGATGAGATGTGTCGATATTTGGGCTCTCTTTTGTGTCCAAACTTTAGAAATTGTTTTATTTATGACTTCACTTGAGGTTAAATTAAATGAATGGTTCTCAGACTTGGCTACACAGTGAGGAGTAAAAATGCACAGTAATCTATCATTTTTGATCACATCACCAAAAAAAAGATAATAATCGAATGGCTTTGCTTTTCAATGTAAACCAGTAACATCTTTTTGGTTGTCACATAAAGTAAAAGACATCTGAAGTGCTAAAATCAAATAGTTATATGTAACATAAGATGTTACACTGGGTTCCTTACATACAATGTGTTGCTACAGTGAAAGTGAAAAAATGTGCCAAACTCTTTAGATTGCCTGACGTCGTGCTCAAAGGGAAGCTTTAAATCGTTTTCCTCTGACAGTGAGTCAGCAGCGTCGTGCTTATAGTGTAACACTTATAGAAACTTATTAACGTTTTCACATCTAGCTGGCCTGTAAAAGGTTAAGAGTTCAAATGGAGAGAGTCTGATTGGAGTCAGTCTGAATTTGACTGACTCCAAGTTCCTTTTAATTCTTTTTATGTAATTAGTAAAGTGATGAAATAAAGTTTTCCCTCTACAGAAACAAGTCAGCACAAATAAACCCCATTCCTGGAGTCGTATTTTGTACTGCAGTCTGTATTCTTAATCAAGGCGACAGCTCAGCGGTGTACTTATTAAGAAAAAAAAAAAAAAAAAAGACTCATGAAATTCCATCACCAATATGGCCTTTACCCCTTAATTGTCTGCTAAGCAACAACAGAGAGGAATCAAAGCCTTAGAAGATAAAGACAAGCCATTAAGCTTACACTGCTGCACTAATCATTATCAGCCAAATCCCAGCGACAAGGCTCATCACAGGGGTAAAATAAAGAGCAGATAAGGCAGGGACTAATGATGATTTCTCTCCCAGCATTCAAGAATAAAAGGCAACAAATGGCCAATACAAAGCGCAAAGAGGTGTGTCACTGGAAGACTTTAGAGAGCTCAGAAAAGCTAATCACCAGGGTTAAAAGACAAGACTGAAACAGCACAATTAATATCATGTCTTGTCCAGAGTGCTGGTATGTGGGTTAGATTGTTGCAATGGTTAAATCTAATATGGTGAAAATGTCTGAATTATCCTTCTAAAATAGTAAAATAAGAGGAACAAATGAGCACATTTCCTGCAAGAGAGCTCTCGACAACTATACTGCAGCACTCTTTCCACTTTCAGGTGTTTAAAAAAAGTTGAAATCTAATGACTCACTCTCATAAGCTTTATTCAATTTGCCATATTGATTTATAAAGCTGTCAGGCTCCACCTCAACAGATGTGTCTTTGAGATACCCAACCCAGCTCTCATTTATCAGGCCTATTTAGAGCCTTTTTTTAATGAGTTTTTCCTGCCTATTGTCTTTATTTGCATTAAATTAAATTTGCTGTCTCAAAGTGAATCCAATAAAAAGCGTTGGAACTCCCTCAACAGAGCCAACATGCACAAGACATAATTATGCTCTAACAAAAGATCTAGCATCAAATATTCACAACGGAATCGGGTAAGCCGAGTAATCCAGTAATATTTGCTAATAGATGTTTGCTTGCTTAAGTGAAACCAATGAATTGGTGTAATATGGAAAAAATGTGTCCAAACTTTAGACTGGTACTAAATATCCATGTCTGTCTCAAATAATATCTTAACAGTGGCTCACTGCATTGATGATTACAGAATTCACACTCTGTGCATCCTTATAACATCATTTCTGGTCTTTTGAAAAAAACAAAAAGAAAAAAAAAGGCAAGACTGCAGTGTTATTTCCTTTCATTCTTTTTATCATAGGTGTGGAGAGAAGATAGGACCCCGCTGCGTTGAGCCTTAACATTGCTACAGCTTTGATCAGGAGGTTCACACAGGCGACAAACTATACCACCTAATAGGGGAAGCACTGCAGTGCTTTCACAGCAGGTGGGGGTTGATGCAGGAACTTTCCATCACAAGAAATCTCTGAAACTTATGAAAAATGACCACAACCTCATGGTTCTTTTTCCCCTTCATCCCATTTGTGCTGCATTTAGTGCTCTTAAGAGATATAATTACAATTACGGTATATTTAATATCTATATATTAACAATAAATTAAAAGACCCAGACCCATAACTTCACTGTTTTGGTTCATTCTCATATCATTGTTTTTTTTAAGATTGTTGCTACTGATAAAGTTGTCAAGTCAAAGAAATATGAAAGAGATTTTACATTAACAAAAAACAGATGATAAAATAAGATGAATTTTACACATAACAGCAGCATGTGTTTTTTCGCTAACAGGTTGAATTTTAAAGGAGATTAGATGTCAATGCTGTGTTTTCTTGCTGCCTTTAACAGACCATTTTAGCCATTCAGTGAGCCATTTTGTCTATAACAAACTATTCTGTGTGGAATGAAATCAACATGACAAGTGGACATTACCTAGTGGTAAAATGCATTGTCATACAGAGGATCAGGATTGTTTCTGATGGATGAAAAATCCAAATCATGCTGATTATTTAGCATGATTGTGACGTAGGTATAATAGTGAACAGATCTGGTCTGTGTCACTTACAGGTCTTTACACCATATCTAACTAATTCTCACTGACTTTCTTAAATGGCAATAAACAAACACTTCTACAGAGGTGTCAGTAACCTGCATTTATGAAACAATGTTGCCATGTGTCATTGTCTTGGAGTTTTAGCCTTCGATGCTTCAATAATGTTAGCAGTAGGTAGTTGGATGTCAGGAAAGCTGTCTCCTATTTTTGTTACTGCTTCAGTGAATGCATTACCCAAAAAAAGCACCAGCTCCCTCCATAATTGATGAAGCACATCTAAGGTGGGATGCTGCTCCTCAAGTTTACTTTTCAGTTGATGTGTCCTCTAACTTAAAAGTCCATGTAAAGATGATCAATATCAGTTTGTGTGTGTTGGACTAAAACAACAGCAACTGTTTGAATAATACAGCTCTTTAAAAATTTGCTCAAGACTAACTCTTAGGACTAACATGAATTTTTGCAAAGGTAAACAGTGGTGGGAGGGAGCTGCAGACATATCGCTATTGTTGCAAAGGTACAAAACAATTTCAGAGTAAAATCTCAACATCGCTGTTTTTTTCCCACCATGATACAATCCGTGAATTTGATGGTAACGTACTGCAAGTAACTTAATACCTGATGTTAGCATGCATGTGAATTCAAAGACACACTATTAATCTAGCGAACAGGACTGCATTCTTACTTGCCAGTCTTGCAGAATAGAACAGATGGCAGCGGATGGGGGAAGAAGCCATTGCCCAAAAGCATCAAACATCTTGAAAGAAACTTCAGGTACTGTAGACGTGCAAACCAAGTAACTCCATAATTATAACCTCTGGGATGCAAAGATGACATGCCTTAGTGCTTCACTGTACTTAGAACAGTTTTAGGGAACTGTTATTAAGGATAACTCAGCATGGGATGGAATCCAACAACTAAAGTTAAAACAGTGGGGTCTCGAAAGAACCAACTGCCAAAAAGTACTGTCTCTGCAGAACATGACATCAGCACTTTAAATTATAATCTCTTCCACACCATTTGCCCTAATCTGCACCTTTTGAAGCAACATTTACAACTCTCCCAACTATCAGAGGGGAATTTTTGCTCACAGGAAACTGAATGTGAGAATTTCTCAAATGGTTCAATTAAACATCACTAAGCACCTAGTCTGTCCATCTATCCGTTTATCTGTCAATCTGATGCAATCACAGCACATTTTAACACTCAATAATGATTTCTAACACCTGCAAATGAGAACATATTCTATACATTTCTTATTGCCATACAAATAAAAAACAACAATAAATAAATGTATCATAAATATCAATTGTATAGTTTAAGTCTGACCAACTTTAACTCTCTCATAAGTGCCAAAGACCTTGTCTCTCCTTTTGATGAGAACGTCAAACTAATTATTTTAGAGCAGTATACACTTTTCATAATATTATATCACTACCACTAATAATAATAATACTACTACTCTGGGATTTGTCTTTTAACCCAGCGGCCATAGTAACCACATGACGTGAGACCTTTTTTAAAACCTTTTTAGCGTCTTCTTTTTTTTTTTTTTTAAAGCAACAAACAGAATAAAGCAACATTTGAATAAACCTTAAATGGTGTAAGACAGTCATTCTCTGCTTAAAGCAGAGAGGGGGTTTAATATCAGAGCATAATGATCATAACAGGGTTGTGCTCCAAATTTATCTGCAGCTAATTTGACCAAGTAAATGTGGCAGCTCAAAACTGGACCTTTATTTCTCTCTTTAATGAGACCCTTTTCCCTAAATTACATCTTCAAAAAGATTAAACCCTCAGTGCACAAGAAAAGGCTTGGGGTTTCAAAGCCTTGGTGTAAGACCAAGGTCTGACCAAAAGTGCAGGTGTAGCCATTAAAAAGAGACATTCCTCTGCACATAGATCCCACCAACAATCTGTGTAGATGTTCAATGTAGCCCCAGGATAAGGATAAGGCTAACTGTCACCTCACAGGTGTGCGTCTTTACAGTGAAGCTGTATTTTAAATGCAGGTCCAGATATAATGTTTGACCTGTTGGAGTTCAAATGTCATAATTTCTTATGATACAGCCCAAATGGTACCGAGTGGAATCTTGGTACAATGTGACTGAGCTGATCACAAATATCAGCTGATGCAGAAGTCTAAGAGAATAGAAACTTAATCAAAGTATTCCTGAAATACCTCATTTTAAATAAAGAGACAGTTCATTACATTCAGACTTTCCATAGAAATGCCACAGCTGCTGTAGTAATGTTTACGGTTAAAATGTTTTAAAAGCAATAAAAACACACAAACAGTGGCCACCCTTACCAATAATGCAGAACTGTAGTTTTACATTACATAGTTTTACATTACTGCTACAAAGAGCAGTCAACAGAACAAATTCTAAATCTTGTGTCCTACAACCAACTTCTCCACAAAAATCTTCTATCAATGTATTTCTGTTAGGTGTGTGTTTTATTTCTATTGCAATCACTCATTCAATTGTTTCTATATTTGCTGAAAATGGTGAACTACCTAGGGATGAACAGGTCACCTGCCCATGAATTATTAAAAAAATTACACTGCAGAAAGAGAGGATTTACAAATTCAAAACCGAATTGTTGCTTTTCCCTTTTTTCTTCACTATATAGTCTAAAATCATTAATTCATTTGACAGGGCATAAAGCAAAACTACGACAGGAGGGGCCATTACTTTGGTGCCAGTGATCATCTTTCAATCAGAAGATCAGTGGTGTGATCCCCAGCTACTGAAAGCATTGTTGGGCACAACACTGAATCCCCACATTGAACCTGATCTGTTAATTGGTGTGTGAGTGAGAAGAATAAAGTATATATAACATAAAGTGTGCAAATATATATTCTGGAATGCTATGAGTGTTTTTTTTTTAAATCAGTGGGTGAATAAGCATATGTTGTTAACTGCTCCGTTCAACCTTGATAAGATTAAAGGCACGATATGAGTGTGGACCAATTTAGCATATTTTGTCAAGTGTGGTTTCCCGTACACTATCTACCCAAACTTTGACTTTTTAAGGTGCCTGGTATAAATATTTCATGGCATTCTTCACCCCCCCACGCAGCTATGACAGTTTCCCTGCGTTAGTCCCTTACCTGCCACACCTCGTCTTTGATCCCTCTTTCTGTTCACGTTAATTAGAGCCATACACAGAAATTCACTGTGGATTTGACATTATTGGTATGGAAATCTGAGCCCAGGGAAGGAAATGTGACATTATCATTTTAACAATGATTTTTGACTGAAGTTCCAAGAGCTTAAATCTTCCACGAACAAGTTTCCAGTTTCCAGGGGAGCGAGTGCCCTGAGCTTTTACGTTTCTATAATGTGGCCATTGCTCTGAGGCGATAAGTCAAATTAAGTTGAGTTGAAACTTTATTGTCATGTAGATACACGAAATTACTCCTCCGCATTTAACCCATCCAGGTTGGCACCTGTTGAACACGCACATGCGCAGGGTCACACACTCACGGAGACAATTAGTTTGCTTACTTATGGAGAGAGGCTCAAAAGTTGCTCCAAGTGAGTGTGTTGGATTACATCCTAGAGAGAGTGACCAAGATTCCTGGATGTAACAGCATCTTATAGGGGGAAAACTCTTACAGTTATGTGTGTTTGTGTGCGTGTTGGGTACTAAACAGCAGTTCTAAATATAGTCACCATTGGAATAATAGAAGAGCAGGGCCTCCCAGACAATTTTGATATACTTGAGTAGTGTATATATAATCGATACTTCACTTCTTCAGAGCATAGCTTCCAGCATATACTTGTGCCACAAAGTCTGGGTATTTTGATACTTTGCCAGAAGTGAATCACTAGAGGTCTGCCCCATGCAGCAATTTGGGGGGGGGGGGGGGGGGGGGCATTATAACAACAGCTGAATTGTTGTCTGCAATGATGGAGATATTAATAATAAATGTAAGGTGAAGCTATTGATTTATCATATGATCTACATTCCAATCCTTCCATATGGTCATGTCATGCCAGAAGTGGCCAAAAGAATGAGACTTAAAGACACAAACCAATTAAATTTTATTATTGGGGGTAGCTGGGCTCTGCCTTGGAAATAGACTGAAGTTAAAGTCACTGCTCTGTTGTATTCAAAGGAGCGAGTTAAGATGGCTTGGGCATCTGATGAAGATATCTCCTGGGTGCATTCCTTTGGCAGTTTTCCAAGCACACCTAAATGGGGGGAGGCCCTGAGGCAGACCCAGAATATCCTGGAGGGATTACTTATCTCAGCTGATCTAGGAACATCTAAGAATCCACCAAGAGAAATTGGAAGTGGAAGTCATTGGTTCAGAGGAAGCCAGCTGGAATACCTTTTTTTATCCAGTTACAACAGCAAAAAGAAATAGATTGCTGAGTGGATACAGTACATAAAAAGAAAGTTTCATCAGCATCATCATGTGTGTTGTTTCACCTCCTCATAACAAGAAAAAAACACCCTCTTGACATTGCAACAGAAGGCACGTGGAACAATAACATTGGATGATACAGACACATCAAGGCCAACTCGTCAATCTGCAACACTATTCCAACACAAAATATAAAAATCTGAACATCCATACAAGATATATTTCCGAATATACAACTGAAATAAATACCATGAATTCCCTGTATGTAAGACAGTTAGTGTTTCAATAAATTCTGCAATTTCTTGAGATTCTCTCCTGAGACACCGAGCCAAATCTACCACAGTAAGTTCACTTGTAAAATGTTCTTCATAGCTACAGTCAGAAGGAGTTCAGTGTTCGGTATTCAGTCGTCACGATCTGAATTTTAGTCGAGGAAGCAAAAGTATGAAGTGAGGGGACTGTTAGCTTTAAGGAGATGACTTTGGCTTCATTAAGAATGGCTGGCTCTTCAAAAACAACCATTAAAAATCAGCATGTAATTATCAGGCGAGTGAGATGAATTCCTAATCTGGGAAGCTGCTGTTCTTCTGCCACCTATGGTCATAAACTCCAGGGTATACAGAATGGCTCACATATACATGATCCAGAAGTTTCCTCGTAATGATACAAACACATCCAGTATCGCTCTGCAGGTGTTGGCTTCGGAAACCAGGAAAATGTACCTCATTATATTTTGTCAGTATTTCATGATGCGAGACTCAAAGAGTAATCGTGGTTCATGTCAGGCAGTGATGCTAATGTGAACACTAATACATTTAGACTTTTAAATAAATCATTTATTTCACCAATTGACAACTAAAAAACATCTTATAAAATTCTAATTAATTTGATATGCCATTTAATACTGAAATATAATACAAATTAATACGATTTATCAAATCAATCTGGCAAACTGAAATTAGGACGGCCAGCTTCCTGGAAAGTTGACAGGCAGTCAAGTGGAGGGATGTGTTTGTCAAAGCAGATATCTACAGTCAGCCCATGTTCACTCAGTTGTCAAATAGTCCACGTTAAAAGCTCAAACTGGCATTCTCTCCCCACCTCAGAAACCTCATGCTTGCTGCATTATTCATAAAAAAAATCCTGAGAAAACTGTATGAGAAACAGATCTTCACTTTTCTCCTGTTTGGTTGTGTATGCATCAGCAGTGGAGTTTTTCATCTTTGTATCGCCCAATGCCAGTTCTTGGGATTTATATTCAAATGGAATAGAGGTGCAAGGTCATAACAAATAGCACAAGCAGCCTGACCATGATCTGCATACATCAAACTCAAAAAAATTGGCAATCATCAGTGCACATCATGCGTTTTCAGACAAGTGCAGATGCTTTGAGCTCAGCACGGCATCGCTATTTACGAGTAACACCGAAATCTTATTGGCCACTTTGTATATC
Organism: Odontesthes bonariensis; assembly: GCF_027942865.1. Lineage (NCBI taxonomy): Eukaryota > Metazoa > Chordata > Actinopteri > Atheriniformes > Atherinopsidae > Odontesthes > Odontesthes bonariensis. The sequence goes on from NC_134509.1 coordinate 14,461,906, forward strand.
CAAAACATGTTTTAGAAGCTGTTACATGTTGGAAGCAAATCCAAATAAATGTGACTAAATCAACTTCTTAATTATCATTCTTGAAATTTCATTTTCTAAATTAATTATACAGCTTTTGTTATCATACAACAATTTAGCTTCAAAGTGTATGAAGACAATCAGGCCTTGTGATTGCAAATTATAACAATAACATGGTAAAGGAAACAAAGCCAGCTGGGAGTGATTACATATTATTCTTTTTCAGCCTCCGTGCCACACATTGAAAAGTGATTTTGTTTTTCAAAACCAGAAGATCATAAAGAATGACACCACAGCAGGAAAACTAACAGAACATTACATCTTAATGACTGTACCTTATTATGAAGGGCGACACAAATCCACTAAGCTGTAGATTCTAAATAAGTGGCGCGCTAACTTCAAAATACTACATCAGATGCCATATAATCTGCAACAAGTGTTGACAGTATGTCAGTGTGGGAACGCTGTTCCCACACTGGCATTTGTCACTTACATAAGCTTTAAAGTTTGTGGAAGTGACACTTAGCTATGAAGCTGTTTTTCTTTGCTCAGAAGTCTTTGCCATTTTAGACATGGATTTTCTCACCTAATATCAACACTGTGGAAATAAGATGAATATCAAATCTTCTTATCCATTATGCATATGCACAGGAAGTATGTAGACGAGAGACCAGAGACTGCAAAGCTTTGAAGCAGAACCATTTGAAACGTTTTAAAAGACCAACCCTCAATCTTATTGTAATGCATATATTTTCTTTCAAAAGTTCCAACGTAAAACTTTCTGAAGTTTCGCAGTGTAGAACTGCTGATTTTAAACACAGCTGAAAACACTGATTATCAATGCCAAGCAAGAGAAAGGTTTCCATAAAAATCTCAAATCCAATCGGAAGATATTATCTTATCTCCTGAGTTGCTACATGACTTCATCAGTTTAGGGCTGACAAAAAGTCACATACAACCTTTTGGATGTCTCCCAGATCCACTTGTTTACATCTACTTTACACTGTCACAGCAGCTTTTCTGGGTCTCCTGTTACCTGTCAGCCACATCTGAATCCATCCAAACCAAAGTGTGTTTAGCAACCACTAATGTAGCATAAAAGTTTAATGCCGAGTTGCACAGCTGTGACGGTAAAATGTTTCATCATCTACTTTCTCCTTCCTTCGTTCACAATAGGCCTCTTTTAGACGACCTAGTTGTAGACATTATCAGGGCAGGTCAATATCACAAAAAAAAAAATCCCAGCTTGGGTTATCCAAGTGCACGACACACAGTTGATCACCTCAAAAAAAAAAGATGGTCCGTTTTCATTTAAAAAACACACAGGCAAACATTTTTTTATCTGGACAGTATCAAGGGTAAATAAGACAAACTAAATACAAGTAGTACATTTAGGATTTCTACATCTCATCATGACAAAAAAAAAAACAAGAAACAAATAATGTCAAGATTGAATCTTTTGTCATTAAATGATACAGTAAATCACAGGAGCCATTACCTTCACATGCACAGGCTTTAATTATTCAAAAGCCTTGTTGAATACATTAACTACACAAAATACAACAGGGAAGCTCTGAAACATCCACCCTTGCCTTTGTGGAAGACTGCCTCCTATCAAAGTTTTTATTCCACTTAAAATCAATGGCTGTTACTCACAATGTAAATCCATTTGAGACTTCTGTACTGTAACTGCAGTAGGTACAGTCTGATGCTTAAAGGAAGAAGTCAAATAAAGGCTACTGTTGTGAAAAGCTGTGAATGAATTTAATGAAGACAATGAGTTTACAATATCTATCATTTGAACAGAAATAAAAAAAATAAAAAACTGTGCCATTAACTCCAACAGTTCTTTCTAGCCTTAGACTATTGATTTTATATCAGCACAACACATTGCTCAGATTAATTTCACACTTGGATTTACTGCACGTTACACTGTAGCTCAAATAAATGTTATTTAATCAATAGGGAAGTATAGTGCCATAATAAAAATCTCAAGGTCTCACATATACTATCCTAAATCACGTTCTTTTTGCTGTGTTCAGTGTTATTTTGAAAGAATAAATAAAGCATATTCGAATGTGTGAAATCTTTGGCTAAATGCAAGGAGAATATGTGTGAGACAGTGAGTTAGAGAACAGTTGTCATCGGTATAGCCAGCCCCTGCCTTCCCAGCATGACAAGTGGACATTGACCATCTCAATCTTTGTACCTGAAAATACCTCAATTCACAAGTCTCATTCTGCAAAATGCAGCTTAATTGTTGCTTGAGCTTATGAGCCAATGACTTTTTGTGTAAATTTGTTCAATGAAGCCAGTCTGACAAAGCCCCATTCATCCCGTCTGTGCTCCTAATGCAAACTTACATACACTCTGAGTATTAGAAATCTGACTGATGTAAATTAGCAAGCTCTGGGAAACACAGCATCCTAGGACACAGTTGCCAAAAACATTTGCATTATGTCTCGTTATGCCACAGTGGGATGACAACATACACTCTAAATGTTTATCATTGCTGCCATAAAGCGAGCAGATTCGCTATGAGGAGCACTGCCTGCTGGCAGCAATCTCACTTGTTTTAATCCCTCTCCAACCTGAAGATAGACAGAACCAGCTGCAACCAAGTCACCTGACCATGTATCATTTCATACCGCTTTGCTTTTGTGCAGTCCAATAGCAAATGCAAAGCATCTCCATTTTTAAACAGGTGCAGGATTATCCTCACATAGTTTGTGTGCTTCTCTAGTCCCCCATCCTCTCTACTCTTCATTTAAAAAAAATGTTTAAAAAATAAATATATTTTTCCTCCTCATTTCTTAATTTAAATTTTAAGACTTGAACAACAATAAAGATTAAATCCTACAGGCAGATGATAGCAGACAGATGAGCCAACCAAAGCACTCAAACCTGAAATGATGCCTCACATTAAATGGATCTGACTGTGAACGTGCAGCCTTAGCAAGAAGTTGCTTAAAAAATGAGTAAGCGAGTCTGTCTAATCAGCAGATTAGAAAATACACTCAGATTTACTGCTTTAGAATTAAAAACTATATATTTGTCATATTTTATAGTCTGTAATTTAAGTACAGTCAAGCCTTTAGGAGTCATTATGGCTAAATCAAATTGTAGACTTGACATGTCTGTTATTTCACAGCTTTAAAATCCAACATTACCAAACAGAGTGATGAACACGACTCACAAAAAAAAAGAAAAAAAGAAATTAAAGATTTTCTGGTTTAAACATCCGCAACCCTGAATTGGATTAAGTGGGTATAGAAAATGGATGGATGGATGGTTTAAACATCAAAGACAACACTCTTCCTTACTGGTGGAATGAGAAAAAATATGTAGCACCGTGATGTCACACTGCAGCTCAGAAATATCTATTTTTATTGCATTGTTTCAGCATCACTTCCTATTCTTTAAGCTAAATGCGATTAGACAGATCTGCAATAATGACTCAATAGCTGTTAAAGAAGAAAAATGTACGTCATAATTGAAATCTTTCTTTTATAAAGAAAATATATAGAGAAAGTAACTGCTGGAAATGATTTAAATGAGTCTGACAGCATCTTTATGGTCCATCAATCTCAAAGTCAATGGCCTGAAGGCAAAGAAAAAGTCCGTTTGCTTCCAAGACAGGCTGGACATGTCTGGATGTTACCAATTCAGCACAAAGGAGGCATCAGTTTGCATGGCGAAGCAATTATCTTTCTCCACTTTCTTTTACTCCAGTTAGACCCTGCTTTACAACATAACTGGGCGAGCTAACGCCAGCTTCAATTGTTATCAGACCATTAAATGGATATTATCAGGTATTATCACCCCCACGGTTATCACAAGTAAATGTCCTTCTCCTCCTAGTTGGTTCAGAAGGCCGTTATCACCTGTCAGTAGAGCAATGAAGTCCACATTTAGTCTATTGGACCTTCACCCTGGAGACTTGGGTATCATCTTTACACAAGAATTACAGTTTCACATGAGTAATAAGGTTCAGATTGCAAAAGTACTTGTTAGGTCTAGACCTACACCTAAAGGAATAACCTTTTATCATATTTTTCCAAGGTCATATTTTCTGTTAGAATCTAACACCCTAACACCAGACAAAATTCCACATGCTACTGTCTAATGTGGGTGTAGTTCGGGCCATCTGACGCATTAGTACAGAGGTGATGACTTGAATATAAATGGTAAAAGGACCATATGTATATAGCATGTTTTTAGTCCAAGATGTTGTTCTCGTCAGAAGAAAGCCCTGGGCAGACCAGACACACTAGCTTGAATTAAACAGCTCAAAGGCCAGAGGAAGGCCAAAGGAAATATTTCATCCTGGCAAGTAACACGAGTATTAAAGTATTACTACAGGGGATGAAAGAGAGAGAAAAGAAATACTCCTCGAGCTTTGCATGATTGGTGAAAATGCGCATCTATCCTGCAGTACATAAGTGGCCTAAGTCCTGCTGAGGGCAAAAACCACGCTCAAGAAGCGACTTATGGGGAAATACTGTAATAAACGATAAACCACATGAAACCTTTAGTCAAGATGCCAGGAGCTGGATTATATTGTTGCAGGGACAGATACTACAACACAGTGCCCTTGGTGATATGCTGCTCATCCAAGAAACAGACATCATTGAAAGTTGGAGAATCTACATTGCAGTAAATGACTAGATAGCACCTCAGCAACTGAAGAAGAATGGCAGATTTATTCAACTAACTCATTCGTAGAGTTTCGGGAGTGGATAAATATAGAGTTTTAAATAGAGACTGTTGTCAAGCAGATAGGGTAGAGACTGAAAGTATATGGGTTTAGAAATATATAAAGAAGGATGAGGATGAGAACCAAATCTCTTGAAAAGTTAATATAACTCATCCTCTTAATAGCGGTGAAAGATGTAAACAAGGAAGAATACAACAGGTGTGTGGTTTGGAGGTCGAACTATCTAACAAACTCTGATAATGTTTGAGCAGCTCATAACATGGAGTAAAACACATAAACACACTCAAGGATGATTTATGAGGGTCAAAAGAACAATTGGAAATGAGGCACTGAACCATGTACGACAGGTCTTTGGGGATAAGTCTGCGGCTGCTCCAAAAGCCACAGTGCAGCTACCACAACTGTGAGTGATGGAGACTATGGCAGTGTATGTGCGTCTGCTTTTACACATCAATGTTTTAATAAATACTGACATTTAAAAATCTCTCTACTCTCATTAAATAATAAAAGACAGCACAGTTGCAGGTGTAAGGATTTATGGGGAAGCAGCTCAAGCATAATGTAGCTGTCATGGCCCAAGTAGAAAATATCAACTAAATTCCAGCTTATCAATGCACCCACAATTATTTAGCCGAACAGGAAATATTGAAACTGCAGCTGTTGCGTTTGACTTGAGTAAAACATTTCGGTTCTTATGATGAGGTTGGACACCACAGGCAGAGAGTAGCTCAAGGCACATAGTTGGCCATTGTTACTGTTATTTAGACACAGGTAGGACACAGGTGTTTTCTGCTGTTCAAACACGCACCTCACAATGAAAGATCCAAACAACAAGACATACTACGGAGTAGAGCCTGGGACAGAATGCAAAAACAATTTTTTTATGTCTCAAGAATAGCTGATGACCCATCGATGACTGTTTTTGTGTTGATAACGACACCACATCGATTTGGTTTGATCCACAATATTAACAAATGAGAGGAAAACAAATTGCAGGTTAACAGAAAAAGAATATGACGCAGCAATGCTAATCAGCACTCATTTAATCACTGGAAGTGCAGCAAGACTACTGCTGTATTCATACAGTTTTTAATACATAACTGGTCAGGATAATCTTCGTAAAAACTCTGGGGTAAAAACCTTCTCAAATGCACCCGTCCCCCAGAAAACATTGTGTTCTAATATGCACTGCTGAATGCAATGCAAAGAAATTAACTGCCTTGCTGCTGACCTCAAGCAGTGTATCATTTGTACTGCTGCCGCACTGATAAAGTCTTAAAGCTACGTTTCTATATAGGCACAACGGCTCAGTTTTGAAGCACAGCACTGTTATTTATAGGTGTTAGCTTGCTTGCATATTCTTCATATACATTGAGTTTCACTGCATCATAAAGCAGTTGTTTCTGTTTCATACCAGAAGGAAAGTTAAGGACTGTAGAAAAGAACAAGAAATATCTAAATATCTAAAGATATGCAAGATACACAACATAGAACATCACAAAGGGTAGATACTGTTTAACATTGTATGTTGTTTCCAATGCAATCCTTTAATTTCAAAGGAACACAATTTTCCATGACAAGCACGAAAAGAATAAAACCTTAGCATGTGCTACACAGAAATTAAATTTTTGTAGCAACATGTACAGCTTTGGCTTTTTTGTTAAAGAGCCACAGACTATTATCTTGTAAAAGTGGAAACTGGGAAGTGTTTTCTCAGCCATGGCCCATCCAATTATCCACTACTCTCCATTTTAAAAGCAGGATATCGGCACAATGTTGTTATACAGGTCCTGTGTTGATCCACAACAACAGCTTTCCCCCAAAGGACACTAACATCCTTTCCCTGAAGTCGCAAATGAAAAAAATATATGCCTCCTGAGATTAAATTAGATTTGAAGTGTACGTGTTACTCTAAATGTTTCTGTAGTCCTGAGAGAGTCACTGTCCCATGTAAAAAATCTGTCAGTGATATTCTGTAAAGAGTCTAACACATGCAAAATGGTGGACCACCGGGACAGTTTAGCAGAAAGTCTCTGTGACATCTATAAAATTTGACATCCCTCCAGAGATTTTGCTCTGCACGCAGCCTTGCATACTGATGGCGTTGTGTCAAATACACTCCATGCAGAGTTATTAGGCAGATTGCATTTATTGGGGGTTGTTTTACTGGTCCTTAAATCCAATATTCTAAGTCTATCCAATATGTTACTGAACCTCAAATGAAGATGTATAGCAAAAGGAAAAGTAAACTTATTTTTTCTTCAGGTGTGTGCACTTATTAAGAATGCAGTAGTGTGTAGAAATGTTATGCAGTATAATTACAAAGTTATTGTCATGACTGTCTTGATTAGTTTAATTTTTCAGAATAAGTGTAACTTAAGAAAAACAAAAAAATAACACGTTTTGACCTTTTTGAAATCTTCAGACTAATATAGAAGCTGGGCTTTTCAAAAACTGTCCACAATTTTGTGACTCGAAGTGGTGCCCTGTTCCCATTAAGGCATTTTTACACTAGTCAAAAAACCCACTAACACCTGCTAATATGTCGCATTTAAGGGCAAAGTGTAAAATCGAAACTGTGGTCCAGCTCAGCTTGCAGTGTCCAGTGTAATGCCATCCCTCCATGCTCTCATAGTTGCAGGTTTTTACTCAGACAGGCAACCATCAAAGGACTTAGAACAACCAGCTATAACTGGCCAAACTGTGAAAGAATTTAACTGGTCTGTTTTAGCAGGTGCATGTGTGTTTTTTTTTTGTTTTGTTTTGTTTTTAAATGCCTTGCTTTTGGTGCAAAATTAGTAATCCATCGCACGCTCATTCATCTGCCCAATCAGGAGTCTTAGCTCGTTTATCCACAGAATCTTTTCGTCTTCACATATTTCTTGGCCAAGTCATGATGCTTTAAGTTGTAAATCTTATTCATTGATTATCATATTTGAGTTTTCTTCACCTGGGAAACTAATCTGAGCAATTCAAGCCTTGAACTTCAGAACACTCCAGGTGGAAGACGATGACTTCCATCATATCAGATTTTGTGTGTTAACCAATAATGTGCACTTATGTGACATTTGATTTAATTGTACAATGAAATATGAAAAATAATTGATTGAAATTACCCAACAATTGTAATCAAGCACACATCATTTACCAACAAAACTGGCGCAGCTTGTTTCTTGCAATTGTCCAGGCTGTATAAGTCTAGATTTGATGAACAGAAGTCAAAAACATGAGGTTTACCTTCTTATATTCTTGTTAATTACCATCTAAATCTTTTACGTCACTAACATGCATGTGTTTGATTATTTCACTTTCTGCTCTGGAAGAGAAATTCAGTCGTAGAAATACAGTCGTATTTTCTTTTCAAATGTACTAAAATCATATGCATTTTGATTGTTAACCTACATTCTATCTTGAAAAAACTTCCCGTCTTTATTCATCATTGTCATTCCTGTTTTCAGATTCATGAATACTTCATAGGTGAAAGTCATCCTGCTTGTGCTGTCATCGTAGACAGATTTTCTTTTTCTTTTTCTAAGGGGAGCCCCACTTCAGGGATACACAATGCACTTAGAGGCCTCAGCATAGGTTACATAGATTGTCTGTTTTTTTTTTTATTTAAGGTGATATTGAATGCTTTATTTCTATTTTAAAGGAAAAATGTAAGTTTCCAGGCTGAGTACCACTAGGATTTGGTTGATCAGTAGTTTAAGGACACCTGGTCAGCACTTTGTGCGGGCACATTTGGGACTGGAAGCCCTTTGCAGATCCAGATTCTGCACTTGTGTCTGCTGGATCAGTCAGTGCTTCAAACAACATCGAAGCACTGCTGACCCCCAATGGAAACATCAATGTCAAGTAGATGTTATCTCTCTCGTTCCTGCTCAGTGTTTTGCAAAAACCTCTTAAGAACCATGAAATGGGCCAGCTATCGTTGTTCTTTTCTTGTCCTTTTGGGGAAGTGCAGCTATATTTATAACCTAACATTTCCTTCTACCCAATGCAGAAACTACCACACATCAAGTCATGGATTATGAAATAATTCTGCAGTTGGGCTTCTTGAAGATTGGGATTGGCCTTAAAAATGTAAATTTATGCATCTGTAGTTATTATGGCAACTCAAAACGTAAATGCCTCCGGTATGTTTTTTTTCCCTGACAAATATCAATAACCACACTACAAGCTTTTACTCTATCTTAATGAGGATTAAATAAATGTTCTCATTTGCAAATGTTCCATGCAAATATAAAACACATTACAAGTTAATGACAGTAGCTGGGAGGTGGGGTTAATCATATTGGCATTTAAAATAAGTGATGACGTCCAACCCTAAAATATGTCATCTGCTGTAAGGAATTGCAAAAACAATACTTGACAAATTGGCTTCTGTAACTTTTATACGTGCATTTCCGATATCCAACAAGAAATTATTAATAGTTTCATTAAGCTTTTTCTAGTTTATGTCAATATCTTGTAAACAAAGTCATGTTGTCATCTACAAGAAACGAATGAACCAGTTAATTTCCTATTAGCAAAGCCTATCCTCACTCTTCTAGAGCCCAGGTTGAATAATTACTGTGATGACAGAAATTCAACTGGCAATTCCTCTCCTTAAAATAATTGATGTAAACTGACACACCACCAGAGGAAAGAAAAAAGATGATTAATTTCAATGTGAGACATGAAGCATTAATGTTCTTTTGTTTTCCAAAGAACACCTGGGCTACAACTCCAAGACATTAGCCGAGTTGTCTATGAAGCTTTCCTAATAAGCGAGTGACAGCATCACCGTGGAGACAATTACATGAAGGTGTCTCCACAAAGAGTCACAATATTAGAATAATCACAGCAATGATATAGTAATGTTTAACATGTTGTGATACAGAAAATTAAAATAAATCCTCTCTCCGGTCCCATGGATCTAAAGAAATGACAGTATGTGACCTGGCAGGCACCTGTTAACATTTTCATATAAGACCAAAACGTCATTTTAAATGACGTGGATCAACTATACCACAAAAATCAGCAAAAAAGTAATCCATGTTCATTTTCATTCTCTTCCTTTTCCTAAATTTCTCCTGTTAAACTGATCATCCGTTCAAGCAGAAAAATGGAGACATTTTAACAGAGCAACATTTCTCCCAAAAAAGCCAATTATCAGGGTGTAAGTCTTCAGCTCCATACCACAAATCTTCTTATTAAGGGTTTCCCTGATGCCATTCAGAGATGAACACAGGTTATTGTATAGTTTATTCTGGCCAACCATCACAAATAGAACAAGGAAAGTAACTAATTATTATTTTCATTATTCATTATGCTCCTAGTTATTCAAAACATAAAGCATGCAGCATTTCTCCTTTATGCATTACTTATGTGTTTTACTTGTTTAAAGGGCTTAACACATTAATAATTTCATCCGCCTTCTGCATAGTTTGATTAGCAGATAAGCTGACCCATTTATCTGAATCTGTGCACAGAAACTTGTGAAGCATGAAGCTCAGTGGAATGCAAGAAGAAGGGTTAGGAAAAGTTATATAATGCAATTATTAAAATTCTTGTTGAATCATTTTCAAGTGGACTCCTCATTCTAGAGTTTAATGGTTCACATTTTCACATTAGTTTGTCTCATGCGGTGTGATGTTACTTTTAAAAGGAGCTCATTTGATTACAGCTTTACAACAGCCACTTAAAACTAGTTAAATGGCAAAAATTGCTTGCTGTTAAAAAAAAACAAATCCACAGCGTAGTTTTGCAACACCCCTCTGTAATTCCATTTCCCTTTGCTCATAATGCAACAAACTATCTGCCATTGGATACACTGCCTCTATCACGTCACCTATTCTATGGTTTATGATCTTAAACTTTCCTGCGAATAACAGAAATAAAAAGATTTAATTTACAAATGAAGTTCATAACAAGCATGTGGGGCTTAATGAAAAGAGTCCAACAAGTTGTAGCGACTTTAATGATGATTTAAAGCAAGAATGAAAGTAATTAAAGATAAGTAGACTTGCAAAACTAATGCATTATGTTAATAGCTACGACAAAAGAGTAATCTGTATACTCTGATGAATGTAATGCATTACCCCAAAGACTAGTCACATGTCACTGTATAAATGAATATTTTCTCCTGCCTGCCTATTTTTGACTGAAAAAAACTCAATGTCAAACTGTTGGTGAGTGTTGTGCTTGGACTTTTGAGCTTTGAACAGCACACTAGATGGTAACTGATCAAATTCATAGTCCCAACGTGTGGGAACAGACTCTGAAAATAACTTTCATATGAACTGATATGTGTAAACTGCAGGTAGGCTAATCAAGCTTCATAGTAAGCTTATTGGCCAATCTGATTCAGAGCATATCTGCCTCTGACTGACAAGTCTGCAACCCTTGAAGCAAGAGAGGTACAATCTCAAGGGTGCTCTGCTTGCCCTCCTCTTCTGTCTATAGTAACCTCAAGCTTCAAATCTCCAGAAGCTCCCTGGGTAGCACATTAAAGTCCCCTCCAGTATGTAGTGAGTGCACCTCCCAGAGGGCATCCTCATTAGCTGTCTTCCCACCTCAACTGGCTCCTGTCAATGGACAGGAGAGACTGCTCAACGTCAAGTTCAGGATCAGTGAGCTGCTTCACAGAGAGTAAGTTTAACCACCTTCGGGACAAGCTGATGTGATCCTTACACCTACTGCTACATTTCATCAGCAGTCAATCATTCTTGTTCAATCACTGAGCGACACGCATGGCCATTTTTCAACTTCTGCCACATCATGCAGTTATCTACAACATCCCAGTACAGCCTTGTCTCATATTTCTTTGTTTAAACTCTGACGCGGGACAAAAACAGAACAAAAACAACAAAGAAGCCTGGCACAAAACTCCATCCGCCTGCACAGATTTTTTAAGAGATGACACACAAAAACAAGTGAGACGCAAAATGAACGTAGACACGTGGAGGCACAACGCTCCATCTGTAACAATGATGTTAATACTCCTGACTACTCCAGAAGCACCTGCAAGATCAGTCTGACAGGTATGTCCTCTATTAGAAATCAAGGGAATCACTGAAAGTTAATAACAACTTAGGATCTGCCTTCCCATTTAAACTGCTGTTCCTTCCTCTATTTTACACTTTCATAATGATTAGTCCTCCATCTTTGACTGCTGTCTTGGATACATTAATATCTATAAGACAAATTCTTTATCTGAACATTACTCACAGTGGCATCTAGCTTACTTCTACCTAATACATACCCTCAACTTGTTGTAAAATTAAGTGGATGTAAGTGTGGCCTTTATAATACAATGTGGTGTTTAGTATCCATTACAAACAAGTGTACCGTAATCGGAACAATGTTAAAAATGGCTTCAATTGTGAGCTGGTGCATGAGTGAAGTACCTAAGATGATAAAGAAGCCACAGCCAGACCAGCACCTGTTATGTTTCAGTAAAATGTCTTAGCAACGAAACAAAGCCCGTCAGCTGGAAAAATATTAGGTTGAAAAGGGGAAAAAAAAAGGAAAGGAAATATAAGTGTTACCGCCTAACAGGAAAGAATGAGTTTGTTTTCAATCAGAAAGAAACCATATAGAAAGCACCATATTGTCCCAGACCTCTTGTCCTTATGCCTCTCCATTCTTCTTGGTCAAACACACACAGAGGAACTACCCTGTTCCTGGAGGGCAAGAAATTCTATTACTTTTGAAACCACTTCAGTGGCACCAAATAATAGTCCAGTTGGATGCCTGATTGTTCTGACAACTGGCAGTGATACAGGAGCAGCTAGTCATTCTACTGTATGTGTTATTGATACTTTCCTTTTGGAGCTGGAGAACTGTTTTTTCTACTACTTAATGAAATCCCTGCGATGCAGAACAAGAGCGGCCTGAATCATATGTCTATAAAATTGCTACAGCTCAGTTTAAATAAAAATGTTCTGTTCTGGAAAAAATTTCTATTGTATAACTGATGGGAAAACTGAGGTTCAGAAATTCAGAACTCCACGATCCATGTTGTATATTTGAAGCTAGCGAAATCCGATCGCACCCTGAAAGCGATAGTTTGGGTTACTGAAGTGCGGTTTAGTCACATACACGAGTAGACGGTACCAAACCTGAGGTAGGCAGCGGTCAGAGCACACTCTGTTTGGAGAAGAAGGGAAGAATTCTAATGAGGGAGCCAAGCTAACAGCTACTGAGAGCAGTCTAAAACAAGAATCTGACCCAATTCAAACCTCAAAAATGAAGGCTACATCGTAGATTTCTTTTTACAGCGCTTCACTGTTGCATCCGATCATTGTTAACTTTGTCACTTTTATTTTAAACCAAGCAATGTCCGTGTTGCTCATGCACATCACTGCATGCACTGCTGCTGTCTTGCAAATTCAACTTCCCTGTATGCCAGAATTTACAGAACTTGAGCTGCTTACTTATATTACGAAGGAAAAATGAGTTTAAAAGAAACAAAACTGATTCATCTTTTGAAGAGGGAAACACCACTGATTGAGCAACTCACCAGCTCAGACAAACAGATTTATGCCCACGTTAACAATCTCGTACAGCCGTTGCCACAGGACTCGATATGGACTTACTAGGATTACACTGTGTGAATTAAATTAGTGAGGAGCCCGACCAACTCGCAGGGGTCAGAGTGTTCTTTACTCACCCTGAGAACCAGAATTAGGGGAATAACAATGGACAATGGACTCACAGGAGATTGATTTTACCTGTGTTACCTGTGTAGCCATAGTGACACCCAGATAGTATTTTCCCAGGTAATTTTAACAAGGAAAACTGGGATTTACAAATACACCAAAATAAATGCTTCATGTGAACCAGCATCTAAGAGCACAAAGTATTGCTAATTTTCTTTCTGGTGATTTTAAAACCCAATCTTACATACATGGTGTTTGTTTCATTCATTCGTGTCTGGTTGGGTGGTTGATAACACATTCCGTCGGCATATTTCTTTCTGCTTTACTCAGACTTTAAAAGATAAGATTACCTATCATCCTTTTGTGAAAATTAATTTTAAGATTAAGATTCGATTTATTGGTCATGCATACACACGAAATTTGTCCTCCGCTTTTAACCCATCCAGGTTGGCACCTGTTGACACACACATGCACATGCACAGGGTCACACACTCGGAGACAGATGCCAAACTGGAGAAGTGGGCAGCCATGAAGCGCCCAGGGAGCATGGGGGGTATCGTGCCTTGCTCAAGGGCACCTCAGCCGTGACAAGGAGGTGGACTGACACCCCTCCAGCTATCAGTTTCACCAATCTTTTTTGAGTGGCGAGAGTGGGAATCGAACCACCAACCTTCCGGTTATTGGACAACCGACTCTAACCTTTTTAAAACTCTTTTCTTTTGTGTCTTACTCCATTTCTTAGTAACTATGACTCCCTAACTTTGTATCCCACACACACACACACACACACACACACACTCACACTCACTCACTCCCTCCCTCAACAGCAATAAGCGTCAAGAATAGTAAACAGCCCTATTGAACTGCTTTTGCCTAATAGTGCTTTGACCGACACAATTTATCACTCAGTCCAATCCACACATGAGGCAGGTATATCAAACCTACAACTTCTCATGGCAGGTAGGAAGCTTTAGGCTGCTTCCCATTCAACCCAGACCATACCATAACATTGATCGAGAAACAAGATTTCCCCGAAGGAAGCCTTTCCTGCTCAATAGCATGTGTACTTCCATCTGAGTCTCCCCAACATTTTGTCAATACTTCTTCAGTTCCTGCACTTTGTGAGAAGCTCACTCTGCAGGCAATCTGAGTGAGGATCAATTAGGCGCCTGGACACAGAACAGCAACTGTCACATGCAGTGAATCCCTGACAGGTCTGTTAAACCGGCTGTGTGGCTGGTGGTCTTTGCATGATGAAGCCCTGTAACAAACTAGCTCCATTAATTTCCCCTTGGCTGGTTTTAATTATTTAGGAGCTTCATTCTGAATACTTTAAAACCATGCTACAGCAGCTGGAAAATTATTTATCAAATTAAACTGTTGTTTGCTGAGTAAACACATCCCTGTGCAACAACCTCAAAGAGCCCCTCCTCAGCATCTTTGATATGCAAACTGGCCGACGAGCTCTAATTTGCTGCCACTGTAATTGTAAACATTAGCTGAAAGGGATTTACATACAGCCCACTCTTGAACCTCCCAGCTGCCAGTCTCGTCAAGCTAATATCTCAGACATCTTTCTGCTTGATTGATACAATACAGCCTGAAAAAGTCAGTTTCATTGACTTTACATCACTGTACCTCATTTGGTCCAACTTTGCATTGTTTGATTTTAACAGTCACACTTGCAAGCATGCAAGTCCATGGCCCCACTTTTTTTAAACAGATGCTCTCGGCAGACATTTGACTAACAAGCAACCAGAGTAAAACACAGATCGAGTGATTTCCCACACAACAATGTGCTCGGATCATCAAAGAGACTATAGGTCTACAGAAATCTGCAGGTACTAGGCTCTGATCACAGTGAGGTGTTCTGCCCCTCTGCAGCTTGGTCTCATTGTTGCCAACATTCTTTGATTTCTATTAAAATAGATTCACTTCAGCGCAGCTGATATATAGCACCTAACATACATGGATCAAAGAGCAACACAGAATTCATGCAGACATTACCTTTTTCGAGTGAGTGCCTGTTTTACAAACAGTCCAGAGCTAGTTCAATCAATTCTTAAAAGGTTCAACTTCACAACCTAAGAACTGGTTTGGTTTTGCACAGCCACACAAACGCCATAGAGCCATACCATTACATCACTTTAAAAGCATCTTACAATAAATGTTCAAACTGATCACTAGTATTTGCCTAAATTCTGTGGAGCATGGCAGTGCAAGGAGACAGTTCATCTATAAAGATCTAATGGTTTGTAATGTATTTCCCGCAAAGCGATGTCTTAATATCACCGCTCTAAATGCTGTTCTAAACAACAGTGTTTGTTGGTGAACGCTCTTCGCAATGCCGATATTTTCAACGCCAACTGGATTTATACACACTGGTTTTGTTATGTCAGCTGGAGATATTAAAACACCTGACAATGCCTATAAATTAATTTGCAAATATGATTGATAAATTCTGTTGAAAACTGCTATTGCAAATGCACCTCTGCAGCACAGTGGGCAGCATTAACAAATAGGACTAGTGATTTTAAAATATCAAACAGCAGGAAAATGAGCTCATGGTACACTGCTTATATTGCTGCTTCAATCAAAATGTCTACTGAAGCTGGGTTCAGTGACATTAGCAGCTGTGTTTTCAGCTGCTTTTTTTTTTAGTTAGTCACTAGCTCCAACCCAACAATGGAAACTCTTTGGTTGAAAACGCCCCATAAAGGATCTCCACAAGCAGCATTAGCAGTTCTGTTCTAATGTTGCACAGTGCGATTGTAAAGGTCGTACATCTCATTGAAAGAGGAACACTTTATTTTGACCCCTTATTACAAGACATTCGGAAAGCTGTACGCCAGTTCTGAGCTCATCTTCTATTGCTTTTCATCATCTCTGCTGCCCTCTGACAGCATCTGTGGATGCTGGAAGAACTATAGCAGAGCTTAACTGAAAAGTAAGAAGGGTAGGAATAATTTTAAAAAATTATAAAAATTCAATTTTAATCAAGTCAAAACAATCACTGGAGAGATACATTGCAAGTTTCCATGAGTCACCAATGACAGAATGCAACAAAAAGTAGGTGAGGCTTTGGAGTTTTTCATAGCAGCACACTTTTCTAACAACAAAACCAATTTTGTGTGTTTCTTTATGCACAAGCTGAAATCCTAACGGTTCCTCTGGTGTTTCTCATAAGTCAGGAATCAAAGCACATACTGCCAATAGCTTATAGTACTACAACTGTTTTCTTTTTAATCTTTTTATTTTATTTTTTGGGTTGCCTGGAGCCAACTGCTGACTAATTCATTCCATTCTGTGTTATTCCAGAGGATAAGAAAGAAAAACCCGATAATTCTTTTCTTCCTTTTATCAAATAAAAAATAAATTCAAGTATATCAATCAGACCGGCACACATTGGGCCCACATTTTTTCTCTACCCCCAACATTTTTTTTTTTTAAAAGCACTTGTCTGTTGCACCCTGACACAGCAAAACCATGGTTGATATTTGACAGAGATAATGATTTTCACTGAAAAGAAAGTGATGAGTTTGAGCTGCATTCAGGGTACTTTGGGGATCTTTTCACAGTACAGACTGAGGTGTCAGTCATCTTAATGGGGCTCAGGTCTGTGAAAAATATGACTAATGGCACAAAGGCTGTTGAAGTATGGAGAGGCCATGGCAAACCATACATTGTATGTCATCTGATTAATATCTACTCACAGAATATGATTCTAAAAGCATTTCAATTAGGGATCTGAACCTGAATTCACATAATACATGGATAAACCGGCATAGCATAAAAATCTTTCATTAATCCGTTTATGCAGCTCCATTTGTGAATTTTGCCGAGAGCAAGCTAGAGCGGTCACATTTTCTTTTGAATTCAAACATCTGTTCGATCATGGGGAAAACTTTGAACATCAATGAATCATTTAGATTAAGAAATTATACTCTGCAAGCGCTTCAGACCATGGGCTGTAAAGAAAGATACATCGGACCATTCGAAGTAGACTTGTGATGTTGCAGAGGGTGCTTTAGTAATGACGTGGCCAATTGCATAACCTCGTAACTTTAGTAGTGATAAGTTGATGTTGGTAGCAGCGTTGCAACAAAAACATTATTTTGGAATTCATATGCCATCAATGTTAGAGTAATGAACAAAGAAAAGGCAGTTTGTTGACTTTGGACAAAGCAGCTGTCTTACCCTACAAAAACAAATATGCAGAGTGACTCACCCATCCAACCGAGGCACTGGGACACCACAAGTCAATGTCAGGTGTTTTCAACGTTGTCTCAATTGCATGTAGATGTAATTCTAGATAAGAGGAATTATGTATTTATTTTAAATTTGTTCAAACTCGTTATTTCCAACTCCTTGGCAGTTAATAATCATCTGTCGGTTTTATGCCATCTTTCTTTCCTACTCAGGGATTGGCGAAAGCTTCAGACTGTCACCGATCAACATATGGATCCAGACGGCATAGACTCAGGATTTTACTAATTACAAATAAGTATGTAATGATACAATTTTAAGACAACTAAAACATTATAGCAGAATTAGTTGCTAAAATGTATCCAGTAATCCCCACATCAAATATTTCTCGTCTCTCCGATTTCTAACACGTTACAGGAGGAACTTGCACTGAAACCTGGACCCACTAAGACAGTCTGCTTACTATGGAGGGAGCTGTCAGCATGTCTGACATTTGGAAATACTTTAGACAAAGAAAAGCACGACAGCACCTTGTCAAGTTTGTAAGACAAACATTCCGTGACGTGGAAGTTGTGTTGCGTTGTACATTATTAACAACCAAAGAGGAAACTCCTCACAGAAGCCACACACTGATGCTTCCAGTAGAGGGGTGCACTTCACTGGATAGTGGAAACTACTATCTGTTGTGGAAAGTGTCAGATTTTGCAGGCTAATGGAACACTTCGAGCACATTCAGGAAATACAAAGACACTGCCGTATCCAAATTAAACAAATGAGTATCATCACAACTGGTTAAAAGAAGAGTTAAAAGACTAAATTAAAGGCACAGTTTCTGGATACTGGATCAATAAATTACATCTGAGGATGACATGACATATTTACACAAAATACACAACCTCAATTCCAAAGCAAATTGGAACGCTGTAAAATGTCAATCAAAACAGAATACAATGATTTGAAAATCTCAAACAAATATTTTATTCAGAAAAGATAGAAAATACATCAAATGGTGAAAGTAAGAGAAGTATATTTTATTTATAACGCACTTTACATTCACAACAAAATCTCAAAGTGCTACAGTGGGATAAAAGACAACTGTTAAGATCAAAAGCAGGGACAGTAAAATGCAAAAAAAATACATAAATAAAAGTAGTGAGTCCATTAAATGAAGAATGAAGAAAAACAGGACAGAGCATTTAAAGGGAGATCATTAAAAATATTAGGTAAAAAGAAAGATTTTCAGGCCTGTTTTAAAGTGTTTTTTAAGATAACCTAATAGTTTATTAAAAGTTTTGGCTTTAGCTAAACACCACTGTTAAAGCTAACTAGTAAGGTTGCAGTTAGCACTGTCACCAACAGGAGGAGGATTTCTGGTTTGAATCCCAGCTTGGGCCGTTTTGTGTGGAGTTCTCTCTGGGTACTTGGGCTCCCAAAATGAGCCTGTTAGGTTAACTGGCGATTCTAAATTTAGGAGTGAGTATGAGTGTACAGGGTTGTTTGTCTTGTTTGTGGTGAATTGGTGATCTGTGCAGGGTGTACCCTACCCTCCAGCGCCTGTGTACCTGAATTGGATTAAGTGGGTTTAGAAAATGCATGGATGCATTAATCTGATGGCAGCAGCATGTCTAAAAAAAGTTGGTCCATGGTCATGTTTACCACTGTGTAGCACCCCCTTCTTTTGACAACAGTCTGTAAATGTCTGGAAACTGAGGGAGAGGAACGTTGTCCCGTTCTTGTTGCCAGAACTATTTTTGCCAAGTACCACTTCCTTTTTCAGCCTTTCACTGCCCCCCTCCCAACATTTCGGTGACATGTTGCTGCCATCAAATCCGAGATAAGCTACTATTTTTTGTGAAATGGGAAAATGTCTCACGTTCAATTTTCGATGAATGAATGAATTGTTGCTTTTTGAGATTTGCCAGTATTTGCATTCTGTTTTTACATACATTTTACTCAACATCACAACCTATTGGGAATTAGGATTGGAGAAAAATTCTCAAAAGTTTTCCAAATTTCAGAAATACAGTGTGTTCAGATAAACTTTCAAGCAACAACACATGATTTTCCCTCTCACTGTAACATTTCCATTATAGCAATAACAGAGGCAAGGCTTTGTTTGTGCACAGCAGCTAGATCAAGGTCTTCCACCTCACACAGTGACTTATTGTTCCCCTGGGAAATAAAGTCTGATTGATAATTACAAAAAGGAGCAGACAGACCTAGGAGTCAGCCCATACTTCCATTCACCAATGCATAAAACATGCACAGCATGTTAAATATTTGTATATACTGCAGAGCCATGTGGAGAGCATCCGTTCAAATTTTACTTCAATCAATGGCAGATGGAAAACAATATTGCCAAGATTTGCAGAACCATTATTACGAGAGCACTTGAGGAAGCTGTGAATGCTGCATGGTAATGAGGAATTATTTGTTCTAAGAGGAATGGATTTTTCACACAGCGGGTGAGTTTCCAGGTTCACTGTTTTTTGTTTCTTTGTGACTCTCTCCCATCCACTTGTTTTGAGTGATTATTTGAAAGTGACCAGCTGTTTCTTAGGTGTGGCAGGGAAGCTGCACTAATTAAACTGAACAACAGAATATTACCAGGGTTTATGTCAAACATTCGACTGCTGAACTTAAATGCTCATTTAAAAGTGGTGCTCTATAATCCTATAATAAGACAACTGCAAAATAACATCAAATGTGCTACTTGCGGATCTCTTCCTGATCATATAATGAATGCAAGAGTAGACACGACAGTTCTTTGTAGATGAAGGATAATGCTTTGTTTTAGTTGTTGTTTTAAGTAGGAATGGGCAATGATTTTCATCTTTTCAAGTAGTCATTGAACGACAAGAGATCGAGTAGTGACTACCATTCATTCTGTTTTGTTTTAACCAACAGCCGTTAGCCATTGTCTTACCAGCACCACAAGGTGGCAGTAATCCAAAGAGGTGTTTGCCTGAAAACAACAATAGAACAGTGGCTCACGACAGCAAGGCTTCAGTTAACACATCTCGCACTGTGAGTTGAAGGTGGTCCCAGACACTAAAGGTGCTCCAACAAGAGACACAGGCAAATACTTGTCAAATACTTCTGCGTTGAAATCCTTTAAAAAGGTAAACACAAACAAGAATGTAGTTCTGTACAAACTCTTCCAGGTAAAGGTAGCACACCACTAGTTTACCACTCGTACACACTGTCATTTCAGAGCTAAGCCCTTTTTTTTCTATTCTTACCGATGTATTAAACATTTTGTGATAAGTATGACAATGTTACAAAATTATACATTTTGAGCAACATCAATTATAGTGTTTGACATTCAAAAGAACACGAGATAAAAAAAAGAAAAACAAGTGTTGAGAAAGGGGTAAATAGCTGTGGGTTAGGGTGTGTCACAGGGAGTGGGCAGTGCTGTTATTAGTTCAAAATCAGTCAAATAGATCCCCGGTGATTTTGAATAGTATTTTCACTTAATATGCACATTCCTAGTTTCAAGCAGTAAAAAACAGAGAGAATTGGTCATCACTGAAATTTTGTGCAAGATAACATAAAAAAGTAGGAGAGTCGGCACTATCCACTGTGAAAATATTACTACAGATGACTCCAATTTTTTTGTCCATTTAAAGTCTCAGATTTCTGTTTGTTCGACCTGCTGCCTTCGATTTTAGCCAATTGCGATCTTTTTTTTCTTCCTCTCTAAAAATAAAAATAAAACTCCAATATTTTTGTAACTCGTCTTTGCTGGTCCCATAATGGAAGACTGCAATTTCAACATAAAAAAGGGTCACATCTGTTCAGGATAGACCAAAGTGTCAGCCTAAAGCCAAATACCTAAGCAGTGCAATTACACAAATGTTGTTTTTTTACGTTCAAGTTTGGTGCTGTGATATCACAGCTGGTAAAATGTTCTAAACATAGACTTCAAATGCTTCCAATGCCCCAAATATCATCACTCTGGGAGCTGAAACCCCAATTGATGGCAATGTCGCCACGACAACATAGTCTACACCAGTACACTACGGCATATTGGCTCATGTTTAAGACCAATCTGAAAACAAATAGGAACTTGAGCACTTTCAACGGTTTAATGCTGTCTTGTGTGTTTCACTGCAACACAAACTCAGTCTGTTGGCTAACATACAAATACTTATATTCATCCAGCCAAGTTCCAAAGCTGTTCTTATTTATATATTTCATTGCTTTTGTTGTCAAACAACAGAACATGCAAAGATTTTACATAAACCTTCACCACTGTGACTGCATTTTAGATGGAACTGTTGTCAAAGCTGCCTAAATATATCACAAACACAAGTTAAAACCCACAGCTGTGCTAAGATACTTAATGTATTCACATGTAAAACTGTACCTCAGAGGAAAAGCGTCTCATCTATATCTGTGTCTACATCTAAATTTTGAAGCCGAAACTTGGAAGGCACATTCAAGGGTCATGTGACACTTAAATTCACAACATGAAATGTGCTTTATTTGATTTGAATAATTTAATAGAGTAAAAATAAATAAATAAATTAATTAATTAAATAAATAAAAAATAAAAAGCCTCTGCTACCATCAACTTATTATTTAATTTGGAGCCACGTTATCTGATAAGAAATTAACTTTCTGTTCAATATTGCAGGTTGCTGTTTATGCTCCTGGCAAGTTTGGAGTCAGTGTATTGGGACTGCAGAATACACAATCAGGCGTTGTAAAGGGCAGGCCAAGATTTGGTCCTGCATAGGCTTTTCCTTGCCTTTTCTACAGGAAACCAGAAGCCACTGTTTTGACTGTATATTCTTTTTAAAATGTATAAGATGGTTGTTTTTTTTACTTTGCGCTCCTGCATTATTTTGCAGGAGCGCAAAATACTTGTTGTTTTCCTGATATAAAAAATGTCCCAATTACTACCACTCTACTGACAGAGGTAAGTTGAAGGAGTGTGATACTGGTATGAATATGTAGAGGTTTGTGATAAGATGCTCACATGTAAGAATCAAATGCATAACAAAAGCAAGTAGGCAAGGCAATTTTATTTATAGAGCACAATTCATACACAAGGCAATTCAAAGTGCTTCACAGCTACATAAAATCACAAGAAGGCAATAAAATCATTAAAAAGAAATTAAAAAAAATTAAAAAAATAATAATAAAAATTAAAAAAGTGAAGAGTGCAGATAAAATACTTTCAGGTGTCATATGCACAGCTAAATAGAACTGTTTTCAGCCTGGATTTAAACATTGTCAGAGTTGAGACCTGTCTCACATCTTCTGGAAGACAGTTTTATGCTCCTAAAATCTGGAACAGAAACGCAGCCTCACCTTGTTTAGTCCTGACTCTGGGCACCAGCAGGAGACCTCTCCCTGAGGTTCTCAGAGCCCGAGTTGGTTCATATGGCTTTAACATGTCAGAGATGTACTTTGGCACTTGACCATGAAGAGACTTGTACACAAGCAGAGCTGTTTTAAAGTCTATTCTCTGAGCGACAGGAAGCCAGTGCAGAGACCTGAGCACTGGACTAATATGGTCGTATTTCCTGGTTCTAGTCAGGACTCGAGCAGCAGCGTTCTGGATGTACTGCAGCTGTCTTATAGCCCGTTTAGAGAGCCCAGTGAGCAGGCCGTTACAGCAGTCTAACCTGCTGGAGACAAACACATGGATCAGTCTTTCTAAGTCTGGTTTAGACACTATACCTTTGATTCTGGCAATGTTTTTTAGATGGTAAAAAGCTGCTGATGTTACTGATTTAATGTGGCTGTTAAAGTTCAGGTCTGAGTCCAATATTACCCCGAGATTTCTAACTTTATAATTAGGTTTTAGAGAGAGAGTCTCAAGGTGACTGATAACACTTTCTCTTTGTTTCTGTGGGCCACAGACAATGATTTCAGTTTTGTCTGAGTTTAGTTGGAGAAAATTGTTTTGCATCCACACTGATCTGTTCGATGCAGCGACTCAATGTATCTACAGATCCCTGTTCTGTCATTTATGAGTCTTCCCCGAACAACTGCAGACCCAGCTGCTGGTTTGGGTATAATAGACAGGTCGAAGAAAACACAGAAATGATCAGATAAAGCAACATCGACGACATCCACGTTTGAAATAACAACACCCCTTGAAATGAGCACATCTAGAGTGTGCCCTCTGTTGTGGGTGGGCTCAGTCACATGCTGAGTTAGACCAAACATTTCAAGGACAGCAGTGAGCTCTTTAGCTTGCTTGTTATGGGCCACATCCACATGCACATTCAAGTCCCCTGTTATGACTAAACAGTCAAAAGCAGTGCACACAATTGAAAGTAGTTCAGTAAAATCATCAATAAAACAATTCTGTGGTGGTTTGTAAATGGTGATATAAAGTATGGAAGATTGTTTTATCTCCATTTTGAATGACACATACTCAAATGATGAAAAAAACCCAAATGACAACTTGTGGGTGGGTATATCGTCCCTGAACGTGGCACAAACACCCCCACCCCCCCTGGTTTTCTCGTGTTTCAGACACAAAATTGAAGTGGACTAGACTCAATCAGGACTGCATTTGCTGTGTTTTTGTCAAGCCATGTCTCAGTTAAAAACATAAAATCAAGATTGTGAGAGGAAATAAAACCATTTATCAGGAATGATTTGTTACTTAAAGATCTGACATTGAGTACTGCGTGTTTGAGATTAGTTATAGTTTAACTGGATGCTGTGTTCTTGCAAGGGATATGGAAAAGATTTCTCTGATTGGACAGTCTGATTGTCCCTCTCATCACTCCATCCTTGGACCTCTGGTTGAGATGGTGTTTACCAACACAGAGGCCCTTAGCGTCCTAGACAACAGCATTGACGCTGTTGGAAATGACAGCTGTGGGCACCGGTGGTGGGGACCAAGCTGGGGGGGCTTTGGTCGATGGAGTAGGCTGGGGAGGGAGAGGGGCTTGATGCTTCTTTGAGGATAGAATTCTTGATCTTGCCATGTTTGGCGTGAGAGGAACCATTTTAATCCCCAATTTCACCAAGCTTTCAAGGTGATCAGGAAATGTCCTGGGTGACGGTGAAGAAGAGAACGATGGTGAAACATCTCTGGAGGGTGTAGATGCAGCAGGTGGGTCCCAGGCCTGTGGTGAGGGGCCGTGGTGAAGGCGATGGTGGAGCTGCTGAATCCTGTGTTCGGGATGCTGGAGGTGCTGCTGTGGCTGCTGTGGCTGAATCCTTTGCTGGGTCCTTGGGTGGCGAGGCAGGAGCTCTTCTCTCACTCCTCTCTCTCGGCGGCAGCACAGGACCCGGTCCTGGTCCTGGTCCTGGCCCTGGTCCCTTCTGATGCCTCAGAGTGTGGAGGAGATTATCTGTCAGTCGTCTCACTCCACCTCTGTTCAGGTGTGGGCCTTTCCTTTGAAACAGATCATCTCTTTGCCAGAAAAGATTAAAGTTCTCAATGAAATGAGGTCCTCTGGACTCACAGACTTTGGACAGCCATGTGTTCAACTGAAGCAGCCGGCTGAATTTGTTGATCCTCCTGTCGATGTTTGGGAGAGGTCCACTTATGAATGTTGGTATCGTCACTTTATCAAGACTCTCAAACAGTTTCTCAAAGTCTTTTTTTAAGATTTCAGACTGATTCTCTCTGATGTCCACTGCACCCACGTGCACAATCAGCTGTTTCACCCCTTGGTCTTTTGCCAGTACTTCAGGTAGTAATCTTGTGATGTCAGAGACAGTGGCACTTGGATAGCTGCATGTTTATGTTTATATTAGAAATGGCCAGTGGTGTCAAAAGTACACACATTTGTTACTTAAGTAGAAGTATAGATACTGCAGTTTAAAAACACTCTGGTAAAAGTTGAAGTATCAACTTGACCTCTTTACTCAAGTAAAAGGGAAAAAGTATGTGCTCCAAAACCTACTTAAAGTATAAAAGTATAAAGTAACCTTTAAATTAAAAAAAAACATTAAAAAAAACAAAAAAAAAACCACACAAAAAGGTAGATGCCACTATATGAATTGCAAGCTTAATTTGAAAACTGATTAGTTCTACATGTGGGTCTTGGGTGTGCAGAGTTTGCATTGCATTTTCCACGAGTCATTTTTGCACCCGACTATTTCGAAAAATTCTTTGAGATAGGGCCAAGGATGAGGAAGGTCTTGCTGGTCTCCGTCTCCATCTCCCGATACGCTGTGTCCTGTGTGTTCCTGTGTCCGACCTTTCAGACATTTAGCCATCTTTTTCTGAATCCGACATTGTGGCGTGGCATACACTTCGCGCAGCTTCGCGTTTGCAGTTTGTAGAACACCTGCTTGCTTCTGACGAATGACGATTTCCTTGTGTGTCAGCACAAATTTGACGAATAGCCTAACCGATGAGTGTTTGCGTTATATGATTCATCCAATTACACTTGTTCTCACCAGGTGTGGATGGCGCCACTGATCTGTATTGGATGGCGCACATGACGTGAAATACATAAACATTAAACTGAAGCCAAGAGTTAAAAAAAAAAAAAAACTGAAGCCAAGAGTAACGAGGCTGTTTGTTTTGAAAATGTAAGGAATAGAAAGTACAGATACTTGTGTGAAAATGTAATGAGTAGAAGTCAGAAGTAGGCAGAAAAATAAGTAATGTAGTAAAGTACAGATACCTAAAAAATTTACTTAAGTACAGTAACGAAGTATTTGTACTTCGTTACTTGACACCTCTGGAAATGGCTCCGTCTCCAAGCACAAGAGTATCTTTGACCTTGACACTCGGCACAGTTTCTCTGTCCATCTGCTGCTTTGTACCGTCTCTCTGTTACACTCAGTCACATTTGGCTCTGACAGTGGTAAAAATCTGTTTGTTAACTTTATTCCGGGTGATGTTACATACTGTACTGTGTACAGTGTTAAGTTGTTGATGACAAAACTTGAGCAGAAAAACAATGTTATTTTGTACCTGAATAGTTCAAAATGAGGGAAATCATCTTAAGATAGCTCATCTCATTCATCAATTTCAAGTGTGGATCTAGTTGTGGCTGAACTGACAAGGACTATCCAACTTTTTCCTTTGAAGGTGATAGCTCCACGTGTTTCAAACCATAGCTCATCTTGGAGGTGTGACTGACACTAACAGGAGGATTTAACATAAGGGGGGAAATGGCATCATCACCTGGGGATTTCTTGAAGAATCATTTCCACTGAGTTAGACATGTGACATGTCACTGCAGACCTCCAAGTGCGTTGAAAAAGAGGATAAAAGCGCACTGGGTATCATGCATCCAGGTAAAGGCTGTGATGTGATGAGGCAGCTGCAACAAAGTTTGTCACCTTACACTGTATTGGCTTGAGGCTGTTTTGGGAAACACAGAGTCAGCATCAGGACTACAAAAGGCCCCATAAAGATTCAGCTGTGCCTATGATTAGTATGCAGCATTATGGTAGATAATGAATCAGTCTTTGGTGGGAAGATCAAACATGGAAACGGGGCACAGGGTAACATGCTTCGAATACATGCTGGTCATGACAAGTGAGCAAGTGTATGCAGGACTTATGTCAAAGAAATCAGACAAAAAAAAGCAAGAAAGCAAGAAACTGGCATAAAGAAAAAGGAAGGAAGAGATCACGAAATGCTATGGAAATGCATAGAACAATTAAAAAGCACTATAGGAGCCCGGCTTGACTTTTATTTAACCCTTGTATATTGATTATATATATTTTTTCAGACCGCTGGGATAGGCTCCAGCCCTCCCGCGACCCGACCGACTCAGCCAGCAGGTATAGAAAATGGATGGATGGAAGTCTTTTTTCAACCCCAAACCGATGCTGTGTAGGTGATCAGCTGATATGTACCGACTTAGTTTGTATTTCTCTTACACTTCAAGGACCCACAAGACGAGCTCAAGACAAGCGCCACTTGGGAGATCATCACATATAATTTAAACAATAATTTAAACTGGCTCCAAGCCACATGTTTTTCAGTCTTAATTTTGTTCTCTAATTAGCCAAACAACAAAGTAAATTTCACTCTGTTTTATTACCTCCGATAATGTTATTCTGCCCTATCCACTTATTATCTTTATGAAACATAGCAAGAAAAAAAAAGAAAGAAAAAATTTGTGTGATTCTCTTTATAAAGCTAGCAGTTTGGTTGATTTTTGGTATAAATGCTCTGATATTGCTAAAATCCTCAATATAATTAAGTTTTTCCACTAGTTCTGTAAGTAAGATCTGTTCCCTCGTGACAGCGCTCATTCCCTGGTGTTTAGTGTTTTCATACTGCGATGTTTCATCACTTCTGTTTTCGCAGTGTGTCAAATTCACATCACTCTGAATTCTGTTTTCCCTACACTGGTCCGATGGTCTTCTTGTCTGCTACTTTTAAAGCCAATCAGTGTGAACCCCATTCTTTAAAACACTCTTGACTTCTGTCCTTTTCCATCCAGACTGACTTTCTTCCCAATGCCAGAGGACCCTCATTAGAAGTTTCTGCCATCTCCCAAGTCCACTAATCCATCAACAGTGTCTGGACTCCTATCCCCTTCAGGCATGGCACTGCTCCTAGATGATTCATCTGTGTTTCCCAAACAAAAATACTTTAAAAATTCATCTCTTGTACAACAGGAATTTTTCATTTCACCCTTACAACTGAAAGGATATTTTATCCCTCTTGAAAAACTACAATTTTGTGTTTTGATGTCCTTGACAAAGCTACAAAAGTACAAATTTCTGATGATAGATTTCAGCCATCCTACCTGGAGTTTGAGATGAGTGGGATTTGTGTGTCTCACGGATGTCTGTGAAACTCCAGTGTTTCCCACACATAGACTAATTCGTGGCGGTGCGCCACAGATTAAACATCGGCCGCCACATATTGCGTTTCGTTATTATTATTTTTTTTTTTTAACGCTATCTAAAAAATACTCGTATTCGTTCAGCTGCATTTCCTTGCTGCTCTCCCTCCGTCTCTCTCTCCCTCGCGTCTCTCTCGCATAGCCCAGAGCTATAGAATAATACAGAGTTGCGACACGCTTTGAAGTCGCCGCTAGGGCTGTCACGTGGTTCATGTTAGCCTCCGGAGTTCCAAACATCACAGCGCTGTCAGTCAGTTTGAACGGGTTTTAGCGGGACGGAGCACAAAAACGATAACTTTAACATTTACGACGCAATTTTCGGTAAATATTGACCCATAATGTGCATTGATCACTTCACCGACGATGTATTTTATCAACGTTTTTCTTTTTTGGAGCGCAGAGACACATTTATCACCATTTTAAATCGTAGAGGGTACCCCTGCATGCTAGCAGGGGGCAGCTAATCATGCCAGTGGTCCAGCTTACCTTCAGATCTACATCCTTCAACAGAGCCTGATGTTACTGTCTGTTGCAGGATCTACTCCTGTTGTCCCAAACACTCCATCTGTAGAAGATGTCATTCAGTCTGTCTGTTCTCTCTGGTGTCGGATGGACAATGAGCCCCCCCACCCCCGCGACCCGATCGACGGATTCAGCGGCTATAATGGATGGATTAAAATATAAATTTAACTTTTTTTCTGGTTAAAACCATATTAACGACAAAATAAATGTGTCAGTTGTGAAAAAAAATAAACAAAACAGATTTAAACCAAACATTTTATTATAAAATGTCATCATGGAAAATGTAAAACAAGCCTTCATAAAGAAGTTATTTTACTGCTATTTATACTGTTGGGTAGATTAATCTGCAACAATGAACTGTATTTGATCAAATTCAAGGGTTTGGACATTGTAGAAAAGTTCTGAAGTCCTAATGAGGGTTGATCCATGACAGCAGCGAGCACCACATCTGCTGACCTCCCTGACAACAACAACAAAGAAATTGATAAATTCATTATCACAGCTGCAAAGTCATGCTGAAAAAAACTTACTTAATTAAAGACCAGTCAGCTAATGCCTCACTATGCCAAAAATGTTGTAATTTAATCAATTTACCGGAGAAAATACGTCAGAAATACCAAAAATGTATTAAATGTATTATTACTATAGGCCTATATAGTATTTTGGTAATGTTTTAAAACCTAACAATCAAAACAACTTTACACAATGTCACCTGACAATAAAAAGTTAACGGACTTTAGTGAAATGATCACGTTAATTACCTCACGTTAGCCTCCGTTACCAAGCTTTAAGCTAAATCCATTCCATTTTTAACATCAACATCGACATTTCATGCTAACCAAATGTAAAAATAACGATGTCTAAGAGTATACTTCTGATAGATAATGCTTAAAAATGTAAAAAACGTTTAAAATGCTGTTATTTTATTAACTTACCAGTAATTGTTCTTGACGAGCAATTGAGGTTAACGGAGCTGCGTCTCTTGTTTGGAACTGTGGCGTCTCCGTGACCCACGTGACTTCCGCATTCCTTTCTTTCTATAGAAGTCTATGGGAATGTCGCCACTCTCTTTTTACACCACTCTGGCATAGCCTACTCACACACACAGCCCCTCCCCTCCGTGCTTCCCTGGAAGCGTGGAAGCTTGCTAGCTTCAGCGTCGCGTTAGATTAGCTCAACCGAAAGAATTCACGAAAGGTTGGTATCACGTGCACCTTTATAAAATCACACATTAAAAAGTCCTATAAAAATATTTTATATTTTGAATACAATGTTGTCCCGTCCCGTCCCGACCCATAGCAAGCGATTAGGCCTTCTTTATAAAGTTAACTAGTTGCAAGTTTGCCGTTAAAAAAAAATTGTAGTTGGGTTGTCGAGGTCTAAACACTAGCAGCTGTGAATCAAATAAAGTAGTTTTTTTTAAACTCTTACACTGAATGTTTGCTGCTTCAATCCAGATGAGTATTGAAAAATATTTTCCGCGATTGAAAGAGAAACGTGCGTGTTGAGGATGAGGACCAGCCTGAACCGGAGGTATCAGTCTGAAACAGCTGAACAGTCCGACCAGTGTAATTAGCTATGTTATTAATTTGTTTACAATGAAGATGTGAATATCTGCAGATAAGCCGCACCTGTGTCACCCACCGTGACACAGGTGTCACACATCCTTACGTCCCCCATAATTTTCCTTGATGGAGAAATTATCCAGGTTCTTAACTCCCAATGTGACATATATGTCACATTACAGATCTCTGACAGTGGGGGGGTGGTATTCTGGAAAAAAATTCTGAAATGGGTTCCATGTGGTCTATTTAGTCTGTGTTATAACCCCCTTAATTTTCATTTAAGTAGAAATGGGTCTGGGTTCTTAAGGGTTAATACAATAAAGTTTTGTGTGACCAATTATTAACGAAGGAATTATTTTGAAGAAATTTAATTTTTTCTACACCCAACCAACCCCCCCCCCCCCCCGGGCCCACCACCACCACACATTGCCTTCACATCTGTGGGAAACACTGAACTCTCACAAGTCCTAAGCTACAAGTGGAGTGGCAGATATTTAATGGAATAATGTGAAAGTACACAACCCGCACAGATGCGGCTTCAGCACAGACACAAGATAGATTACTCTTCCATGTCAAGGCAATGAATGATAAGCTAGCAAAAAGGCAGTGATTCCCTGCAGCGGCTTATATCTCGCTTCAAGGCGCAAGCATTACAGAAACATTACAGGAAAATGTAGAACCAAGCAGCAAAGTGGTGGCAGTGAAAGAAAATAATGTGAATTTGGAATGAAAACAATGATTTTTTCAAATGCTCTCAAAAAAACATTGAGAATGAATAGGTAAGTGTGAATTGCTTTTGTGCAAGTAAGCCTTCACGCAACGGTGAAAATCCAGTGAACAATAGCAAGGGACAGCACAGGCTATTTTTTCAAAACAATCAGATGCACTTGGTAACAACAATGCAGAAGGAGGTGCACAAAAGATCCACATTTGAGTCCTCATATCAAGTTAAAGGCTCACATCCAGCAGAGTACTGCAACATGGACAAGCAAAGTAACAGAAAACATATCTAAATATGTTTGTTTACCTTAATGAAAACAATCTATTAATTCATTTCCTAAACAGACGAGATGAATCAACCTTTGATAAAAGCGAAGATCAGATCACTATTTGAAATAAACATCTTATAGTACTTAATGACTTGCAGTATGGGTAGTTTTTGCAAATGCTGGAAAATCAACTCATCTCACTGCATCTCCTGCCACTGAAGAGTTGTTCCAAAATCTAAGGTGAGGTTCTCGCTCATCCCCATTTGTAAAATGATCCGTGATTAGCCAAAGTCTCCCATTATGGGCCAAGAGGAAGTTGAAAGGTCTGGTTTCCTCTCAGACGGCTTGAATTACATATACATACATATTCAATTCAATTCAAAATTTATGTATATAGCACATTAAAACAACCTCAGCTGACCAAAGTGCTTCACAATAGCATCTGTATCACATATTAAGTCATCAATAAAATAGCAATAAGAATAACTTCATCACAGATAAAAATAAAATTTCAGATAAAATTAGCAATAAAATAACAATAAAAATAGGAAGCCAAGGTAAACTCCATTTCAGCTAGTGGAAGGCCAGGGAAAAGAGATACGTTTTCATATGTATATACATTTTTTTTCTTTTCTTTACTTAATTTATTATGACAAAGGTTTGTTGTTATGTAGTTGGTGTCATGAAGCAAAACAGTGTCGTGCCAGGCAGGAAACCAATGTTCTGAAGTATGTCAGCTCCTGGGTGCTCAAGGCAGTTTCAGAGGCAGGCATGTGGATAGCAAAGGTTGAAGTACAGCAAAAATAGTCAGACACACATAGCCTAAAGTTCACAATCTGCTCTAGTGTTGCTTCAAAATAAGTTAGTTCACTTAGAAGTGAAGTGTGGAGCGTCGACAATCGGAGCTGGAGTTCACTCCGGAATTGCGAGTACTGCACATAATTTCACTGAATCTTGCTAATTAAGCGCTTATAGAGGAAATCTGCATTAACATTTGCAGTGATATGACTTAACAATGTTCTGCCAACATAGACAGTGGTGCGAAACTTAGCAACAGTGTACATAAAATGCTGAAAGACAGATTACATTTGGTTCCTCTGCACAAGGCTATAGAGCTCCCACTGCTGTTGCAGCATCTCTCAGTAACATACAGACAAGTTTGATTGATTTGAATTCGAAGGATTCGTTAGAACTGAGCATCCTGCTCTGCAGTTCCATATCAACCAGGCTACATTTTGTTATTTCTATGTTTCATACTAGCAGCACACTTCTCACTACCTGGTACAATAGACTGCCTTTACATGGCATCTGCATACATTGCACAGCAAGAGACAAAGAGCACACTGGGCTGCTCAGTGTCGGCATCGAATTGTAGCTTTGCTTTGTTGTGGATACCAAGGCAACAAGAAGCAGATGCGGCTAGATGAGGTAGAGATGAAGTTTTCTCCTGTAGCTGTAGCAGCAGATGAGATTTTTCCTTCACTTCTGTAAAGCAGCTGCTGCTTGATCACGACCGTGACTGTGCATATAAGCTACATTTCTGAGTCTTCTACATGTAAACACAGCCCAAATCATCAAGAGATGCAGTTAAGAAATCACCATGTAAAAACTACAAATCTAGAGGACTGATTGTAAACCTTTGAAATGCAACAACTGTAAGTTTTAGTAACTTAACCTCTAGAAGAAAAAAAGGGATTATGTGGTATGTTTAAGGTGCACTTTGTAAATTCTACATTGCTTTGTGCATCAGATCCTGCAAGACCTCACAGTGCATTCAAGTACACATCGCAAATCTAGAAATGTACACTTAGATGACACATCTGTTATCTAAAACTAATTATTTTACTTACTTTTTGTTACTACAAAGACAGTCAAGTAACCAAAACTATACTGTCCGGTTGTCTTTTTGTGTCTAAATTAGTATAATATCATTTTTGGCCCCATTACCCAGCCTTACCATTTTCCATAATTTGAGAAATTCTTGTATTAAAGCAGATTAATATAAACCTCAATAATCGTTAACCAAATAAACTAAAATGCTTTCACAAAAATTATACAAAAAAAGTTGAAAACTGGTGTAAATAAAAGATAAAAAGTGGTATGCAAAGTAAGATACAGAAGTTGAGCTAACCAAGCAGAAATCATGAATAATGACACATAATCCACACCGTGAGTGAATGTCAACTCCATGGTTTCAGGGTTTAACATTTGACAAACCTAGATAGAAATCCTGACAACTTGTGGGCTGGGGCTAACTTTTCATGGCTGGCAGTTGGGCACAAGGTTTAGCATTTATCACCAGCATTTAGCAAACAGTGCTGGAAATTGACGGGGTTTTTTCCCCACCAGCTATAATGGCAGGTGGACTTTAGATTCAACAAGCCACTCGTATTTTAAAGCAAAATTTTGCAGTTTTACTATTATCTGTCACTCTTAAAGCTGCAGTCGGCAGGTTTTCAAAATTGCGAGTCTAAAGTCGGAAAATTCGAACTGATACAAATTTCAGGTCCCTCCCCCAACCTCTAACAAGCTCCGAATCGCCCCCCAAACCCCTCCCCCTCTGTGGACGAGGTTGTGCACGTGAGTTCACACCAGTGTGAGCGCACACAAGCTGGGGCAGACTCCCGCTCAGCAGCGTGTGCACAAGCTGTGATTGACAGGTAGGATTCCTCCACCCTAACTTGATTGGTTAAAAACAGCCGGGAGCGCTCGGTTTTTGCAAGCATGATTACAGGCTTCACAGGGAGCTACAGATTTCGTTATTTTTTTTAAACAGCCTATTTAATATTCTACTTCCAGAATCCCATGACAGTTCAAGCTAATATGACTAAAAATAAGTTGCCGACCGCAGCTTTAAGTGTAACTTTTGTTCTGCTTTGAAAATAGATAGATCACTTTCTGTACATTATTAGCTCTCCACTGATGTAGTCAGTGGAATTCCCATGCCATCTACGTGCACTTCAGTTCAATGTGAGACTTTGGCTTCTTAGCTCATCTCCTTCTGTTGAGTTTTTTTAAGTACTGGTGTAAATATGTGTCAGCTCAGGCTAAGATGACTCTGTAGCCCTCGTCTTATATCAGTTTTGGCTTATCTGTGAAAAAATATATACTTGTCAACCTGTTGCTCTTCTACTTTAGTGTTTCACACTTCTCAAACAGAAGATTCTCAGGGCCACATCATGGTGTGCTTACACTCAGCGTGCTTGTGTCAAACAATCACCTGAGTGACAAAATCTTTGGTTGAAGTGGCATTTTCCATGATGCTAGCTCTCTTTTACACACACAGACACTTTTGTCTCTGTTACGAGTTAAATTGCCATCCCAGAAAATGGCTGGAGTCTGCTTGGCAAGTAGAGAGCTCAGGAAAGGAGCTAGAAGAGACAAACCAATAGGACTTCACTTACACACCCTATATACAGTAATACTCACACAGTAGGGACATAGCTTGACATGACATTCAACAAAATTCCAGCACCTTAACAAGAAATTATTGCTATGCTGAAGCATGGACACTGACTAGTTAGCTTCTTAAGTCTTGTACTTTACTTTACACATGTACTTTCCAAAAAGTAAGCTTATTACCGAAAATGTGCCTTGGCTTAATTGAACTAAAAACCAATTTCCCCAGTAAAATGCTTCTTTTTGTTCTTTAATACAATGCGAGCTAAAAAAGATAATGAGTTGACATTTTAATTTCAGGCAATCATTCTCATCTTGAAGTCTTGTTTCTGTGCACTAACTCAATATTAGAAAGAACCACAAAGAGCAATAAACTACACAAAGGCAGAGTCAATATTCTGTGAAAAATTAAGATCCTTTGATCAAACTGTCAAAAAAAATCTAAAAATAACCATGAGACAAACTTTTAATCAATTTTGAAAGTAGAATAGAATCAGACTATTAGAATGTAATTTTGCTTTTTTTTGCTTTGTGTTTGCAGGGAACTTCTGGATCAGGACGACAACTGCAAGTCAAACAGGGGACAGCACTATTTTCCTGGGATAGACCTGCTGCAGACAGGAATTCTACAAGCCAAGGTTCACAATTGCACCTGTTGCTCTTCCCTCTCTGCTCAAACCAACTAAATATTTGGAAATAAAAGAATGCTAGAATGTTCTCAGAATCAGCATGATTACTGCTTATACAACAATCCCATAACATGTTACCCTGTGCATGCTACACAGGCACAACAAAGTTGTGCACATTTCTTTTTAATACTAACTACAGCAGGTAAAATATTGTCATTACCATCTGCAGAGTGTGGAAAAACCTAAAGCAGTTGACTGTTGAAATTCCAGTGCAGAACTTCATTCATACAATCAGAGAATTCATATAAAAGTTCACATAAGTTTAAAAAAGCTTTAGTTTCTTTATCTAATGACCTGAAACTGACTCGACTTTCTGTTCTGTTTTAAATCCACACCTCACACTGCGTTTCCAGACATTTGCAAACAGGTTGTATACGTTTCATATTTCCACTTCTGAGCTCCTGAGGTTTCTCATGACACCCCTTCAATTAATTTCTTTTTGTTTTTTATTATGTTGACACTAATATTGTTACTTTGATCTGTTTGCAGTTTCTTTTTAATGCGCCTTTTATCGTGCTCGAGACATTAATGCATGACTGTACCTTTCAAATGCTAAGTGACACCAGTGAAGCTTCATTTTATCATACTCCCCCTGGTGACCTGGAGCTCATTTTACCAGTTTTTCTTTTCTCATCTATTTGTCTGTCTTTAATGTCCCTGTCACATCTGTGCTCCTCTGCTGCACCTGTTTTAATATTTGCAGTGTCTCTGGATTAGGAAATATTTATGCTTTTGTATGTGTTTTGATAGCTGCACAGATTATGTGTTTGGAGCTTATTTGTCGGAGCATTTGTTTGTTCTTACAGCACAGGTGTCCTTGGGAGGTTATGAGATGTTGACATGCTTCTGGCTGTCAGATCAGTTGGTGTTCAGTTGTTCAGTGAGACAGACTACTTCTAAATGAGCATATATGTTAGTTAAAATGCAGCTGATCATGCTGTACACAGCAATTACATATCAGAATAAAAAATGAAAGCCAAGCTTTAAAAGTCCATGCTGCGTTTTTTGGGGTTTGCAGCATTCAAGATGATTGCCTCACTATCTTTTTACTGCAACAACTCTATTCTTTGAATTACAACAAACATGTTTAAATCAAATCATGACAGCATGTTTATTTTCTGACATACTGGGCACAAGTACAGTACAAAAACTGTTATTTGTTATGGTTATTACAGTTACAAGTGATTTTTCTCAACTGATTGTCTGTTTGTTTCACTCTTATTTCAGACTCAAGAAAAGATTACTTGAAACTGACATTTTTCCTCATGTTCTCCATGTTCTCGTCTTTCTTCTTAAGTGCAACGGCAAACCAGCCGACAGCTGTGGCTGCAGGATCGGCATACCATTGGTAACTTTTCGATATCGGCCCTTCTGCAAAACTGATCAGTTAGTTGTTCTCTAACTTTGATCCGGACTAGGCCATCTGAATAAATACCATAAAACTTGATACACACATGCAGGGCTCCCCCAAAAAGAATCTTACCGGCATTGGGCAGCATTTGTTTTTTCTTCGAAGCTTTTTCTTTTTGTAAAATACTTGAGCGCTAAAAAACTGGACTGATTTTTTGCAATTTGAAATATGCATGTTGCATAAACAAAGTGTTTTTTATACACCAAGCAACAATCTCTAGTCAAAGCATTTCACAGAGGGAGCAATGTATACTCTATTTCAGAACTTGAAAGATCTAATCTTATATCTGTCAATGTTGTCTCTAAGAATTTTAAATATGGATGTCATTATTGTCACAGATTATTAATCTTCTCCCAAGAGAGTATTTTGACTGCCGGCCAAAATGAAAGCCCCCCATCCTTTCAGCATTGAAGAAGATGTGTTAATCACTGCTGCCTGAGATGAAGCTGATGAGGAGCAGGTTTCCTTGCAAAGCTAATGCATCTTAATTAACATAATGGAATGACAATACTATGGCAAAATGAGAAAACCTGCAGCAGCAGCAGCATCAACAATTATCAAGGCAAACAAATAGCAGCACAGCACTTCTTAGTAGTTGGGTATTTTTATATCTGTTCCCACTTACAGATGTAAAAGCATAAAATACTCCAAAAACTTATCTTCAAAAGTTTCTTTTTGTGCTTGTCAGCATCTTTAATTCAAAAGAAAGTATCCATAATATGTGGAACAGTTCTGACAAGTAGATACCACAACTTTAGATGATTGGTTATCTTATTGGCAGTCCTGATTATAAACTGACAAGGCCTTTAACTTTGCAGGTGATTTAGGGCACAGAAATGTCCATTTATGTTCTTCATCTCTCTGGCAGCCAATAAGCAAAGAAATCACTTATATCCAAAGGCTGTTTTCCAGAACCTCTCCCCCACTAACTGGGTTTTATTAAAATGTACCTGTTTATTCAGACATTAGGGCAAGTGTAATTCCCCCCCCCCAGGGAAATAGCTGAGTAGAGGTTATTCAATAGTTGGAAGCTTTATAATCTCACAAGGATACAAGGAATCTCTGTGATTCAGAGTCTGGAGTCTCACAGCGACAGGGTGTATGAAATCACATGCCGTTGCCCGCTTAGCAGAGAGACAAATAAAAACAACTATAAATGAGATGACAGGTGAAAACTACATGAAATGTGGATGTAGCCTAACAGTTTAAGACCTGGACTGCAGAGACGTCCCTTCATGGTAATGTCACCAGGGTGGTACCATTTTCTTGCCATTCTCAGATTGAACCTTGTTTGCCAGAGCTGTCATTAAGCTGTCAACGCAAACTATGGTATCTAGAGTAATTCCTGTTGCCACTTCTTTGTCAAAAATAATGATACACTCACAAAGGTTCCCTCAAATCTCTCAGTAGAGCCATTAACCTGTCAGCAGTAGCAATGTCACCAAGTGGAAGACAATAAAAGAGGAAGAGTTTCAACTCACCAACATATCTCCTCTCCCCCACAAGTTTCTTTTCAAATCATACCTTTTGCTCTTTCACTTTGTTCCTCCTGCATCTCTGATGATCATTCTCTGATTTCTGTGGGGATGTCTGATGTTATGGTCACCAAGCAACAGCAGCGCAGTTAAATCAAAGTAGTAATAACATGGTTGGAAAAAAATGGGGCAGAAGTCTCACAACCGAAACGTCTGTAGGAGGCACAGCTCAAAAACGTCACCAGCAATAATCCGAAGAAGCTTGATGAACATAAAACTTTAAAAAAAAAAAAAAGAAGAAGAAAATTAGAGAGGCAGCTGTGAAACTGATGCTTCGAAACACAGCTGCACATGAGCTGCATCTGCAGAGGAGATCTCAACCTCTTTTGACCATGAAATTAAATCTTAAATTACTGACACGTGTATTCTGTGTTCACTTCCCGCTGTGGCTGAGTTGCGGTCAGCAACAATGACGGCAAGAGGTTCAAATTAGAAAAAGATTGCTGGTGTGGTAAATCTCCTTCCACTAGCTGCTCCTGCTGAGTGAACCGACTCAAGTTTTACCTACTTAGAAATTTGGTGGCAGTTATGTTTTTGACAGAAAATGAAATAATAAAGCCAGATATGATAAATAGCCCCAAAGGACATCTTTCAAAACATCTTGTGCATCTTTCAAAACAATACATTAACACTAATAAACACAACACATAGTGGCAGCACTGGGTCATTCTGTACAAACAGACTTGCACAATAACCAAGTTAGGTTCATAGTTCATGAACTGGAGCACATTGATGCCACTGAAACCTGAACAACTTCTTTTTTTATCTTTGCATTCATTAAGTAATTTATAATTCATATAAATGTCAGTATGGAGAGTTGCATATAATTCTAATAAGATCTTTAAAGTCTTTAGTGAACAAGTGTGCCACACTCCTTTGACAGCTACAATTCTGTTGGCAAAAATCAAACAAAATATTGAGACATCATCTCATTGATGGGGACCAACATTTTATACAAAACAAAACTCAGCTCTTAGTAAGATGAAATATCTTAAATAAAGGCATTGTATACAGGTTTTTGTCTGACAGGATATCTCTTCTCATGACATTTTTATGTAAGAGCATTTCATTTGCATCACTTTGGTACTCAATTATCTTATCAAATTCTTACTTGTTACAAAGATTTTTTTTAATCAGTTCTATGTTAATTAAAGCTTAAAACAAAATGCTAAAATTCCTAAGCTCTTTGATGAACACTGACAAGTACAAAACTGAGAGTAATTCTTAAAAACATTGCTTGTAACAAGACAAATGTGCTTGTTTTTAGTCTGAGCACTGTAGTTTCAAGATATCTGTGGGTTTGTGAGGCAAGAAAAATCATACTTGTTGGAGAAAAAGTCAAAATGGATTATTGTTGCGTTGGTAAAAAATGTTGCTTTTGAAAGCCAAGTCTTTGCATTTTATCATTGTTCAGTCAAGTATGGTTACAATTTGCAACAATCAGCATCAGTAAGACGAAAAACTTCTTAACTGGCTTTAACAAATATCCCAAAGTGTATCCAATAAATCTCCCTTTTTAGTGCCACAGGGAGATATAAAAGCCTCACACAGTGCGGGGGCTTTATATGTTTTCTGCTTACAGGTGTCCTGTAAATGAAAACGATCGAAATAACGAAAACTAAAATTAAAAGACAAAAACGATAACTAACTGAAACTATATCGCGTGTTTCGAAAACTAACTAAAACGAACTTGAATTATAGATATAATTTCCTTCGTTTTCATCTCTGTCAATTAAATATAAGCTTCTTGGTATGATCAATTTTTTTCTGGCAGTTTAACTCCAGCTGGCAGCAGCAGCAGCACCTTAATGTGGCTCACGGTCCATGACGTCACCCTATTACACAGCACAACTCATCATGGCTGCAACAAAAGTTGGGAGAAAACGTCAAAGTCCCATATGGGATTTTTTTTAATATGACGAGGAGAGAGATAAAAGCAAGTGCCTTATACTGGAAACAGACAAAATATGTGGCTTACTTCTCAAGGGGAAAAATCCCACAAATCTAAAAGTCCATTTAAAGGTGCCGTCGGCAACTTTTTTTTAGTCATATTAGCTTGATAGATTCTGGAAGTAGAATATTAAATAGGCTGTTTAGGAAAAATCCCGAATTCTGTAGCTCCCTCTAAAGCCTGTAATCGTGCTTGCAAAAATCGAGCGCTCCCGGCTGTTTTTAACCAATCACGTTAGGGGGAGGAATCGCTACCTGTCAATCACAGCTTGTGCACACGCTGCTATCGAGCTTGTGTGCGCGCACACTGGTGTGAACTCACATGCACAACCTCGTCCACAGAGGGGGAGGGGTTTGGGGGGCGATTCGGAGCTTGTTAGAGGTTGGGGGAGGGACCTGAAAGTTGTATCAGTTCGAATTTTCCGACTTTAGACTCGCAATTTTGAAAACCTGCCGACTGCAACTTTAAGAAGCTCGCATAATGCGGCTAATCTGGAGTACCTTGACAAGCTAGCATCTGTGAGTAGCCCACCGCCACCCCCCGAAAGAGAAGCAACATTCCGGCCAGGTAGCACAGGGAAGGAGACCACTTTAATGCACTGTTTTCACCGACGACCAAATAGCTGCTGGTTAGTAATTACACAAGAACACCACAAGCGAGAAGATGCATTGGTTAACATGTTTATTGAGACTGGGATATCGACACGACTGTGTGACTCCAGTGCTTTCAAAGGGTTCTGCACGTTACTCGAACCAAAATTCAAATCCTCCGGTGCTGCAAGAGTGAATAACCTTTTTGGAGCTAAGATGGAAAAGGAAAAGCACAAATTAAAAGAGATCTTAACGGACGTGAGGAAGCTGACCCTCTGTTGGATGGTTGAAGTAAGAGGGGATTAACAGCATCTTTCATAGGTGTCTCAGCATGTTTTTATCATCCACCTGGAGGCCAAGTATACCATGCTCTGTTAAACCTACACCAAATAGAGCACCCACACACTGGAGAGGCAATTGCTCGCTGCATTGATGACGAGGTATGTGGACAATGTTAAACAGGGTGTGTGCAATTCTGGAGATCAAGAGAGACTGTTTATCCAAAACTTGCCCCCGCTGCACTGGATCTTGTTAGTGCACCTGCCTCACAAGCCTTTGTGGAGCGCATCTTCTCTCTGTGTGGACTCTTGTCATCTGGACTGAGAAACAGAGCAACCACATCTCTGTGGCAACGTGTTTTCCTCAAAATCAACAAAAAATTGTCTCTTGACTGAAGTACACCCATCTCTCTCACTCACTCACTCACTCACACACACACACACACACACTCACACACACACACACACACACACACACACACACACACACACTCTCTGTCTCATTTGTTGAGAGGTTTTGACATTTTTTCATTCATGCTTTTGAATCAGATCGTTCACACCTTGTTTGGCTGTTCAGACTGAGCATCTTTGTTGGTTTGACTGTGTGCTTACAATATGTGTCTCACAGCGACACACAATGTCCATCTGTAATGCGCTTTATATGTATTCATTAAGGGAGTAGTTCACCTTAAAATAAAAAGTCAGTCATTGTTAACTTACAGTACCCTCATTTTTTAAACTTCTTAAATCTTTTGTTGAATTTTATTATACAATACTCTCACTCTAACCTTTTTAAATCCTGCACCTGACAAATAACCCAAAGTATGAAAAAACTTAAACTAAAACTGAAACTAAACTCAATCTATACACCTAGAAACTACCAACCAGGCCAGAAATCTGGGTGTAGTGATGGACTCAGACCTAAATTTGGAAAAACACATTAGGGCAGTAACAAAGTCAGCTTACTATCACCTTAAGAATATATCGAGGTTAAAGGATCTGATGCGTCAGCAGGACCTGGAAAAACTAGTCCATGTATTCATCTTTAGTAGGCTTGATTACTGTAACAGCATCTTTGCAGGTCTACCTAAAAAGTCAGTTAGACAACTGCAGCTTATTCAGAACTCTACTGCTCGAGTCCTCACTAAGACAAAAAAGTGGAGCAAAAAAGTTTTATCAGTTCCCAGAGTCAGAACCAGACATGGAGAAGCTGCATTCAGCTTCTATGCTCCACATGTCTGGAACAAACTCCCAGAAAGCCTCAGATCAGCTGAAACACTCAGTGTATTTAAGTCCAGGTTGAAGACACACCTATTTTCAGCTGCGTTTGAATAAAGCTCAAAACTTAATCACATTTTAACTACTGATTTTATATTGTTCTTATTTCTTTCTTTTTTGTTTAAAATTTAAATCATGCTTTTTATTTCTACTGTTTTAATGTCTCTGTAAAGCACTTTGAATCGCCTTGAATTGTGCTATACAAATAAACTTGCTTTGCCTAAAACTAATAAAAACTAAACTAAAACTAAGCATTTTTGAAAATATAAAAACTAGCAAAACCACACTAAAAACTAATTAAAACTAACTGAATTGGAGGGGAAAAAGTCAAAACGAATTAAAACTAAACTAAAATGAAAAATCCAAAACTATTATAACCTTGGTCTGTACACAGTTCATCAAAACAGCATATCTGTTTTTATTCGGCCTTAGTTTTCCAAAAGGTGAATTAAAGTACAAATGACTGAATCCCTGTTTCATAAGCTTAGAATTCTTAAACTTGAGTCAGTGGTTCTTCACTTTCAGAAGCAAAAGAATGTCATTTTAATTCCTCGTTAATGTCCATGAGCCGCTACGTGTCCTCGCTGCCTCTCAGCTCTTTTTGAGTGTATTGCTAACATACAATCCTATTTAACAAGTTCCAGGGTATGTATGATCGCCCTCGAGTGAATGGACATATTACAAATATCAGTTTTTTGTTACATTTGACAAAACATTGCAACTTTTCAGAAAATGGGGTTTGTACTTGAGAAAGTGAGTTGCCATTATATTGGGAGTGCATTC
This sequence comes from Odontesthes bonariensis, assembly GCF_027942865.1. NCBI lineage: Eukaryota > Metazoa > Chordata > Actinopteri > Atheriniformes > Atherinopsidae > Odontesthes > Odontesthes bonariensis. The sequence continues at coordinate 14,505,284 of NC_134509.1, forward strand.
ACATTCTGTCAAAAAGAAATACTGCTGCTACATATCCAGCCCGGTTTTGTCCAAATGCATGACAAAATCCCTGCACCTGTTAAGCTTTGGGGAGATGCTGTCATTCTGATTGCGATACTGCATTTCTTCTACAGGACTTATAAACAATTTGCAAATAATTTGTTGAGATGAGGGCTGAAATCCTCGATTCAGACTGAACTTCATTTGATAGGTGAAAAAGCTGAATGTGTGCTAATCACACCATCTTCATTTGAAGAGCATCTTGACTTATGCAAAGCCTTAATCCATGTTCTGAACATTATCTAATAATTGGCACACTTCCCTGGTGAGAATGGGCTTGCAATCTCTTTCCCCACCATGGAAGCATAATGCACTGCCACGCACATTCCAAATGGCTTTGAAGTTATCTTTATCCCACCCAACTACATTCTAAGTTGCTTGCTACATTTCTCTGTATGGAAATAGGGTACATCACATTACTTCAGCCCCATTGCTTATTTCATCGAGTTAAGTACAGTAATGGAAAGAGTGTATTTCATGGTCTGCTTTTTAAATGTTTACCCTGAAATAACACAGTAAGCAGGATTTCACTATCATGTAAATTGTAGCTTTGCTCTCACCAAGTATGAACTTATTTTTCATTCAAGAGCTCATTGTGTATCACTCATGTACACACTTGCTCTCTTAGACCTTGTGGATATTTATCCAATACTTTAGCACCGATCTAGCACATTCAGGGTACATGCACAGCCCGAGCTTGTTGGCAGGGTGAGGAAACATGTGCTCCCCTGATCTCCAAATTTCACAGACTGAACAGCCTTCTACACCAGCTCTCAAGCACGTGAGGACTCTGCACATTGGATTTTTCAGATTGGTGGGGGAAAAATAGACACTGCAGGTTACAACGAGCTGTGTTTTGGGGGCAGCAGGAGGTAAACATCAGCCTTTTCCCCTGCTTACTAAACTCATAGCTCCAAGGATCAACAATGCCTCAATGCCTATGTTTGAGACCTGCTGATTGTAGCACCACTGCAGGCTCTGCTCAATTGAGATTTTTTTTCTTCCCGATTACTTTTGATTTGAGCTTTCAGAAGTTTTTCAGTATCGTACTTTAAAATGAGATAACTGAAAACCTAGAGTAGGAAATAGAATTGATGCGTTACTGTTACTAAATATGAACACAATTAACATTTACACTTGATCATAAGGAAAGAGTCGGCATTTAGCCAAAACATGTCATGAAACTTTGCCATCTGCTGGCGATCTGACCTTTGATCAATCCAGCTGCTACCTCGCCACCTTTTCCAAACCCATGCATTTCTATATGTGCAATAGTATTTGGTCTTACAATCACACGACCAGAGGTCTTAGGATTGGATTAAGAGAGAGCATTATCTCCTTGAGTAATAAACTATGAAAGCACAGGAGTGACTAATAAAATTGTCTGAATGTCATACGGTCTCCTAAAGCTCACTGGTGAATAAAATTAAGACATTGTTGAGCATGTTAGTAACAGCTCCTTTTCAAACAAGTCAGACTGTTCTGAAGAGTCGCTGGTTCCACTAAATAATGTCAGATACACTTAGCACATCATCTGGTCACTTAAAATCTACTTTCACAGCTAACCTAATTTAGTCCCCAACCAGACAAATCTGGTCTAAACCTGAAAAATAATCCGAGTGCATAATCAATCTTTCACCTGCAAAAAGCTGTTTTACTGATCCTGGACTGGCTGTCTAATTTATCTGGCGTGTACCACTTATGATAAAAAAAGATGACCGAATCAATCTAAAGGAGTCAAGGAGCTCAAAAGACATCCAAAGATAAAGCCTCCCCTCCTTGTGCCCACTCATAACGTCCCGTCCTGCCCTTGCCCATATGCTCGCCTTGCCTCTAAATCAAACACTGAGCCCTTTTATTAATGGCCCGTCGGTAGAGTTAACATTTATTTCATGTGTATTCATCTGAACAGATTTTACAAATGGCCTGCTGCTTGTGAACCTGCTTTTGAAAAATTAGCCTTATTTTATTCCTCCTCTCCTCATGAATCTCAATGACTAGCTGAATGTATGGCGGTGCTGCAGATGCTGTCATTCATCTTTGGGCAAAAATGAAAAACTGCTTTATCTATCGTGCTCAAAAACATTACAGCATGTGGTAGTTTGTGAGAATCTGAGGGAATATCATGGGACATAGGGATGGCAGTGCTCTGCTGAGAGACAAATACTTACTGAGCCCTTGGTAAAACTAACTAATTAAATGATTTCCTGCTAATAATGATGTAATATATGGAAAAAATGCTTTAAGTCGCATGAATGAAACCATTTGTTTACCGTTTATAGACCACAATAGAAGAGAAAACTGTGGTACAATAGGAGAAAAGTCACACAGGAGCACCGGTGCCAGTGTAGAAGATGCTATCAATAGTTATCCACTTGTGATCTCCCTGAACATAAGCGAAACAGACAGCACCTCTCTACTGAATTTATGGTGGCCTATTATTTCATTTTGTGAATACAAAGTGTTCTCCCAGCATTGGAACTTTCAGGGAGAAACCTGGTGTGCTGACACAAATTGATTATAGAGCAAGGAAACAATCTATTTCTTCCTCTGAACTGATAACAGCAGAGGGCAGAATGAGAGAGGTGGGCCGTACACAGACAAAGAGCAAGAAAAAGTGGGGACACAGACAGAAATAATGGAGTGGGAAATTATAAGTGAGAAAAAAGGATAATCGGCAAAGTCGTGCAGCAAGTTCCCATCTTCAAAGACAAACATGAAAGTGTTTTGCATTGTAGATCTATTCTGTGATAGTGATGTACACAGTTTCAATCATAAAAAGACATTTTCTGCTAATAAAACTGCTACCACCACGGTCAATACAGTGAATACGCTTTAGGAAAAATCCTCTTCCGTCTTCTTATTTCTACTATTACTTATTCATTTTTATTGAACAAAACTAAGTTCATTCTGCATCTATTTACAAAGGACCACAATTAACTTCCCTGTTAGCACAGTAAGACACTGTTTTTACTTTTGTACATGCTTTGTGGGAATTATTCCTGGTTTGGAACTGATATCCTTTTTGCATAATCAATACTGTACTTGAAAGATGCAAATGTGGGTGTACATGAAATGTGCATTAGCTCTAATGGTCAGTAGGGGGTTGCTCTCGTTGATGCAAAATTAGTTCAATTTGTCAGTATTTGAAAAAAAATGACTCTTTCTCATTTGATTTGTTACATCGTATAACAGTTTCTTTTTGAGTTTATAACCACATTCACTGTAAAATAGAAGAAAAAAGCAGGGCACAATTACGTCATTACTGACAAGCCTCTTTGAACAGGCACAGTTTGTGCTGTCCTTCGTCAGGTCCATTGCTTACAGACGACTGTAACCGCCATGATTAGAAATTAATACAAACTATACAAGGAATAAATCTATCCATCCATCCATCCATCATCTTCCGCTTGTCCGGGGATCGGGTCGCGGGGGCAGCAGCTTTAGCAGAGAAGCCCAGACGTCCCTGTCCCCGGCCACTTCCTCCAGCTCTTCTGGGGGGACCCCGAGGCGTTCCCAGGCCAGCCGAGAGAAAGTCTCTCCAACGTGTCCTGGGTCTTCCCCGGGGCCTCCTCCCAGTGGGACGGGCCCGGAACACCTCACCGGGGAGGCGTCCAGGAGGCATTCTCACCAGATGCCCGAGCCACCTCATCTGACTCCTCTCGATGCGGAGGAGCAGCGGTTCTCTGGGAGAGCCCAGACACCCTGCGGAGGAAACTCATTTCGGCCGCTTGTATTCGCGATCTTGTTCTTTCGGTCACTACCCACAGCTCGTGACCATAGGTGAGGGTAGGAACATAGACTGACTGGTAAATCGAGAGCTTCGCCTTCTGGCTCAGCTCCTTCTTCACCACGACGGGCCGGTGCAGAGCCCGCATCACTGCAGACGCCGCACCGATCCGCCTGTCAATCTCCTGCTCCATTCGTCCCTCACTCGTGAACAAGACACCGAGATACTTGAACTCCTCCACTTGGGGAAGGATCTCATTCCCGACCCGGAGAGGGCATTCCACCCTTTTCCGGCCGAGAACCATGGTCTCAGATTATAAATCTATAATTCAATAAATGCAACCAAAGAAAAAAAAAAAAAACATGCCAGGGTTGTGGGTTTTTTCTGAGTTTTTACACAAGTAGTGACTTTATACTACAAATTATACATCCTCAAGGAAAGAAAAAAAAAAGTTATAATAAAAAATGTTCCCTTGCGAATAACATACAAAAATAACAGAAAAAAATATTGAAATTGGAAACTAAATGCCAAAGTAAATACATAGAGGTAATAACACCAAGTTAAATAGATACAGTCGAAGATTAAAGCAGAAATATGAATTAATTTCACCTTCTATAAAATAAATTAGTTATTGCGATGGCATGAATCATTTGCATTTTATTTTTTTTTATTGTTCCATTTACATTTTCTATATTGTTTTCTGATTATGCTTGTTTCAGTCCTATATAGTCCTTGATAAATCAAATCAAGAGTTTGAAAATCAACTGCTGACATCACAGTGGTTGCATCCATCTTTTACACTTGAAAAAACGGCTGGTCAAAACATGACCATTGCCTGAATGTGTCCACACAGCAGGAGAATGAGGGTAGAAAAAAAAGGCTGGACTTACAAAAAACTGGGGCTGTGGTGCCCAATGTGAAACTCTTTGGAAAAGGTCCCAACTTAAATCAAATCTGGGTACCTGATACAACAGTCTGGTCTTGAGATAAAACATATCTGTGGTTTCTACAATGACAACATGTAGCAACGCTTGAAAGTCAATATGTCTCAAAAAAAAAAAAGAAAAAGAAAAAAAAAGAAACAATTCTTATATGCGTTTATGAAACCTAAAAAGTCAAATCATTTCATTTTAGCATCCCCGCTCTCTGCCTCCCTCACTTTTATGTTTCTCTTTCCTTGTCGACTTCTGCCTCTCTGTCTCCCCTTTTCACTCAGGCGTCATTTGTGCTCGACCATCAACCAACCTGCAAAGTCTTGACCCCGACTGCTGGAGCTTCATTCTAGATTTAGATCTCTGTCATCCTCAAGGAAAATCTGCCTCTTGTCTCATTTCTCTCTCCCTCTCCTTTGTGTGCATGTTTTCCTTGTTCCTTTTCCCCATCTGTACATTCGTTTTCCTTCTACAAACCATACAAAAGTGTCTATGTGATTTTTGGATTTTACAGTTTTGTCTTGTGTTTGTATAGTCTCGCCTTCTTCCCCTAGCTTTTTATAAAGAGGTCTAGTCCTGTCTTTTATTGCAGGACTTGAAAGTGTCTCTATAAAAATCTTAAAACTACCTGAATGCTCAAACTGTCATTTTGCTTTACTTTTAGTTTCACTAAAGTAAACCTCTAAAGCTCAAGCAGAACCATCTGCACCGGAAAAAATGCCCCTCCAAAAATAAGTAAAAAACAACAAATACAAGACGTTTTTGCTTGAAATAAGCAAAAAAAAAAATCTGCCAATGTAACGAGTGAAAATCGGTTTGTCAAGATTTCTTGAAATAAGATGTAATATTTAGGACTTTTGAGATAAAAGTGATCTTGAAATTAGCTTAAAAACCTCTTCAAATGTCAAAAAAAGTTTGTTTCATATGATGTGACTCAAATGAAAAAGTCTTAAACAAATTGTTTTAACAAGATATTCAAGATGTATTGTCTTCAAATAAGTCCCTATATCTTGCTGAAATAGTACTTGTTTGGCAGTTGTGTCTGATATTAAGTGTAATGAGATGTTTTGACTAGAAATGAGACAAATATACTTGGTAAGTCTGTAAAGACTGAGTTTATTGATATAAACACTTTCTAATTCATGCTGCTCTATATTTAACCAGATGAAAAGCTAGTATGTGGCCAAAGCAAGATCATCGCATGCGTTTTCATATGTATACTTTTCTCTGCCTGGCCTGATATTTCAGAGGTCCAAAATCTTTTTATGGTCATAAAGATTTAATTTTTGTTTAGATATCACAGCAGTATCAGTCAATTCATCATCCAGTTAGATGCCTTTGACACTGCCGCTGATAATGGGATTGAAATTTATAAGATAACTAGCCCTTTAATGTCCTGCTTGAGCATTTGGAATTTCAATTTTGTACTTATACCATGCAGCAACATCTCAAACATTTGTTAGAAGCATTTCTTATCATCGCCCCACGGAAATGAAAAAAAAAGCAAGGAAACATTGCCCATTGCTTCCTTTTTCTCAGTGAGGACATGGAGTTTCTTTTACAGTTATATAGATAGCACCAATCTCCACCCTTCATACTTTCGAGTAAAGCTGCAGAAGCCATACATTTGTCCTTCAGAACATGACACTTTAGCCTTACTAATGAGCCATTTAACATCACTGTGACGGGAACAGCAGTTAAACGAGAGGCCCCTTGTGGATTTGCTAAGAGCATGTCAAGACAGGAAGAGACAGTAATACCTCACAGTGACAGGTGGGAGAATGAATAACGAGAGAATTTGAAGATCTTTTGGTACAAGGCTAATCTCTCAGCATTCTCCCTTGCGAAAGTACAGCAGTACCTGTACACCATGCCGCAGACTCAATTCAAAGTTCTTTCCATCAATCTTTCCATCCATTAAAAAGTGTGTGATGATTCCGAGTTATGCAGTTGAAGAAATCCGGTCGCCTTGTATCAAAGCCGTCAGGACTGATAACGTTCTTTCACGTCGTCTTTAGTATTGTATGGCAACAATAGTCATCTAATTTGCATTTAAAAAAAATGAAAAATAAAAAAATAATAAAATCAACACACTCCAGTTTATGCTTCATTTATACACTCGCTCAAAATACGCTTCCACCCTTAAACCATTTCTTAACATTCTTTCCACATGCGCCGAGAGGTTTATGAGCTGGTGAATCAGTACTTGTAAGTCTCTGCATTAAAGCTCACAAGCTCAGGGCAGAAGTAGGTTGAAGACTCAAACAAGGCTCCAGTCTATGATCAACAGGACCGGGTAACAGGTCAGTATGAGGTAGCCATTGAAGGAAAATGCTTGAACTCAAGAGCCAAACTATACAGAATGAAAAACCTTTATTTTGTGGAAAATATTTTCCTTTACTTAAAAAAAAAAAAAAAACAACTGAACGTGTGACAGAGTGCTCTACAGCTCAAACTGAAAGCATAAAAAGTTGAAAGAAAAAAAACAAAAAACACTACTTTACAACTACTTCTACAATTAGGTTTGTCTTGAGCTTGAGTTCCCAGAAATCCACTCAGTTACCGCTCAACTAAAATCAATAAAGAGCAAATTGAAGAGACATAAGAAATTGAGAAATAAAATATAATAGTTGACAAGAAACTTTGTGAGAACTGATTCTTTACTCATCATCTTATAATGTACATCACAGAACTATGGCTTTTGATAATATCATATAGTAATTTATACTGATACAATTATACAATTTAAAGCTATTTTATTCATACGTTAATCTTTCACTAAAGCAGGATGATAAAACCCCTATATATATTTTTTTGTATTAGCCTCGATTCAAGATTTCAATCGATTGTTCCTGTACATAAATACATACACTTTTGACAGGACAAGCATGACATGTTTTGTTCTTGGGGCCTCCAACAGACATTTATATGAGGCTCTGAGGTCAGCTTGATTAAAAAAAGCCCAGGGACACTGCAAAAGATACCAATATGAGAGCATCTCATTTTAAACACACTCGTTATGCAGTGCTTTCAGCTCTAGCCAAGAGTTGTTTTGGGCTAAATTCAACCAGGAAGTGAAATGATTTATTGTGTCATGACGTGTTAGATTTAAAAGTGACAAAGCGGGCCAGGAAAATCGCATCTATGACAGGGACAGTCTTGATTTTACACTTAACACCTATCTTTTTCTCTGTAACCAAGCTACAGAAGAAGCTAGCCTTAGTTACCATAAGCAGTTAAAGAAAACACAAACCTTGACCTTTATTTGAGGAAATACAGAATATTTGTCACATGTTTGCTTTTCCTCACAAATGACAATACATTGATAGATTACACAGAGAAATCATTAAATGACTTCTGTTAGTTCACCAATAGGATCCAGCCCCCCCACGACCCGACCGACGGAAAATGGATGGATGGATAGTTCACAAATCGCATTTCCAGGGGTTAGGCTCTGAATATGTTACAAAATACGAAATATTGCAATAATACATTCAGTTGGAAAGAACCTCTGGGTTAACTGCCAGGAAAACCTTGTTTCATGGCCTATTCATTAGCCACAACCCCTTGTTTTATTTACATGGACTACTTGTCCTCTTTACCCACTACAGTCGCTAAAGTTGAAAAAATTAAGGACTAGCATCAGTCCACTGTGAATAATACATTAGACATTGTTGCAGTTCCCTTACTACTAGTAATTTATGTGACACTCCCTTTTGGGAAATGGGAAATGAAAAAAAGAAATGAGGAAGGAGGCCTGGCAGTGGAGAAACTCACAGTACAGCATGTAAATGTACCCATTTATCATGCTGAGGAACACTGCATGTGCCTTATCTCATCTAGAAGGAGCAGTTCCTCTCAGCTGGATGGCAACATTAGGTTTAAAAAGAGGGGCTCTGAATTGGACAGCAGTTGTAAAACTTCACAAATGTTCTGCACTCAAATAACCTCTCTGTACTGAGAGCATGTCAGTGGTGACCTAGCTGAATGCATTGCAAGCTTTATTTAAGATAACCTTTTAAGTCAAACGACAACATTGTAAACAAAATGTATGTACCATGTATGTGTGGGCGGGTGAGTGGAACTTGTGGGCATGTGTAAAAGCAAGCGTGCAACAAAAACAATAACCACTGCTCTTTTCTTCCCAAGTGCTTTTGGAAGCTCAGTGGAAAGCAGGCTTTCGCTCGAGTATTTTGACAAAAAGGGAAAAACAAATTACTCATCTGTTTATTTCAGACCAGAGACTCTGAATCTTTGGTAGACTTCAGCAAACGTACTTAAAGGGATAGTTCGCCTCTTTTGACATGAAGCTGTATGACATCCCATATTAGCAATATCATTCATGAACATTTTCTTACCCCCTGCTGCGTCCTGTGAGCAGAGTTCCAGCCTCGTTTTGGCGTTGACGAAGGTAGTCCGGCTAGTTGGCTGGGGCTTAAAAAATAAAGCTTCTTGCTTCTCAAAACAATATGCGTTCAAAAGAGTAATACATTTGCATCACAAAATCGTCCATCCAGAAAAAGTCAGACCTCACATCGCTTGGCGCTATTTCTCTCTACCTTTGTATCACTACGGGCTGTGTAGACCGTGCAGACCGAGCAGTCCCCTGCTTCCGAGCAGTAAACACAGTAAAGCCCCGTACACACACGTCGCTGCTATTTACTTGCTACTCGCTCACTCGCCTACTCGCCACTCGCTTGGGTGCTTTTGCTGACTTGGTTGTCATGGTTCCCGCTGTTTGCATGTAACGCCAATAGAGTCCGTACGGAAACAAAAATGTGGCCACTGTTTGGAGAACACTGGGGGAACGTCACCTGTCAATAATCTGTATTCTGCATTTTAATTGGCTACTCGCTTTTACTCGCTTTACTCGCGTCGCTCGAAGTTGAAATATGTTCATCTCGGAATCCGCCCACATCGCATCGCTTGTACTCTCCTCGCCTACTCGCCTCCTCGCCTCGCGTGAACACATAGACATTCTATTGACTTCACTCGCTGAGCGAGTAAATAGCAGCGACGTGTGTGTACGGGGCTTAACATGTGCGGCTATCGCTAGGTGGCTGAACGCATTGATATCAAGGGAGGCAAAAATAGCGCCAAGCGATGTGAGGTCTGACTTTTTCTGGAGGGACGATTTTGTGATGCAAATGTATTACTCTTTTGAACGCATATTGTTTTGAGAAGCAAGAAGCTTTATTTTTTAAGCCCCAGCCAACTAGCTCACTCAACATCTAGTTCCTTGGTGTTTTTTTGAAGCCAATGATTTTATCATGGTCATATCTATAAATATTCATATATGTGTTCAAACATAAAACATTTTCACCATCTGGGCACACAAGTAGCTTGTATGACAACTTATGGGTCCATTACCGACGTTCTGAAACAACAATCCCATGTGATGAAATGTGAAACGCATCCAGAGGGCCTCCAGATTGTTTTCATTTGCATTGTAATTTGTTTAATTAGTGCGTGTTTGCTTTTCAATATATTTAAAAAAAAATAAATAAAAAAAAATTATGATGAAATATCGTCGTCAACCAACCTATATCACGTGACGAAAACGAGACGAGACGAAATATAAATGGTGGTCTTGTGACGATAACTATAATTAAATATATAATGTTGACGAATAAAAACGAGACTAAATGTGGTTCACTGAAAAAAAAAAAAAAAACTGCTAAAATGTCTCTTCATTTTCGTTGACTAAAACGAGGCGAGATGAAATAACAATAATGTTTAGTGGCGTTATTATTGTTTTCTGTTTCCTCGGCTGTGCGTTGCACTGCTCAGAACCAGGCTGACTAAAATAAGACTAAAATGCTCAGAGTTTTAGTCGACTAAAACTTGACTAAACAAAAAAAAAAAAAAAAAAGAGTTTGAACGTGACTAAAACTAATAAAAACTAAAATGACAGTTTGACACAAATACTAAAACTAAAATTAAAACAGGTGGCCAAAAACAAAACACTGCTGATAACTATGATATGACAATAATATACATATATATAGTCGGTGTTATAAAGAGACACAAGCTGATACTGCACCCAACTAATTCACAAAGAACATTTTTATAGCACTTCTAAGTCTTACCGTGTTACTTCTGTCAGGATCCCAGACCATGCCTCGAATTTGTCTGCACATATAAAGACAAGAAGCCAAATCCAGCTCTTGGATTTGCCTCTGTGCTGTTGTGTTTACTGGAGCTTCACCAAGAGATTCTGCAAACAGCTGCAGTCACTGCAGCATGGCAGCCACAAGCACCCTCCCTGCCTGACATCCTGAGAAAAAAAAAAAGGAAAAGAAAAAACCTTAAACAGGCAAGTGTAGAGAGGGTGAAGGTAGGGGACAAGGTTGGGCAGAAAGAAGCAGCGAGGGAGCTGGTGTTAATAGTTCGAGATACAGGAAGCAGTCACCAGATCTGGTCAAGCATGCAGTAAAATTTCTGGGAAGGTCCCAGAAGGCACCGCGGGGACCAGACAGCACTAACAACGTAGCACTAGTACAGCATAAAAACATTTCCCAATAAATGTCACTCTGGTTGTTGTTTTAAAACTTTTTGAACGACAAACTATGTTATCCAGGAGGAGTTTTTTTAAAATCCTCGATAGTACTGAATTTTGTTGAAAAAGATTTTATTTTTCAGTGTGGGAGTTTAGTTTTCTAAGTGGACCTTCCCCTTCTTCTTCAGCTTGGCACCATGAGCCAACATCTACGAACAGATGACGCTCTCGCACTGAGGGCTGTTGATTAAGCTTCTCCAGCTGAAACTATTACACAGGTAAAAGCCTCAGCTAAAGGCATTGTCCTCTCATCTTTAAGTGGCAAGTCATCTGCATTGGTGATTAGTCGGGTTTCGCTCCACGTGAGAACACAAATTCTTTTACCGTGACACGCTTTCTTTTCCTCCTGGCTGTCGATGATCTATGCAAACAAACTGAGGTTCCATTTGAAGTTGGCTTTTTAAGAGGATTTCACAGGACAGTCTTTGCATTTGTTTGGGTAATTGGGAGTGTGCAAAGTACAAAGGTAACAAATCAAAACTTGTAACTCTTTGTGGAGTTTGACAACCTCTGGTTCAGGTCATACCTTCAAACTAAACTGAACAGTAGATGAAACCTCTGAGCAGATTACTAATTGCATAAGAACAGTTTCAGTTTTGTTTGTACCGTCTCCTCTATAAACTATGCAGCTGGTCCAGTCCAGAGTCCAGACTAAACATGGAGAAGCAGCATTTAGCTGTTATGCTGCCAACAAGTGGAACAAACTGCCAGTGGAGATTAAACTTTCACCAAATGTAGACATTTTTAAATCCAGGTTAAAAACATTTCTTTTCTCATGTGTCTATGCATGAAATATCTTTTAACTTATCTAGACTGTTGCTTGTTTTTAAATTGTTTTATTTGTTTCTCTTTATATTCTTTTATGTATTTTTAATGCTTCTTGCACTCCCTGCTGCAATGCTTTTATTTTATGTAAAGCACTTTGAACTGTTTGTACATGAAATGTGCTGTATAAATAAATTTGATTTGATTTGATTTGATACTTTATGCATGACAGAATGATGCATTGCAACTCTTCATGTGCCACACTGATTTCTATAGTCTTTCAGATTCAAAAGTCCAAATCAAAGTCCAGATTGGGAGATATTAGTTACAGACTGAACTCATTTACAGAGGTTTCACACCACAGCAGGCATGAAATGTGATGCATGTTTCATTTAAGGGTCAGTATCATAATGGAATATTATGAGTAGACTAACCTAAAGATACTTAATGTCTGGTTATGTACCAGACATTATATGTGCTGGATCTCAGAACTGTCATTAAAAGACAAAGTCAAAAGATGGACTGTACAACTTTAAATTCCTTGAATTTTTGCAGTAAATGGAAAGAATTCCCAGTTTTGAATGACTATCCTCAGATTTGACTTTTTGTTAAACTGACCAAAACATTTTTTCATTTCTTCTTTGTATAATCCATGTTAAGTGTAGACAAGGTTAAATAATAACAATCAGTGATGATAAATCTTTTACAATCTGTACTTACAATGCCTATTCCAAAGGAGTTGGGGCACTGTGCAAAATTCACATAGAAAAAGAATATAATTAAAAATTGTACAAAAAGAAACAGCTAGAGGAACATGTTGCAACAAAATAGTGTAATTGCCAACAATCAGTTGGCAAATGATTAGGTAGAAAAGTAGAAAGAGTCTCCTGGAAGTAAACATGGGCAGAGGTTCAGCAGTCTGCAGGAAAATGCAGTAACAAACTGTGATTCAATTTCAGAGTTGTGTTTCTAAATGTAAGATTGGGAGGGTTTTGAATATTCCATCATCTACAGTACATAATATCATCAACAGATTTAGAAAATCTGGAGACATCTCTGAATGCAAGGGACATGGGTGCAAATCAATACTGGATGCCGATGATCTTCAGGCCCTCAGGCAGCACTGCATTACAAACAGAGATGATTCTGCCATGGAAATCACTGCATGGGCTCAGGAACACTTCCAGAAAACATTGTCTGTGAACACAGCAAAGAAGAAGCCATATGTGAACCTGATCCAGTAACGCTGCTGTCTTCTCTCGGCCAAAGCTCATTTAAGCTGGACTGAGGAGTGGAAAACTGTTCTGTGGTGAAACAAATCAAAATGTTTTTTTTTTGCTTTTGGAAATCCAAATCCTCAAGACGAAAAAGGAGAGGGACCGTGTGGTTTGTTATCAGCGCTCAGTTCAAAGGCCAGCATCTTAGATGGTATGAGTCTATTAGTGTCTGTAGAAACCTGCACATCTAGAAAGGCACCATCGATGCTTAAGAGTAAGGTTTTAGAGCAACATTCAGACGATGTCTTTTTATGGGAAGACCTTACAGACCTTCTTCAATCCAACCTCAAACTGCAGAACATTTCAACATCAACTGATAAAAGTTGTACGAGTGGAGAAAAAAAATAAAAAATAAAAATGGAAGACTGAATTTTGAATTACTTTTTCTTTGACTTTCCTTTACGTTTCTACCCTACGAGAACCCACGGCCATACAGTGTTGTGCCTATACTAAACTGGTCATTTTCTCATACAAGTGCAGAAAGAAGAGAAACTTTTTTTGTCCAACATTTCACACATCTCATAGAAAACTAAAAAGTAAGGTTAGGCTTCTTAAAGGCGGCTTTCAACATTCAATCAAACAAAAAATGCTTTTACCTGGCTCCTAAAATACAATTAAGAAATCAAATGCCAATACAGTATGCTGAGATACTGCTGCCTGTCATTCTGCCACTAAAATCCTGTACAGTTCAAGTCAATTGATATGGCACCATCTCTGCACATAAACAGCAACAAGAGGACAGAGATAAGCGGATTGTGATCCGGCCAGATGGATCATATAATCACACCCCTCCCCCACCCTTAACTTTGATTTTAACCTGCTTAATGATGCCTGTATTTTATTTGAACCACGTTTTAATACAAGCAATCATTAGATTGACCAAAAACTGAATAATTATGTGCCAACGGCATTGACTGCTAAATCATTCGAATGTCTGGAAAGTGCCTCGTAATCCACTCTGCATTGGTGGTGATATCGTTGTGCTGCAGGCTCATGTCAACAGACAAAAGTGAACACCTAAGCATAATTTACCGAAAGGAAAGATTTGGAATGAGGCAGAGTGTCTATCCTACTTCTCTCTGCTGGAAGAAATCTGCATCATTATCATCAACTACTGGACTGCATGTTAATCCAGGGACACCCATTTGCACTCTTTAAAGCTATGCTGTCCATTCTTTTTATTCATTGCCTCTTCTCCGATCATTTCAAATGGCAGGGAGGAAGCCTGAATGAAATGCTCAGGTAAATGGACCTGCATGCAAGCACACATTATCAGCATAATGCAGAATTATACTCACACATAACTTTTATGACCTAAAATCCATAGATTATCATATCCTTTTACCACTTTGTTGTGCAAAGTGTCCAAAAAGCTTCCACCTGAATAATGTTATTAGTTGGTCTCGACCCTGCCTCTTCTCTCTTTAGATCACAGGAAGATTTTTTTAGCATCTTTCAGATCCATTAAGAAGAGAGACACGGTCACATTTCAGGAACAAGCATGGTTGTTTTGAATGCCTTGGGATCCTGGTCTTGCTTTAAAGTACCAAAGTCTAGTGATTACCAAGCTTAAATTATGCACTGCGGGAATAGTTTGCAGGGCTGCTCATGGAAATCATAACAGGGATAACCAGAGCACTTCAAGTAACCACACTGCTACTGGAAATAAAACCCTTGTTTCAGAGGTTGCACATATTTAAAAAAAGAAAATTGCATTTTTACATGCCAATTTCAGAACAAAAAGGGTCAAATGACAGTATTCAGCACAATAAAATCTTGGTGGTTTGTGCTGTTGGTTGCGTAAAACAACAAATTTTATGATTATATTAATGGTTCTGGGAAATTGTGCTGAACATTTTTCTTGTTTTGACATTTTTATACAATGGACCATTGATTTAAACACATAACTTCACAGTGGATGGTCAGCTTTGTCCTTCCATAGACTCAACTATATTGACGCATAGTTTATCTTATTGTGGTTTCATCTTGCCTATAGACGTTCTCTCAAACAGATGGGAGACATTGTCTTCGCTCGTGAGACTTCATTCAGACTGCTCCTAGGTTCAATTTAGAATCACCAATTAACCCAGTGGTTCCCAAACTTTCTGTGCAGGTGTAGCCAAAGGCAAGATATGTGTCATCGTATCTTCTTTACTTCGCCATGGAAGGAAATTGCTTTGGAAGCACATTTGGCAATACCCCATCCTCTGCTTTGCGTTTACATGGGAGCCCCATCAAAAACTTGTCCATGTTATGCTAGCAGTGTGATTTATTGATTGATTAATTCATGTAATTCAACATGCATGTTTTTTGGGGGCAGTGGGAGGAAGCTGAAACACCCAGAAAGCGAGCATGTACAGGGACCAACCAGGACGGAGCTAACCACCACACCATCATGTGGACCCAGTTTAAATGTTATCATCTTGATTTTACACAGGTGTGGCCTACAGTCTGCAACTCTGTTTGGCTTTTTCAAACCAGGCCTGTACTCCTCTTCAGTGCAGCAACTGGATGCCATGTGCGTCATGGGATGTGGGTCAGCTATTTCCCCTTATCTCTACTGAGAAAGTTTGAACTTTTAAAGAAGCAGTTCCTTATAGCTTTAACAGAATTTGCAAGCAATTAATTTTCTAACCATTTTCAAGGACAGAAAATTAATACTTCACCTCCCTTACTGTTTCTCTACACTTCACAGTCGAATGCGAGACAAAAAAGAAGCACTTTGTCCTTCTTAGCCAGAACAATCCTTCCAGATTATAAGTGTCAATGGGCAGAGAGTGATCGCGTATTGGAGAGTTTATTAAAGAGTATCAGATATCTAAAATATTACAATCTGTTAGTAAAATTAAATTAAATTAACTCAGTTACCAGTCCAAGTCAAAGAGGCAAAGTGTGGTAAAGAGCCTGTATGTTATACCTCATAAAGAAGTCATGGGTGTAAGTGAAAAAGTAAATTTCCTGACTTAAGTGACTACTGAGGGTATTCTGACAATTCAGCTGTGAACATGATCAATATCCGAGCACAAAAAGAAAGATTACTTTTCTGCCTCAAAAGGAAAAATAATCACAAAACTATTCAATAAGGTACAAAGTTATCTAGATTATTGGGGATGGAAAGCTAATAAAAACCAGGTTATCATCACATACGACTTGTAAAGATAAAAAAAAAACGCACTTTGATGGACGAAAGCATGCAGACACCATACAGTGAAGACTTTAACGTTGTGACAATGAAGACTGAAAGAGAAGGAGACTGTCAACATATCACTGAGCATCAAAGCCTGGTCGCTGCCTCATTGGGCTTTTACTGCTTATCCAAGTCCCATTTGGTTGCAAATGCAGCCTCGTCTCAAAGTGAATTGCTGATTCTCTGTAAACTTTTGACAAGGCCTATTACACAGATGAATAGCTGTTCTCACAAGGGAAACAGGGGCCAGATGCAATGAGCCGTGGTTCCTGTCAAGTGTCCCTCACCAGCAAAACCCTGTTAAAAACACTTCAGGCAATTCATATCTGATGAGATGCCCAGTTTCCAACACAATCTGCCAAGTCCCAAAGTGCTGTTACCTAATCATAGCTCTGATGATCTATAATGTAACATGAATAAGTGGTAGGATACTGCAGTGCAATAAAGCTTGGAAGTCATCATAGACAGCATCGTACAACAGATATTCAAGTAGCTAGAATAAACACGATCACAGTTTTTTTTTCCATTTACTGATGTGTTCGGTAATCTGCATAAACTCTTGATAGAAAAAAAATGCTAATGCATAACAGATGTAGGACTACACAATGCTGATACATCTTAGTAAGTTGCTAAGAGGAACATTAGGGAAGTGCTCTCAAACTTTCTTGTGCCCGCAGGCACTCCGTGTGGCAAGCCAAATACTCAGGGCACTTTGTAAAGGGTGATAATGCTAAAACATGTGGGCTGCCATGTTAGCCGCAGACATTAACTTAAAAAAAAAGAAAAAAGAAAAATTACACATAAAATATATCTTTGCAATTGAAAAAAAATAAAAAAGTTTCTTGAATGAGTTTCCATCAACATTTCTAACATTTGCCAGCATTTCAACAGTCCCGCTCATGCAAATTTGTTTATCTGAAGAAAACAATTTGACACCAATATCCTATATGTGAACCCTTGGTCCTGTGCTCTATCCAGTCTTTTTTTTTTTTTTTTTTTACACATAGAAATTCTCTGACCCAGGTACATAAAAGGTCAGTCAAGAACATCTTAGAAATCTATCCCCAACACAAAATAGTAACAGCTTGTGTTACTTTAGAGCCGTGTGCAGAAATCACTTCAGCGCACACACACTCACACACAATAAATCTAACTATGAACATGGGAGCTAATGACATTGTGGAACTTTTAGCAAGATTATTTTTTTCTTTCACAAAAGCAAAAAATATGAAAGATATATATAAAGATGAGAATACGAACAGATTCAAAATTTAGGGGCAACTACTCTGACCGAGTACATGAGGCTGCTGACTTGACTGCAGTTTTTTTTTTTTTTTCAAACACAGCAGATGAACACGGCATGAATTTATCGAGAGAGGAAAAGAGTAAGGCCTTTTATCACTCCTGCCTTTCAATCAGTCTTTAGCACATCATTTCCCATCAATCAAACAATGTGCATACAGACTGAAGTGAACAATTGGCTTTTGTTTTAGCAAAAGAGTATTCAAGGTATCAATATAGTTAATAAAGAATGCCAAGTACTTTTCTTCTTTTCAATCATTGTCAGATTATTCAGGGTTTCTAATGATCATGTTGTTCGGGCAAAGCTTTGCAATGACTTAATACATTTACTGAGTAAGATTTGTTCGGACCATAATGTGACACAAGCCCCGCTGACACTATGTCAGACTGGCAAGCTCCAAGATGCTGTGTAAGACGACCAGCTCCGTAGATGAAGAGCTGACACACCACAAAACAAAAAGTGACAACAGAGGCAGAAACATATCCAGTGTACATCCAAGGGGAGCCTCAAGGAGCCAATCTATCTTTGAGTCGCTGGATTCAACAACGACCCGTTCTCCGAAGGCAGAAAATGCCATGCAATCATAAAATTGCTGCAAAATCAAAGACTGGTGTCTTAGTGTGCACAGCTCAGGTTCCCTTCTCAGAGTGGTGGCAGGCTGCGTGGGGGGATAAGCAAATCCCTTTCATAAATCACTGAACTCTAGGGCAACATTTAGTCTTATGGTGGATGGAGGACTAGAGTTAGCCACCTAAGCATATTGGTGCATTATTGGAAGGGATGAATTTCATTTCATCTTCAGGCCAACTCCTTAAACTATTAAAAATTAATAGAATATCATTATTCAGTGCAAAGTTAGTATCTGTAGCAATGGAATTGTGCAGTTATATCCTTGATAATATGATAATCATCAGCCAAGTTAATGGAGCTGTGCCAATGTGCAATAAATGCAGTGAAAACTGAGATGGAAAATGACGCAAATCACAAACTGAATTATGATTCCTTGTTCAATCCTGCTTTCTAAATACAATTACCACTCTTTCCAACACTGTAATAGTTTAAGTGCTCCAAATCTCTGCTGATGACACCGCAGCCGCAGACAAAAACAAAATCCTCGTGTCTTTGCTAAATCTGATTAGAGCAAGCTTTGGTGCGGGTGAAAAAAAGAGAGAGGGAGAAGGTTTGAAAATCACTCACTTTTCTCTCATCTGGCCTGTTGCCAGAAGGTAGGATTTGAAGTATAATGTCAAAGACAGGGCACAGGCAGGCGGGTGAGGCCAAGCTGTAGCTGATTGATCGACTTGACAGAGAAAGGAGAGGGGTTACTTTGATCGGGAGAACATTTCTACAAATCTTGCTGGGTTTTTAATGTACAGCACTTTAAAGCCTTTAAAACATGCAAATAAGGATGCATGGCCAAGTATTGACAGTTTAAGCAGATGTACCCAAAATTATCTTTGACATATTCATACGTTTTGCATGGAATCATAAATACAGCCATGAACCATCTATCTTTATCTGTTCTTTATCTATTAAAACACTAGATTTTTTTAATAGCACCTACCCAGCTCTATGATTTCTATCATAGTTAAGTAATGAGTTTGACAGGGAAACAAGACTGATTCTATATTCACAAAGGTGAACATGGACTCATACTGATTGTTTTAGATACACTCCAGCATTGGCCTGCCTTTAATGTAATAAGAGATCTTAAATAGGGACAAAAGGGGAGTAAGGAGATAAAGAAAGGCAGGCAGACAGATGACATGTGGATGAGATGAGAGGTTGTATTTAGAGTTGGGACAATGAGTGATCAACCAGCTGCCAGAACTGGAAGATGAGGGAGTGTGGTAAACAAAGCTGTATTCAGCTCAATACAAGACTGCCAGGAAATACTGGGATGTGTTTGATTGGAAGTATGTCCAGCATTAAGGATCTTTAGAGAAACAGGGAAATTGGAGAGGCATCAACACACAAGAGTGCAAAAATTAGGAGAATTAAATGAGAATTAAATGAGACATAAACTCAACGTAGTCCAAATAAATAATAACAATAAAAGAAAGGCCACATAGACAACAAGCCTACAAAATAGTTCTACTGTCTGAGGTCAATTTGAGACCGTGATTTTCTTTCAAAATGAAAATGAACAGCTGGTTAAAATCAGATTTGTTAACATTAGCAGGTTAATATGAATACATCTGCATCATCATTTACATTCACTTGTCCTGATTGATAAGAATCAGTCCATAGCTGATACTTTGGCATGATGGCATTCTTTTTCAATTGTAGCAAAAGTACCAAACGGACTGTGGGTGAAGAACTTACTGGTAGTACTGGACAACAGCATAACTGGAACAGTGGTGCAAGATGCAGGCGTGTGGGTTGTGCAGGCGCCCATGTATAGAGGCTACGGTCCTCGCTGCAGTTGGCCCCGGTTCTAATCCCATATCGGACGGTCCTTTACTCATTCCCTCTCTTTCTGCCCCCTGCTTCCTGTGTCTCTTCAGCTGTCCTGTCCATTAAAGACATAAAAAGCCCCCCCCTAAAAAATGATGCAGGTAAGATGTCAGTTAGGCAGCAGGGAAAAGAAACACCAAGAGAACATTTGAGTCAGATGATCAGAGATAAGTTAGACACTTAAACTTAAACTGTTGCAGAGCGTCTCCTTTGTTTATAACGTTCAGATACCCAGCACATTTACATGAACAGTTAACTGGAGTTACTGTTATAGCTGGACATGGTCCTTTCATTGGGCTACTGTCCTTGTCCACATATACAAGCACAGGAGGGGAATCGATTTATTGACAAAAGTATGTCCGACTCCACTAGAATACATTGTGAAATGCCCCCTTTCAGCCTGCTTGCACTAGACTTTTTCAGGTTGATAAATGATGTCAATTTACCAAGCAACAAATTGGTACCTTGTACAGCACTAAATTTAAAACGTCATATATGCTTTATGTTCTCCTAATTAAATTCAAGCTGTCCCTGTTGTTATTTTCTGTTGTGATCAAATCAAAGATGAAAATGGGAACTGTGGAGCATGTGAAGAGTGCCTCTGTATGCATGTACAGTAGCTATGTATGAGTTCCATTAAAAGTAACATGCAGGATAACTCAACTCCCACTTGCACTATTTGGATATCTTAGTCTGACTTTAAAAAAAGGATGATTTTGTAGGGTTAACATGTTTACGTGCACATTATTGCAATATTCAAATTTTAGATGGACTAACAAAATATCTAGATGTTTTTCTAAGATCACGGATACATACACAACATTAGAATATCTGTAGCACATACAGTACAGTACACCTCACAGCTGAGCACATTGATGCAGAACAATGCTGGGTCTTCACTACACAGTACGTCCCCAACTAGTTTGTGAAATACATGCATTTGTGAAATCCGCTGGAATGTTAAACTTGACCTCCAGATCAACATCTGAGTTTTACTCTGTAAGAAGCAAAACTGGACTACAAAAATCAAGCATTGGTCAGACCCTATATAAACTTTACTCAGCCACATCATTAACACCATCAGACTTAAATATTATTGAATCCCATCATTCACCATGCAAAGCAGCTGGATTCTCATGAGATTTTCAAGATCACCATCACGACAGAAAACATCTTACCATGCTTCGAGCTATCCATTTTTGGCCAATCAGCGTTCTATACTGGAAGCTACTCATGGCTTTTAGGTGTAAAAACAACCAAAATCAGCATCTCCTATTCAAAGACTGGTTCTGTGGGGTTCATCTGGTAAGTTCGCCCTTGACTTTGGGAAACAGATGCTTCGCCCAATCATCCGTTTAATTAATATATCTATCTATTTATCGACTGAATTATTCACTCACAGCTGGTACTGTGAGCTCGTATAACAGCTTATTTATGTATAACATAAATACTTCATCCTAATTAACTTGTACTGTTCAGTTTCAAGTTTATCGCAGCTGTGTTTTGTCATACCTTATATTGTTATACATTATAACATATCCGTGTTTAATCAACTGCTGAATGTCATTAGTGGAGTTGTTTGCACTTTGGTTGTAAACATAACCAACAGAAACTGTGGTTTAATCTTGTTTATACTCTTTTGCAGACATGCACACCAACTGTTCTGTGTTCAAGGAAGACCGTATTCCAGTGGATGAGCATCTACAGACAGTCATGCCAACTGTGTGTACACAACAGATGAAATGAAAAGGAAATTTCAATTTAAAGATACCCGATCCCAAAAGGAAATTATAAAGTAGCAGTATTTTCTTTTCCAGCAATCATCAGAAGCTGTCCTTCTGACCTCCTGTACTGTTCTGTGTTGCAGCAGAGCTGAAGAAACTTCAGTCCCAAACACAGAGCCAGACTTATTTTTATCAGTTTCTTCGAGTTATTGGTTATGATGCCGCTGCCCCGACACATGGCTGCCGGGCAGACTGCACTCTCCACCACAGACTTATAGAAAATACACAACATTTTGTTGCAGGCATTACAGGACGTAAGCTTCCTGAAAGGGTAGTTTGTTGTCCATTTTTGAAGACAGTCTCAGCGTCGCATTTTCATTCCAGTCTGCTGTCCAGGTAAACTTGCGGATATCTGTTGTTCTCCACCACCGTCACTTCGTCTTCCAGGATGGAGATGGCTGAAGAAGCTGCATCTTTACTGCTACCAGAATAACACACATGGACTCTCTTGGTAGATAATATGGATGTAAACTCACAGCTAACAAGTACACATCCTCTCCTTCATAGTGACATGTCCAGGATTACACCATCCGTTGCTAACAATCATTGCAATGCCTCCATCTTTGCTTTTGCCTCTGCTCCTGATGTCTCCGTTGGCCTGTATTTGATAGAGGTGCTGGAGTCCGGTATATGCTTCTGCATCCATGTGTCTGTGAAATACATAATACTGCCTACTAGGTATTCTTGCCGTGTCCTCATGAACACTCCAAGTTCGCCCGTTTTGTTTGCAAGTGATCTCACATTCCCCATCAGTATTAATGGAAGACCAGGCCTCAACTTCCTCCACCTTTTCCACCGTCTTGACCCTGCCTGATATCCACAAAGTATCCTCTTCAAAATGTCATGGATTTAAATGGCATTCAAATAGCTCAATAGGCTGCTCCCATTTGTAAACATTTTCGTTGGCACAGTAACTCATCACAGATGCTGAAAAGTGGCAAATGTACATGGAGAATCGACTAAAGCTGCACAGCTTCCAACTCTGGACAACTCTGTACAGTCACAACAAATTGCCGGATAAAGAGCTGGCCTCAGAGAGTCCTGCTCACACCTTTCGATCATGAGATTTACATAACCATGACTGCCTCTGCCACATTGATCAGTTGCACAGACAGCCCAGCAGTAGTTACTGGCTCACACAATTCTCTAAACAAATGCTCATCTTCAACACCGGTAGTGCGTTCCCCATTAAATGACATGCATCGGAATTATTTACTAAAATCTATAGTGCGGACATACCATTCATACTAATTTCTCATAAAAAAAACGCTCTTTTTGCAGCATTTTCAAAATCAACTTCTGGATTACTGAGATTGGCCAGGAACTCTTAAATTTATTCCATCATAGTTTCCATCCACATTTAGCACTAAGCACACTGCAACTGTCCCTGAACATGTGTATGACTATTACTAGCCCCATAAGACCACACCTCGGGCCACCTAACCAAGTGCTCCCATCACTCTCGGCAGAAGTCCAAGAGGACGGAGCTTTCTCCACCCAATAAAGATAACAGGCTCCCTGCTGCCGTGGAAACTTGCCTCATAATTATTCTGTTGGCCCTGTTAAGGACCAGGAGACTCTTTCCCTGCCCCATTACTCACACAGCACCAAAGATGTTGCAGAAAGGCTCCCCAGGCTGCTCTATCGCATAGCTGCGACATTGCAGGTTGAGGCCAACATGCAAACAATGAGGCAGGCTCAACTTGTATTTCAAAATATTTGCTCCCTGTGGCATACGTATAGGGATTGAGATGCTTTTCCTCAAAACAAACAGCTTGAAGCTATTCAGTGAATAAAAGGCTAAAACACTTTGTGTTTGCAGATGACAAGCATCTGCATTTGCATAACAGTATTTAAATACAAAAGCTTAGAAGACGGGGCTTTGAGAGAACACCGTTTCCTGGAAAGTCAGTCATTACATCACATAAGGCGAGTGCCCTTAATATAGGTTTGGATGTGTACATAGAAAATCTATTTTTCCCTCTTAAAATCTTGTTCCCTTGGAAGAAAATAAACAAGATCGTGATGAATGATAGCGGATGTACCTGTCAACATGGTATAGTTCTATATGTAGTGGTGTGCAGTCTTGACAAAATGTTAACTGATGGGGGATGGGAGTGTAGGTTCCTGTGGTCAAGTATACGGTTAAAAATAGCCATAGCAGGTGCCTGCATGAAGCCATTATCAGTCATCTAGTTCTTATACATCACGCATACGAAGGGAACCCTCATATGAACACTGAAAAAATAAATTGCAATTCAACCTCAAAAGGAAAAAAAAGCTTTCAAAAGCTTTCAAGCTGTCTGATAGTATGACAGGAAATGCCATAATAACAATTACAATAAAAGCTAGTATGATAATGATGTGTATTAACTGTGGTATTTGTGCAATCATCAAGTAGGTTCATACAAGTAGTGCATGATGGAGGGTATCTTGTTTTTTATATATATATATATATATAGTACTACAGAGGTACAGGATCAGGCTTGTCTGTTTTAAATAAACTGGGTGCCTGTACTGATCCAAAAATCCAGGATAATTACCCAGCTGAGGGAGTAATAAGTCAGAGCTGTTATACGTCTTATCAAGAGGGAGAAAACTTATGAAAGCTTGAATTAAATTGCTAACACTACAAACTATATTAAAAAAAACAAAACAAACATGCACTCTCACACATGCATGCAGAGGTTATGATGCAAAAGGTTTCTAGTCACCTTGTTGTTGTTTTTTCCAACTTATGTCAAACCTGCAAAGTGAAGGCCTCTGTTCCTTTAGACAGACAGCTCTGTTAAAAAAAAACAACTCTGGTACTTTGTTAGTATCTGAAAAATGTGAAACAAGTAGTAAAAAAAGATCAGAGTAAAGATTAGGTGAGATGATTCTTTCTTCGATATGTCTCAATGGAAATCTCTTGAAAAAGCCCTGTAAAGTTTCCTTTTAAAGTCGAACATCTCCTTTAGGCACAACTACTTGTGTACTACTGTTAAGAAAGCACCAGTGAATCTGAGCACTGTGGATAGGGTGTTTCTAAACAGTTATCAAAAGCCACCAAAAAGCATGTAAAATATGAGCCCGTGCACTTCAGACCAAAGAGCTGTCCTGTGAAATTCATGGTGAAGAAGTCATAAATGAAATTTTGGCTGCCAAAGCACTGCAGCCTCGAACAGGAGGATGTCAGAGGAGAGAGATTGCAAGTGGAGAGGGGGGGGGGGGGGGAGCAGTATGGTCTTACATACAACAGCTCCCTCCAGTGGCCTGTATGAGAAAAATGTATAAAAAAAGACTGTGGGAGATTTTTGTTTAGAGATATAATTTCCTATTTAGTGAGATGGATTAAAGCTTAGGAACAGTAAAACCAAGGGGTGATAATACTCTGAATGCTGTTGATCTTTAAAGCAGATTTAATAAAACAGCTGAAAACTATTAAGATAAAGTATATCTATCCAGCTAAAAACAACCCTGTCCATATTTTGTGGAAAAATGAGAATTAAACTATGTGAAATTAAACAAATGTTCTGTGTTTTTCGCTTTCATGGTTTTGTGTTCCTTTTTTTCCCCAAGTGATCACTACAACAGTGTGAAGAGACCAGCTCATTTACTTCAGTTAAAGTGCCAATATAGTATACAAAAAATATTGTTAAGAGTCCTGTATGTAAAATGCCACTTAAGTTAAATGTTGTTACTATTGAGGTAAATGTATTAATTTGATCCCTCAGACTAATAGATTATTGAACCATGGCAGATTACGTGCAGGGAGGCATCAGTGTGCAAGCAAGTAAAATAAGTCTTCTTAATTTGAAGTACTTTACGGCTCTGTAATCCGCGGTCGAAAAAAAAAAAATCATATTTTTTTTTTTTTAGCAAATTATTAAACATTTCTATCCACTTTCTATGTCCAGCTCAGGGTCGTGTGCTGTTAGACATTGTTTAACAAAACAAAATTATATATCATGAGAATACTGCAATGAATACAAATGCCTGCATTTCACAAATTAAAGAAATATCATGAGAATAACTAGATTCAGGTAACCTAAATGCATAAATAAATTACATACACGCTTCAGTTTGCCGAGACATACGCCAATTGTGTATGTTTTTTAAGAGTGACGACAAACATGGTGACCAGCTAAAAAAAATCCTGATACAATCATCTTATATGGCAAAATATGAATACAAATGTTTTAACAGAACTTACTTGGGAGCGTTTCCCGACTTCACTATGCAGGCTGAACACGTATATTCGCGTTAATTAATCTCCAATCTGTCTTTTTATTTTTAACGGCTGAAAGGTCATTAATTAAAGATGGCTGCCGGAAGTGACAAAACAGGAATGTCGAGACTAACCCAAAGTAGCCAAGTAAATTCATTGTATTCATAGCTTTAAGTCCAAGTTTTACACGTAAAATCATTATCTCTTGTGAAAGAGTGAAAAGCCAGTATCCAAAGTACACATTTCTCTTTGTTTTACTACATCATTTAATATTTTTAATTAGGTAATGGCTCAAAAGCTCTGGGTACAAAGAGCCGATTGTCATATCCCAAACAATCTTCTGGCATATGTTCCAGGTAATAATGGTTAAGATGTTGACATGCAAGCAGAGATTTTCCATTAAAAACATTTTACATCCCTTCCCTTGAAAGATTTTTTCTCCAGTGTTTCTTACTCTCCAGTACGCCAGTCATCTCTGGAGCTCTTGGATGTTTCCAGTTAATTACTTCTCTCAACCTGTTAGCTGGGTGGTTCACATATCATTCATTGCCTCACTAAGATAACACTTTGTTCCAAAACTCATGGCAGGTGTCAAAACGTTCTGGCTGTTGAAAAAAAAGTATTCCCTATTTTATGGAGGCATCTAAAGATGCCTCTAAATAAAACAAACAAAAAATAAAGTGTATTCGATCTTTATACAATTTTCAGAAATGAGAAATGGACATTGCCATGGTCGATCGTTCCTCATTACAATGATTACATCATACCGTAAGAATGTATTTGTCAGGGAGTATCTTGAACCCTGTGGACATAATATAAACCAATATATAAAATATATTGACCATTGAATCTGACGGAAGGCAAGGGGAGAAAAAAAAAAAAAAAAAAAGGTTAATGGGCTCTCACGCAATAAGATTAATGTAAACAATATTCCAACCTGGTGCAAAGGGAGGGAACAAAGAAACAAGTAAAGACTTCCACTCTTCACACACAGCACCTGTAGATGGGATACTTACTTTCCTTAAAACACCCTCTCACATCTCGATTTCCCGGTGATAACCAAAAGTCTTGTTGAATGAAGACAATACACGAATAAGAGATTGGATTTTATTTAGTCCACTTTTCAAATTTACATTTTCTGTTGAGATTTGTTAAAAAAGATAAAGCATTATCCGCTTTGCAGTCCGTCTCACAAAGAAACTGCAACAAGGAAAAAGTGAAGTCAAGCGAAGATGACTTAGTAGGCACATCTTTTAGAAGATACATGTCAATACAGTCGATAGCAAAATATGTACAGCAATGATTTTATTTTGTGGTAGCACATGCTTGGGATTTCTGTGGGAGAGATGACGGGTTAGTAAAGCACAGATCTATGAAGGCGGGCTTATAAACGGTCTACAAACAAGCCGACTACGAGTCAGTTAATTTCCCAAATTTGTATGCCAGTTCAATTTAAAATAAATTAAACCTAAGAGGAGAGAGAGAGAGAGAGAGAGAGAGAGAGAGAGAGAGAGACAGGAGAAATAAAGTAAAAATTAACTTATGAAGCTAATTTACCAGCACATATTAAACTAAGCATTTCAACAGGCTCGAGCAAATGTTCCCCATTTGGATTCAGAACACCGAGCTAAAACAGGTCACGTCATTGACCTGATCAATTTACTTGAGAAATAAATTAGAAATGGAAAGCTGTATTTAGTATGCATTTAAAAAGAGTACCTGATTTTGTTCTCTCTGTAACCTAAGTTTGATACCTTTGCATAACTTACAGAAAACCTGTCGCGCTCTTAAAAACTCACAGTAATTCATTCATTAATCACAAGTTCTGAAACCATCTAAGACAGGTACAGAATTCTACCCTGCAGAATCCGTAAACCTTTGAGTCAAAAAATGGTGCATATTTCATACAAATAAAGGACACTTCTCCTGTTTATATACATAACACTTTTGTACAGTCTTTGCACTTCCACAATAACAGATTGAAGCGTTTCCACTTAGAAAAAAAAATGGAAATCATGTCATATTCTGCGGATTAAACCTCGAGTCAATCTGAAGCTTAAATTCAGCACTTGTCAATGTTTAAAATGAATAAGTTCAACTGCCTTTGCTCTGAAAGAGGAAAAATTAATGCAATTAAAAATTCGGTCGTACTTGGCTCGTGATTTGTAATGTTGCCTTGACACCGATCAGGATCAGTTGAAGCCATCTGCCATAACTTTCAGAAGAAATTGTAAAACTGACCCCGTGAACGGTGTCCACTGGACCTCAGACAGATAAAACTGCAGAAATTGAACAATCAACACTGTTAACTTGCTATGCTCTCTAGTAGTGTTGCATTGACAAAGCACTGTAATTGTTATCAAGTGATTTTGTTTGCACTCCAAAATAACACCAAACAGCATTACAATCTTAGGATATGTTAACTCTGGATCAGCCCTCAGGCAACAGAAAAGATGAAAAACAAAATAAAAAAAATAAAAAAAAACTTGAATCCATATAAGAGACGGCGAATGTTCAAAGTTCATGAGGCTGCTAAAGTCAACCCCCCCCCCCCCCAAAGTCCAGTAATTCCACCTAATTTCATACAGAATAAAGCTTATTCCTGGCCCACACCCCTTTTCTACAAATGTACACACAGTGCTTTCCTTGGCCTGACAGCAGTGTAAACTAGAGTCAGATAAGTGGCTATGATGATCCGCTGGCTCTCATACGCTAAAGGACCTTGTTGAGGTGGAACAGTACCACCCGAAAGCACAAAACAGAGCCTGCACTAGAGTCAAAGGCCCAGCAGTTTGGAGGTTTGGAAGTTATGTTGGTTGTTAATGGGCAACAGGTTCATTTAGGTACTTTGGAGGGGGTATCCGTCTCTGTGGATTGCCGATCTTCACTCCACGCCTCCCTGGTGTTCTTGAGGGCCTGTGTGCGCTGCTGGTCTACAAGCACATAGTCAACCCGCTCACCCGATGCTGGAATGCCAGTTCCATTGTTTTTCATCTGATGAAAGACAAAGTTGGTCTTTAAACCCGTTCAACCTCCATTCATCGAGAAGATGCGATTTACGAATAATGGGGCGGATAAACTCATACCTTCCTAGGTGGGGTAGACTTGCCAGAATCAAGATCCAAATCCAAGTACTCCACCTGTTTATCTCCCTTCGGCTTCACCATCGGGCTGCTGCCACCATCCACAGGTATGGGTGCGATGAGCTTCATGGTCTGTTTGAGAATGGGGAAAACATGCTTTCACCGATAGTCACAGTAAAGCTATGCTCATATCTGAACACTAATGTGATGTCACAATAGCCAAAATTCTTTGAAAAGACTGCAAGAGTTTGGATATTTATTTTCAAAAATTGCTTAACTGCATTCAACACAATCTTCAGTGGGTGCTCATACAGGCAGAGGTAGTTTTTTGGACTGGAACATTGAAAAGATGTCCGTTTCCATGTAAACTCCAACATAATGACGGTGAGCGTTTCATGGTGATGCTAAGCCGTCTTTGCTTACAGCTACTGGTATTATTCACAGTCACCAAAAGCCAAGTCTTTGACTTCTTGATGCTTTGGTTCAGATTGTGCATCTTAAAATGGATGTTATTTATAGAGTAAACAATGTTTTTAAAATTACAAAAACATTGATTTTATAGAAAATGAAGTAATGCTTCAGCAATGTTGTAAGGATAGTGCTCAACCTTTAAATGCAGCTGGCTGAAAATCACTTGCATCACCCCACCCTAATCCTGCCAACATGTGAGTTACAGCCAACCACACCCGAAGAGCTCCATCGTGTGTTCTTTCGTAACCTTTGCTTGTGTTAGGTCACGATGATAAATGATCATTTACGATGGCAAAAAAAAAAGAAGGATAATTTGGTATTGTGACATCACAGACAGAAGTTGAGCTAAGTTGTGTTAACTTGATCTACGAGTAAGGTGGAGTGATTAGAACTACGACATATGACAGCTAACTAACTGTAAGGACAGTGGTGGTGTTACAATCACTGCAATCCTTGTATCCAAGCCACATCTTTGATGTGCTATTCACTTTTTGATACAATAACAGCAACAACACCTGAAACCTGCAACCTTTGGTGTTCTGACAGGGCAGGCCATGCATTTCTAACCTGGCAACCCTGCTCACCTCCTCTATGGTGTCAAGTTCCTCCACCTCCCTCTTTACAGGGGTGATGGGAACTGTGCAGTAGAAGGACTCCTCTCTACACAGAGTAAGAGGGAAGCAGTTGCAAAGAAAACAAAAGAAGAGCAGATGGTTAAGACCAAAATGCAGGAAAAGGGAAACTGATGAAGCCAGAGCCTGAGGAAGCCAGAGAAATGGGATACTAGGGAGAAAGAAATGAACATAAGTGACGAAAGACCAGGAAGTTGGCATATTGTATTAAGCAAGAGGAAAAAGTCAATCAAATACTAACAGTGAGAAAAATCAGAGACCACCAAGTTCAAGTACCAGAACAGCAATTGATACGTTATCCATCAGAGCTTGACTGATCGCCGGTTAACCGATTCATCCGTTACCCTTTAAAAAGTACAATGCTGTCTTTGCCAATTGAGCCAGTTTCATTGGTCGTCTCTGAGTAACTAAAATGAATGCCAACTTTGTTTAATTTCAATTTTTGTTATGACAAAAAAAAAAAAAAAGTATAAAATACCAGGAAAGCATATAAACAGAGGATAAAGAAAGTGGAACAGCAGGACACAGGGAAACTGCAAAGAAAAAAAGTTTAAGTGGGGAGGAGTCCATCTGCAGCCACCAGTATTTTGTCCACATCAATGCATGACTAAGTGGTTGAAGAGAGGATGAGAAATTGGGATTTCTTAGTATTTTCTTCAGAGAATTACAGCATAATCATCAATCCTGAAAACTCTGCCTCACACTAAATCTTCTGTCTGAGTGAGAAGTGTAGGTTTCATTTAAATGAGATGAAACAGATTCAAGAAAATATATATATAAAAAAACACAAGTAAACTATAATTATCCTTCTTTTCAGCCGCTTTAATTGTCTGTGCTTTGAAAAGTAGAGAAAAAAGTAGTCATGTGACTTCTTTTATCAGAGGACAGTTGTGTGTTACATACTGTTTCATCTGTGGGTTTATTAGAGTCCATGGGCATATAATTCTCATCATACTCCTCGGAGTCAGTGCTGGAGGCCGTGCTATGCACTGACGGGGGTCTCGTTGGCATTGGAAACCTAGAGAAACTGAGCAGCATTCACAATGTTTACACACCGACTTCCAAGCAAATACACTCTCTGGTGAGCACAAAACATAATAC
This sequence comes from Odontesthes bonariensis, assembly GCF_027942865.1. Classification (NCBI taxonomy): domain Eukaryota; kingdom Metazoa; phylum Chordata; class Actinopteri; order Atheriniformes; family Atherinopsidae; genus Odontesthes; species Odontesthes bonariensis. The sequence goes on from NC_134509.1 coordinate 14,536,835, forward strand.
AGGCATAAGAGCTATAGCTATAAACCACCGCAGCCCGGGGAGTCCCTGCAGTATTAAGGACAGTAATAGACCTCATCTCAGACAAGCCAACAAACTGCCTTCCGTGTAATGTAGCTCGGAGGGAGATCCCAGACCCGTTTGTATGAGCAGTGCTACTTTGGTCAAACAGTGACTACAGTAATGCATGAAGCGTTAGTGTCTACCTCTTCAGGTTAATGGTATCCTCTACAAAAAGGGCATGTTCTCATCAGACTGTTTAATCCACAAAAGACGAGCACAGCTGCATGTTGTGCTGGCGATAGAGTGAGCAGGTAAGAAAATGCACATCATTGCTGGTCATGGCCTATGTTTCTGAAAGAAGTAACATTTCTCCTCCACTCTCAGAAACAATCCTTTCCGTGAGGGCGCTGCGAGACAGGAACCCCATTTCAAATCAAGACCAAGACTTTAGAGAAAGCAGAGTTGTAAGAGCATGCCCTTAGTTGTTAGCAAAATATGAAACTATGAATATTTCGTTGCGGAGCCTTTTGGATACATACTCTCGAGCAAATGTCCGCGTGACAGGTGAGCGGACGGGTGTGCAGGGCTCCTCCCATTCTGGTAGTGGTTTGATCTCCAGTGGAGCAGGTTTTCCTAAAGGAAGACACACATTGCAGTCAGTTGCTTCTTAAGGTTAATTCAGTGCATTACACCATTGTGCCAATGGATAAAATGGATTTGGGTGAACACTGTTGTCTTCTGATCAACTAATTGTCCCTAAACTAATCCATACGTTACTTAATAAGAGCTTAATTTTCTCCCCATGATTCAGTTCAGCTTCTGCTCACAGAAGTATTTTCTGATGTGATTCATACGTAGAGAATGTAAAGGCACTTTACACTCTGTTCAGGACTGGAGCACTGTTTTTCATTAAAGTGGATACACTTTGAGAGAGTGTGATATAGCTGTGTGTACGATCTGCTAATTAACAAGCTGATCTGTTGAAATGTGATGCAGCATGCAGTCCCACCCTACTTTTTTGGCTAATTTACTAAAGAACTAAAAAACTTCCAAATACATTCAGTTTTGACTTAATTCTATTAACTCATAAGCTGGGGGGTTAATCAATAACTACAATAACAGTAGAGACTTGCTATGATCTAAGAATGCTTTTGTTGAAACAATTTTTCATTTTACATGCAATGGACACATGTTTGTGTTCTGCTATATAGAGAAGTGATGGATGAAGACATTATTTTAGAGCCTAGTCACAGAGTGTGTGCCTTAAAAACATGATCCTGAAGGTTAGTATGCCAAAGTACCTGCATAGAAAGGAAAGCCCCGGTGCGAGCGGGATCCTTACAGTGTGTTGTCTAAACAAGCCCAAATACCCAAAATACAACACAGTGCGACATAAATGTCACAATCTCTGCTCGAGGATGAAATAACTGCTGATGGATATGTGGGCAAGTACAGCATGTGCACCAATCTGCTTTTTATTTGAAAAGTATGATGCATGTTTCTGTTAAAAATGTTCGAAACTGAGAGGGTTTTGAGCCAACATGGCAATCAGACCTGAGAGGCTTCTCACTACAAACATTCCCCATGGATAGAAAATTATGAACAGCTTCTGGTAAAGAAAACTAAAGCTCCTCCATTAGACGGCATCTTTGTTTAAATGCCACCCTCAGATCTGTCCATCATGTTCAGAAGCCACGTGAGCATTTCAGTGACAATAACCACAGTGTTTGTTTTGGAAGCACAATGAGTTGTACTGCAAACAAAAACACAAAATTAAATGTTCAGGAAGAGAAATGTTAGTATATCGTTTTGGTTGACTCCATTTAAGAAATCATGTCAGTGTCATGGGATATTTTGAGCTTTAGAGTCATTAACACGTGAAATCGACTGTTCGTCAAGAGCAAACTCAAACATCTTCCGCTGGAATACGAAATGAGACGATTAATTAACACACATTTCATTCTTTTAGGTACCCAAAACAGGGGAGATCCCACAGTACACTGCTCACAGCATGCAAAGAGTCCAGATAAAGTAGTGTGTGGAAAAGTCACAGAATGGAAAGTAGTCAGACACACAGTAGCAGTTCAGTGCGGTGTACCTACCCTTGCGTCGTCCCCTCGGGAATTCACCTACGGTTTGAGAGTCCGTTCGCTCTAAACAGACACCTTTTTCTCTTATTATTTTAGGACTCTGACCTGATTGGTGAAAGAAGACTTTGCTTATTACAAAATTTTTGGTAATCACAACAGTTAAGCCCAACAGTACGAACGGGCTCTGCCATGCAAAGCAACAGACAAGGCTGCGGCAAAACTACACCCTCACCTATGACCCAGAACCTCGGCGAGGAGGATGATTGTCACGACAACAGCAGACCCATACTGCCCAACATGCACCTCACTCCATGCACCACAGTTCCCCACACAGAGACTGACATCACGGCTGTGCATGCACGATTAGCTGTGTATAAGCACTGACGGTACACTGAGAAATCAGGTCATACGGACAAGAGCTCGTGCAGATCTGCACAACACACTGCTCACAACATATTTTTCTGCCCTGCTGTCAAGAGCAAAAAAACCTAAACTGGTCCACCTTTTCAAACTTTGACGCTTGAATGAAATGGAATCATATAATATTGATGCTAGCCTTGAACACACAAGTAAAATGCTGAACAGCATACAGCTGAAAATAGCCAAAACAGAGGGAGAAGCGCACAGAATTAATACTGAGTACAGGAATCCAGATTAGTCTCGAGAACAGAGGAATTTTGTAAATATTACTTATTGTAAATAAAGGAATGGAAAACACCCAGGGAACATTTAAGGGGGCATTCAGTGCTCATTTTATATCAACTATATTCACATGTTTACTTTTCTTTAGCTCCACTTTGAATATTGTGCAGCAAGGACATCTACCTTGATGATTTCTGTGCATATCCTGGATTCACCATGCTTTTAAGTGGCCTGACGGGGTGGGGGGAGACGCTGATGGCATGGGGCGGTTTCCCGTTTACAGGCACTCAGTGGTTTTAAAAAGCCACTGTATCAAATAGCACAACCAAAACAAATTCCAATATACCCTCCAGCTCTTTGATCTGTACATTATGACTTCAAGCTGTGAACACACACACAAACACCAGAGACATTCAGGAGACTGCGCAGACTCTTCTGAACAAACGCATCACAGTGGGAGACTTTCTGCAAGAGATGAACTATCCTGGCTGGAAACGAGTACGAGGGAGTGCGGGGGAACGGGTATCTGGAGCGCGCAGGAGGCAGCATGTGAAACGGACACTAAGCTGTGGAAATCACTGTTTATTCTTTACAACACGTTGGAAAGAGCAAATGAGACTCATTGTTGTTTTAAATATGAGCACTATATGTATATGTATGAATCCACAACAGCAGGGGAAGAGCAGAAAGCGGCATACAGGTCAGCACAAAGGGCAAAACTCTCACCAGCAAACTCATTCTCAGTGGCACAGCGACAGCAAATGCTCCGGGATATTCGCTGACACGTTCTCATATCATCCCAGAGATTTTACCAGGCTGCTGGGTGGGGAAATCTGTCCGGAGCCAGTGTTGCCAGACGTTTACATTTTCACATACCACCGCCCTCTAGGACATTTTAACACTCAATAGTGTATGTTACTATCCCTGGTTTGGAGCTGCATTAAATGACACTCCCTCTCTTCCTCCGGTTGGCGCAAGCTGTCAGAGAGATGTGCACGATGACTGAAGGAGGCTAACCTTCCTTACTTTTTCCACAGTTTAAGAAAAAAGGACAAAGTCGGTTGCTTGGAAATCTTTTGGGTACCAACAAAAACAAAAAACAAAACCCGGCTGACTTTGGAGGAGGAAGGGGAACACCAGTATGCAAGTGATAGTGAAGAGTGGCTACCAGAAGAGGCAAAACTTATGATTTGCAACCAGCTGGAAGAGCATTTCTGCCACTGGTGTAACGCGTCAACTCTATACTTTAAAAGTCCTACACAACTGCGAAAGGTTCAAAATCAACAACATTTTTTTTTTGTTTTGTTTTTTTTAAACAGCCTGCGGGCTTTCTGGTAAATTTGCTGACTGTATAATATACGGAGAGACATCATGAGTGTTTATGTGAGTGTATGTGTTTACGAAGTACACAAGAGTCTAAACACAAGCTCATACTTTCCTCATTTGTATACCAGCGCCAACATTGAATAAACAAACATTCTGGCATTATTTGATTTCTCATTCTTCTAAATATTCTATATGCGGCTTGAAAATAAATTCGTCTCATCTAGGCATTTCAAAACAACACATTTTAGACTCGTTAATGCGATATCGCAATACCCAGAAACCGATATTGCTTGAGGTTCTCATAGCATCAGAAGCTCACACCGGCCCATGACTCAGCAAACTATTCAACTTTTTTCCTGCACCAAAAATTCTCAAAAAACCGTCAATCCAAGTTTCATGCAGGGTTTTTTTTTTTGTGTGTGTGTACAGTAATGTCTGCAAAGCGGTTAACATTTAGTTCAGCTCCTAAACGACTGGAAGTAGTAAAGATCTTTTTATAACTTTATTGTGCCAAATGAGGAGCTGACTGGCTCAAAGGTCAAATGAACAAGAAGATTTCTAATTGAGATATTTAAAACACCATCAAATTGCCTTGTTCTCTTCGGTGACAATAACAGCCGTGGCTTTTGATTTGAATATGTAATAGCACCTGCCCCTCTTCAGTTCGTTCTTTCTTTCTCTTTCTGCCTACTTAGTCTTTCAATCTGCATATATTCTACATCCGCTTGCCATCAGGTCTTTAATCAAAGGGCTCCATTCAAATGGTGGGAACAAAGGGGATGGAGGTGACCACTCCAGGCTTTGGTCACTCCATGGCACACGGACCAGCCCCCACTAAAACGTCTGACGGGGGGCTTTTAGGGGTTTCAGTCAGATGTGCTTTTGCCAAAAGAGTTAAGTTTGTTGCATGTAAGATGATGTATCAGGCTGTACCTTATTCTTCAAAGGGTAAAATAAATTATGGCATTTAATACAGCAGACACAGGGAGACATTTTACAATCTAATTTAGTAGTTTTGGTTTTATGACTAGCAGTGGGGGGGTTTGACAAAAGATGGTAAGATGTAGCATTAGTTAACACTTAGCAAACTGAACAGAGACTTAAGAGCAACATTTAACTCCAGCACACACCAACCATAAAGCATACAAAATACTTTAATTAAAGCATAACAAGTAAACAAACACGTCCCAACCATGCATGCATACACACATGTTGCACTCACCTTTACGATCAGGTTTAAGATTTCGGTCCACGGGCGGGGGCTGGCAATCACCGAGGACTGGCCTGCGTGGAGGGGTCTTTGGACTTGAGCGGAATCCCATGTGAGCAGGCGGAGGAACCTGCTTTCCCAGGGAGGAGAACTCCATAGTGCTTGGGGTCATGGGCACATAGTTTGTTTCGTGTATCGGCTCCGACAAACTGCCTGAGTGATGATGCGATGGCGAGTTAGCGCTCATAGGGACATAGTTCTGGTCAACCTCCTCTGTAGAATGGCCTACTGGCATCATTCCTTTGTTTTTCTGGGGGTCATAAGACATGCAGATATGCTCTTAAATAAAAAAATAAAAAACACTCGGTGTACGAGCACTTCTACGCTTGAGTCAGATGAACAGATTTAACATCTGAGATTATTTTTTCACAGCTTCACGTTTTTGTTGGACGTTGGGTTTAGACCAAACACTGTAAAATGGTAAAGTGGCAACAAAAAAATGTATTCCATTCATACAATTATATATGTTTGGTAACAATTAGAAATCACCAAGAAGTTGTAACTTGAACAACAAACATGCTGGCATGTTGGCATGATACAAATGTCCTTTGTCATTGCAAACCGACAGCTTCTCATTGGGCTGAGAGGTCATTACACATTATATTTAACTTTCATATGAGCAACGGCTGATGTGTCAACGACATGGCAGCTCCTTGTGATCTCGGTTAAGGAGCTTTGCAAACTGAAAAGAGCACTGCTCTCTGCCTCATACAACAGCTGGGCATGTTCCTCTGTGATGATGTTGCTCAGAGACCTGTGTATTTTAACTGATAATTAGTCTGTCAGACGACACTTTATCTAAACAGTTGTGATCCCGTGGTGGAGGTCACTGCTTGGGCTCAGGAACACCTGATAACAGCTGTCAGCAAACAGAGTTTGTTGCTGTATCCACAAAATACAAGTAAACCTCTACCATGCTTAAAAAAAAATAAATAAAAAAATACGTAAACAAGACCAAGAAAGGCTATTGTAAGCTTTGGGCCCAAGCTCACTTGGAGTGAGAAGAAAAGGAAAAAATACACTGCCTGGAACCCCGCCACTCGAAATGTAGTGCGGTGCCTCAGCTGTCAACAAGTTATTTCCCTCTAACTTGTGCATTGAGAAAGTGTCTCGTTTCTGAAACCACCATGTCTGGAGACACCATCCTGTGGCGGTAGAAAATATCTTACTAAGTCTCAAAAGAGAGCAACTATTGGTTTGCATCAAACAAAGAAAACGACTAAGGAAATTGCTTAAACTACTAAACTTGGGTTAAGAACTGTCCGACGCATTATTCAAATAGTGGCGGAGGAAAAAAACATGGTCAGAAGAAAATCCTTGAGGATCGTGACTAGAGTTCAATAATATAACTCACAATACTGTTTAACAGTGAAAGTGAGAGCATATAAATGGTGAAGAGCGATGGGTGCATCAGGGTAAGAAGAGAGGAGGATGTGTTGCAGTTAAGGTTCAGGTTCAGGTTCAGATGTTGTGTGCCCAAAATGAGGTCAGCTGACGGAATAAACTGGGTGACCAGCTTTTTCCATCATTAGATATTCTTTCTTTATAATAGTTACATTTACAATGATCAATTGCTCTTTTGTCTGACTTTCCAGTCCCTAAGACTGAATTAGAGAAAGGGTGGTAAGAGAACGCTGCAACTTTACACCTGATAACAACTGACCAATTTCAAAGCATTTTAGGTACTTCGTCTCCAATATTTGCACGCTGTTAACATCACCGGTATGATCAGGATTGTGCTGTAGGCAACTATTTGTGCGCTATAGACGTGCAATACACTAGTGACTCTTGAAGCAACACTTACAAAGTAGCTGTTGAAGCTTTCATTGAAGTCAAATGAGCAGCTTTTTTCTGACGGGAATGATCTAGGAATGTCATAGCAGTCCTGGGATCCAAAATCTGCAAAAAAAACAAAAACATCAATGCAATACTTGTGTATTGTATCTGTATGGAATCACACGATTACCACTCAGTTTTTGTCAGGTAATAAATGATAACGGTGCACTACACACAGCGGTAGTCTTGTTTTGTATCTTTGTATTGTCGTTACGGACCGATGTGGTGTTAGAATCACAAGAGGAGCCATGTAAGGAAAAGCTTAGGAGACAAATGAGTGTGTCAACTGGGAAAAAAGACAAAGTGGGACAAATAAAATGAGACATGGAACGTCTATAAAATAGAATAAATACGTGAAGAAGAAAATGCAAACACTTGCTCAGCCTGACAGCTGACTTTTAATGTAAAACTCACCTAAAATGAGTTTCACACTAAAACTGATGCAGTGACATTTGTCACCACAAGAGGGAAGAGGCAGTGGATGAATAAACTGTTCTCATTCTTACTCTGATTTCTTGCTTTTTTTCCCTCTAGCTTTTTCTGTCCATATTTAGCCTTTATGAGCATCTGATGTACTACATCTATTTTTACAAAGACATTTCTTGTCGGGTCAGACTATCAGAATATGAAGAAAAATGTTCTTCCTTCGATATCAGCAGTACAGTATTTTAAGCACAACATTTATGTGCAAGGTTTTTCTTTTAGAGGTTGAGAGGATGGCACCAAAGCACAGCAAAATTTAGAGTAAAGGTGCAAGCTAGAGGAACCGAGCTTCAAAAGAGAGTGAAAAGGGTACCAAAGAATTAAAACTCTTCGACACAAACCTTTGCGGACTCGTGAACAGTCCACGGTGCCAATAGTGTTGCTGCGTAAAGTCTTACTCCCGGCACTAGTTGGCACGCAGTAGTTTCCATCTGTCTCCGAGGCTGAGCGAGGCACACAATAGGTGTCCGTAGGTGAGCGCTCAGCCGGGGGTGGTGGGAGCCCTGAGGTGAGTGAGGGCTTGGGTGGCCTGGGAGGGGGCACTACATCTCCCCCGCTCTCCGAGCCTCCAACCCCTGTCGATGATGACAACGTGCGAGGAACCTGGTAAGTAGAGTTTGCACCAGGTGTGGGTGGGATGTCGTAACTGATGGAAAGATTGCGCATTTGTGTCTCCATTGAGTGCTTCCTTGACGGTGTGTTGAAGACATAAAGGTCAGAAGCATCCCCGCTGTCTGGGTGAGCTGGAGGGGAGGAGGCCGACTTGGGCAGCAGCACAGTGTCCTGGGAGTAGCTGCGAGGGAGTTGATAGAAGCCGCCATCAGTCGAGAGTAAGGCACCGCGTGAGGGAGGCGAGTCATAAAAGGAGGGGGCAGAAGCGGGAGTCGGGTGCTGTGGGAAGAAGCCATTGTGCGAGGTGTGTTTAGCTGAGGAAGTGGAGGGTGTAGGGGTGCGGTGAGATGGGAGGTTGTCGTTCAGGTCTGTCTCTGAAGAGGTAGACTTGGAGCATTCGGCGCGGGATCTGAGAACACAATACACGCACATAAACACAAGAGAATTATTACCAAGAACAAAGCCATTTCTAAAGTCAGAGGCATCTCCTTTAATCTTTGGAAACTCATTGGAAGACATTTTAGTGCTCGTTTGCAGATGAAGTTTAGATCCACGGGGTAATTTCTACACATGCAGCCAAAAACAAAAGTAATACAGTATTACGTTAAAGAAATTAAATATTTTCGATCTGGAGGGAGGATTCAAACACTTCAAATCTAGCTCTGATAATCCCGGTTTACTTTTACAGTTCATCTGCATTAAAGTTTGTATTAAGAGTTTGTGAGTCTCTGTCCTCTATTCATGTCAAGCACTCCACACAAGCAAGCAGTTCCAGCCAGATGGCTGGCCACTCACAGACTAGTCTGTTGAGTAAGAGTCTTGCTCTCACACTCCTCCAGGAGTAAATACTCCTGGTCCCTGTCCAGTGGAGACTGACACTCCCCTGAGCTACACACACAACCACACGGCAGAAACAAGGACAAGAGCAGCAGCACCGTTGAAATAAACAAGAAGAAGAAATGGTCAGGAAACAGTGCAGACAGGAACAAACCTCACAGCCAGTACCAATGCTTATAACGGTCCTTTTAAGCATACATTAAGACGATTTAGCTTACCTGTTGGGTTCAGGCTTTTTGCTTTCACAGTGAGCAAGCCATAGGTAATCCTGGGGCTCCTCTGAACTGGACTGAGAGTCCAGTTGTCTCACTCTAACTGGCTGGTATGGTGGTGGCACGCCAGACATCATTGATGCCGTTGGACCAACAAAGTTGCTCAGAGCTGGGTGTGGGGGGGTATCCACCACAAGGCCCCCGGTGGCTGACTGGTGAGCAGCTTTTGCTGCATCTGGGGGAGGAAATTGAGAGGGCTGGGGTTATCTCTGTCAAAGCTCTATGAGCGTCATCTGGTTGTGTACACGTAATGTACATGTAATGTAATGTAATGTAATCTGGTTGTGTACACAGTATCTACCTGTGAGACTCAAAGTGCCAAAGAGAGAAGTACAATTGTGGATCTTCCAGCAGGTGGGACACCTACTGAATGATTATCCAGATAGTATTGAGATTGAGCATAGAGATTGACTTTTTTTTACCAGATTGTGTACAAATTACTCATGACCAGTGGTCAAATTTACTCATGGAGCACATAGTGGGTCCTCTCATGAGCAGATAAATACAGACAATGGAGCCACACACACACTCATACATGCCAACGTGTTTTCAACATGCAAGTTCGTATCCACAAGTGACAGAAGAACAAGGTCTACCATTTCTAATACCCGCAGGGCCACCTGCTGAGAAAATTGGCCAGTCTGATGTTAACCTGTGGCTCCAGCTGAGCCCCAAGACTGTCAAGTAGGGCTCGGGGGTCTCCTATTGTGGGCCTGAAAAGCCCACTAAGACTGTATAGGTCATGTAGCTGCCTTACATTAGGCACAAAGTAAATAGTAAGCAGTGTTTACTAATATCAACTCCGGCAGAGTAAACCTTAGACTCGAGGTGTTTCCTAGCAACCAAATTACAATATAACAGCACGGTCTTAAAGGATATTTTAACCACCACTGCATCATCTTTACATCTCTATAATGTCTGGACTTGACAGGCTAATGCACTGTATGTGGGCTCACTACGATAGAACAGCACCTCAACGATAAACTCTCACATCTATTTGTAATGTACATTGACCTCAACCCCTCATCAAAGCTGTTTAATCAGCAGCTGGACGCATTCTATGGGATCTTATCGCCTCACTGCTCTCTTCTGGATAAAAAAAATAATAATTCCACGCAGAAAGATATTCTACTTAAATGCGACACTTTGCCCGGCGCGACGCGAGGAACACTGGTGAAAACAGCTGGCATCAAACCGAAGCAGATGTTACCGTGAATCTACATTTAGAAAAGCACCACCAACCAGTATTCTCAGCCAATGTTTCAAACGCAGCACACATACACACACAGGCAAAGCTTTTATTTGCAGACATTAAAACTGAACGCTGCTTTTTTCTTTTCTTTTTTTTTTTTAACCTTCCCACACTTTTTTTCCCTGACATAATTTCATCAAGGTCTCTGCTTTGTCGCAAGGTGAGTTATCACATTTCTGAGTCCTTTTCAAACCTTTCTGCTCGAGATGAATTTTGTGCTGCGCCGAGAGCCACCTATATATTTTCAGTCTACCTTTCTCCACCCCATACTGTAACTAATGCGGTCTGATCTCAAGCACAGCCCCAGAGTTCCCTTCTTAAAAAATGTTTCTCTTTAGAGTGCGTCAGCCATCTCATTTTCTGGGATTTGTTTGTTAAAGCTTTTGGTGTTGGGAGAGGAGGAAAAGGGTAAATCCCCTATAAACGTGGTAATCTCTACTTCCTACACCGTCTCCAGGAGCCTTCCAGCCTTCCTAATGCTTCTTTCTCTAATATCTGCTCAGTTACGAGGCGCTCTACATGTAGTGTGGCCACACATGACAGAGGAGTGGGAGTTGGGTCTCACATGCTGAGCAGTGCAAGCAGAAAGAGAGCCAAGGACATTCTTTTATAATAAAAGCTGAGGAGGCCCATCTGCAAGAATTTCTGTCTTTATACCCAGCTTTTACTTTAAGAGTCTTATTGTTTTGCATGCTTTTAAAAGCCAGCACCAATAAGTCTGCTGTTGATATCAGGTTTACTCTGGAGCACTCGCTATATGAAAGAACGAGAGGCATATTTGCAAGGACGACCTTGTGGAAGCATAATCAGTGACTCACTTGCCAAGTTTGAAAAGGACTTTCTCAGAAAAGGAAATTTAGTGGTTTGTTATGGCAAACATTTAACCAGTGCATAACCTCAACGGTGAGGAGAAACTGGAGACACCTGAGAGGAGAGTTCAAATACCATAAGTTGTCATTAGGCTCAAAGACAAAGAGACACGGAGGGAAACAAAAAGTATGCGGAGCAAAGCGAATGAAAACCAGATAAGAGACCAAAACCAAAAGAAGGACAGCAAGACCTACAGAAGCACAATGCTTTGATTATCCAGCTCCGGGAGCAAGGGTAACATGAGCCTCAATGCAACACATGGGTCAACACATGGATCATTAGACCTTGGCTGAGAACTATGCTGAATAGAGACCTGGCACATTCAGCTGATTCATCCAACTCCTTCAGAGTTAGGATCTAATAGGCTTATGTGTGTTGTTCAGTTATGACAATAGATGTGCTTCAGTCTCACAATCCTGGCTATGCACTGACGATTGTAGAGGGAAAAAAAGTAAATTTGTCCCAACATCTGCTCATTAAGTAGCAGTAGTAGCAGCTAAATGTAGAATAATTAAACTGGCGCATCAGCGGGCCATATTAGCTGACAAGTTTCACACAACTGTCATCACCTGCTGGAAGAGGGCAAGAATACAAGTTTTATATAAACGTGCCATCAAGGCATTAATGTGTTGCTAGCCATTCAACTGTGAGAATTACCATCATCAGCGGGGTTGAAGCCACAGATGTCACAGATGTGGCGAACCCACTTATTCATCTCTTCTTCGGTGTCAGCCACCAGGTAGAACACGCGGTCGATGGTCTTGATGTCAAATATGAAGCTGTTCTCCAAGTCTTTCTTGCTGAACGTCAGCCCAGCGTCCACCTCAGGGGAGAAATCAACAGTGTTTATCTTAACGCTGCATCGGTCAAGGAAAATAGACGATATGGCATTGGTTAAAAGGTGGTTACAGCAATGAAAGGGTGGTAGAGCTGTTGTGATTAGCTGAAATTTAGTTGATGAAATAATAATTGTGATTGGAAAAATTCTAGACCATTACGCTTACTGCTGGTAAAGATAATAATTAGGCCAATACAGATTTTCCTTTAATGGCGGGGAACCAATGAAATTAATTACAACGTCTAAAACTAACTGAAGTGTTTTAATGCGTCTCAGCTCTTTAACCATCTTTGTATGAGCACAAATTCTGTCAAATGGATGCCTTTCACAATAAAAGATCATTTGCTTCATGAAATTTTTTTTTGTTTGTTTTTTTTTTGGCTCTGCTGTACTATTGCCATGTCAATAATCATATGGTACAAAAAAAAAAAAAAGTTTTTCTTTTGGCCGGCATAACTGAATGTAAAAAGAAATATCAGCCCAATAAGGCAACAAGCTTGTTGGGATCAATAAGCTGAATATCGTCCGATATTGATAATAGGCCGATGTGCATGTGCTTCCCTAATGATACACATTTTGGAAATTGTTTTGTTATTTAAGATCACGACTGGGAGAATTTTACCTGAAATCTTCAGTGATATACAATTTATTATCACTGGAGGAGCCCCGTTATTTCGCTGCTCGTGTCATTTGATATTTTCCCTTCTTTATTCTGAATGTTTACTTTTTTTGCATTTTTGTCCACCTTTATACTTGAATGTTGTAAGGACGCGAGTGGCCCCATTTCATTCTGACTTACAAGTAAACAAACTTCCAAACTAACGACTGTTAAACATCTATCATTCAAATTTCAAGTTTGTCGAGATTTGATCATTTACTCAGCACACTTGTTCTTCAGTTTGCAGGCTGAAAGTAACAAGGAGCCTTACCTGCTCACACAAGTTGAGATCAATCACACGAATGGGCTTTTTGGTATGGTCATTCTTGTAGTACTCCAACACGTCTGGGTCGCCTGTCAGACGGCCACTGCGAAGAACAAACCACCGCTTCTTCCATGCCTGCAGGGTGAGCACAGAAATGAGGCCAAAGGTTATATGCACGTTCACACAATGACTGCTCCATTCCAAGATGACCACAAGGCTGACCAAAATGCTTTATTTTTGTCAGTTTGGCCGATGCGTCCTAGCTTAGCTTGTGCCTCTGTGTGCATTTTTCACCAGCTGCACTGCCCTCACTGAAGAATGGTGAAAGCCAGAGGGAAGAGGCCCGCAACCAGAAGTATGTGTCCGGGATATCCAGAACAAAAGCCACATAGTTTGGTCTCACACCCCGACTAAAGTGAATAACAAAGTCTATAAAGAGAAACAGGCAGTTCGTCTTTTCTTTCAAATGCAATTTGTTTGCCGTCAGGAAAAAAATGGCCCCGACTACGTACCTCCCAAAAGTTGAAAGTTCAGACACACCAGACAGTAGGAAAAAAAGATGTAATTAGAATAGATTCATATCTTTACATACAAGATCTACACGAAAATGATTGACCAGACGAATAGATGCACAATGAGCAATCAAAGGCTCCCTGTGCCACTTTACTGCCAATCATAGATCATTTCCACTCATTAGCATTTAACCACGCTTGTATTGTTATCATGCAATTTTGTCATAAAATGAGCTTTCTCTCAAAAGAGAAACCTTTTTAAGAGTCAAGTCTCCTGGTTGAAGATCGCAGACCTTCATGTTGTCGAGTCACGGTAGTGTGACTGAATGTTTTGATTTCATGCTTGAAATCATTTCAAGCAAGCAAGACTTGTTTGGGAAGTAAGAGAGAAGTCCGTCATAAGATAGGGGGATTTATCCAAAAATCTTTCACTTCCTTTTAACATTCACAATTAGGTATCGGCGAGTTATCATCGGAAATTCTGTTCGAGATTCATCAACTGAATTGTGACACACAGGCACCGAAATGAGAAGTTAAACTAAATGCACAAAAAAAATTTGAGTGCTGTCGCAATCATAGGCAAGACCCAGAGGCCTAAGGACCAACGCTGAGATCAGACAGACCAGGAAACGTACCAAAGAGTGCGAGGAATGCAACCGAACCTCTGTTGTTGTCTTGGCGATAGATTTTGACCCTATCAACAATACTGTGGCATTGTTTTTGTCATGTTTCTGTTGTTTTTCCTTACACAGGGTGTCCTTTGTTAGCCAGCCAAGCCCAACACTGAGACACCACGATGAGCATCAGACCTTTCCTCTCTACAAACAGGAGGAAGACACAAGTAGAGCAACACAGCCCTGGGATTTTTAAAATCTGAGCACACCAACACATTCACACCGCACGCTGACACGCAGCACATTTTGCACTCTAGCTTTAAAGGCCCTTTATTGTGTAATTACCAACACCCCCACACAGACCAAATTCAATTCTAAACTTATCACACCTGCATCCTTTGAGGCAGGCCCACTTTGATATTAACTTTAACTGTAAAAGCTAAAGTCATGTGCAAAAACAACACTGATGGTCAGTGTTGTGTTGGTTGTACAAAGACAGTGGGTGTGGAGAGGAAACCTCTCTCTCTCTCTCTCTCTCTCTCTCTCTCTCTCTCTCTCTCTCTCTCTCTCCTGCATATGACAAAGCAATCTTGGGTCATGTTACCCTGTGGGGAACAGAAGGACCGAGAGCTTGGGTTACAGCGAAGCCAGGCTCGGTGAGTGTTGACAACTGGGAAAGTCAGACATGCTCAAGACAGGGCCAAGTAAGACCTGCTCTACAAAACTGCTTTGCATTCATTGAGCACAGTTCATTTTGAAAGTGGAAGATGTCTCAAACTCAAAAACCTTCTCCAAGGCTCAAATGAAATAAAATCAAGTTAAATTTCAACCACAGGTGTCTTACTTTTGATTGACTAATCAATCACAAATACCATCATCTACAGGATTATTGAAAACAGAATTTGATATTAATGATGTCAAAATCACAAAAAAAAAAGAGAAAAAAAAGAAGGGCTTCATAGTATGGAGAAAATTCTTTATGAAAAAACACCCTTGCTTCATCAGAAAAGCATTCACCATGTAATCTTGTTATTAATCTAAAACCACAGCAAGGATCATGTTCAACACAACCAGCAAAAAGCAAACGACTCATAGAATTAACCATCTGACAAATGCATTCAAAACATAGTGGGGGCAAAGACTGTATACCAAAGAAATAAGAAAGATAATAACATTAGAAACCTTCATGGACAGATGTTCGGCCACGGTGTCATCACCTTTGGATGATGCAGCTTAGAGTCACTGCTTTAAATTCCACATTCTAAGTCTATGTGTAAATACTTTGTCAGGGGTCGGTCACAGCTAAAAACAAGTGGATTTCAATTCCAAGAGCTGGAACCTGAAGAGAATCTGCACCCACTGTTTTTTTCACTGCCACATAAGCATGGTTACAGGCTGTCGTGGCTCTAGGATGACAAGCTGTGTGGTAGCTGAAGCATCTCTCCTCCATCTGTGGGACTTCACACAGTTTTCCTCGTGCACAATTATAAACACTTGGACAGGGTTTTTTTTTTTTTTACAACTGATTGTGCCATCAATTCAACACCAAATTAGAATGGAAATAAAGACTTATATAATGACAAAAGAAAACAGCAACCTGGGGTAGTACAAAGAATAACACAGCAGCCTCTCGCACTGCTAATGGTACAGGGGTGTGTCACTGATGTGGATACAAGCATCAACTGTGTTTATATGCAGAAATGTCACCATTAAAGAAACTGAAATTACACAAAGTCAAGAAGCAGGAGGAAATATTTGCATGCAGTGCAGCCAATAACCTTTTTAAACTCCGTCAGTGGTCAGTCATCAGATTTCTCCCCCCACCCCCAACCAAACTGTATTAGAAACACAAACAACACTCCTGCACAAGAGCACTCAGACTAAACAAGTGGGAGAACAGGCACCATACAGGTTTTTCACAATGTGTCCAAGTGTCTGCATTTAAAAATCTACCTTTTCACTATAAACCAGGAAAACAATCTACCAAAGGAGTGTTTTTCTTTGCACAAAATCTGTACTCGTGTTCATGACATGTGCAAAGCTCCTATCTAATGATAAAATAAAAACAGGTTAGTTGTTCACGTGGCCAAACAAGACCCTGCACAACTGAGAATGAATGGCCTGCAAGACTGAACTGCACCACCTTTCACCAGAGCTGTTTTTGTTGGTACAAAAGAAAAGAAAAAAAAAAAAAAAAAAAAAAAAAAAAAAACTTCTCCAAAGTAAGAATGACATTTTATTTAAAACACAAATATTCTACACTTATGTGCTTCAACTGCAAAAAAGAAAGCTGGAAAACCCACTGACTGCACCAGCATTGTTCAGTATCCTGCACTCAAAGACTGAATAACACAGACACACATACTGAGCAGTTGCACGTGGTTACATACCTCCTGGTAATGCTCAGTGAGAATGTGACGAGGTCTCTCGTCCTGCTTTTTGTTTAGTAAATTCCATTGTAGCCAGTGTTGAGTAGAATCAGTTACTAAATCCAGATTGGTCTAAGCCAGATCACTGTGCTTAAAGACTGCGGGACAAATCCATGTCCAATCCAGCCTTCTTTAATACATTATCAAATGCTGAACTGTTCAATTCATGGAAGCTGCTTCAGCTTGTAGGGAGTCTGGTGTTCACCACCCCAGGACGGGGAATGGGACAGCATGGGACGATACTGGTCCAGGATGGGGAGGGCTCCCCTGGTATAGCAGCTGTGCCTGCCAACCCCTCTTTATCCCCCACCCCCCTTTTCAGTAAGCGTGTCTTCTGATAGGATGAGACACAGGAAGTCACCCTCTTCTATTTGCCCACCCAGGTCCTAAAGCTAAAAGGGGGCAGACAGAGAGGGCATTGAGCGGCTCACTAAGATGATGACAGAGGAAGAAGGAGGGGGTGTACTTGAGAGGAGATGCCAACTGAGTGTAGTCATGCTGCTGTCAGAGGCCTCCTGACCCAAGATCACTGGAGCATGACAAAGTCAAAGGTGGAGCAGAGATGCAAGTATAATTCAAAGATGTATAAGAAAGAAAGTATAAGACATGTTGTTGTACTGGACTGCATTCAATTCCAATAATATGCTATTGTTTTCTGTTTAAGTTTCATGTGTTATCACCCTAATGTTTTAGGTACTCTGGCCCCAAACTTCTCCTGCTCTTGCTCACTTAAGCAAGTTGTAAGTTCTAAGTGAGCCGCTGCACATTTAATTTAAAGTCATCTCACATTAACTTCTCAGCTTAAGTTCTGTTTTAACACTGGCTGAAATCAATTTGAGCAATTAAATCTTCATGTTCGTAAAATACAAACAAAAGTATCAAATATCTTTGTAAAAAAATTAAAAAAATACAGAAGGCTAACATTTCCCAACAATTTCTTGGGAAGAAGAAGCTGGACTTGACACATTTAAGATGCAAACGTAGCAAAATGACTTGTGCACATACAGCCTATGTGACAATGAAGATTTAGATGTATGAACAACTGAGACAGTGCATGTCATTTCATCACATCACATATAGACAGAGGAAACTACAGAGTTGGTTTCATAAAGGCTGATTTATGCTTCAGACGCAAAGCCTCTGACGCTCGGACGCAGAGCCTCTGCGAGCGTCAAAATCTTGACCACTCCCCCACGCAGAGGCTCTGCGCGCGTTGTCGTGCACCTCAGAAAAATCCTGACTACGCGACAGACGCACGCAGACCACCAACGGAAGTGCGCAGACAAAAGCGGCTGTGATTGGTCCTCGGTGTGCCTTTCCGGTTGTCTGTGTGGCTTCCTCCTTTGCATTTTCGCCAACTCCAATAAAAGAAGCTGTTCTTCTTCAATGTCGAGCAACTCCAGATCCATATCTTGCATGCACTTTTTTGTTTTTTGAAAGATAAACACTTCCGCAGGCGCCGCCGAAGTTCTCGTCACCGCCCACCGACCGAAATTCTCGCGAGGGGAAACTCCTGTGCGTCCCGAGAAATTCCAGACCGAGGTTGCAGAACCAACAGGTGTAGCACCTAGGCATGCAGACTGCTTCTACAAACGTTTGTAGAATCGTGAAATTTCCTTGCCGCTAAATATTCCACAGTCAACTGTCAGTGGTATTATAACAAAGTGGAAGCAATTGGGAATGACAACAACTCAGCCATGAAGTAGTAGGCCACATAAGTCTGGGTTTGGCGGTTGCCAGGAAAACTTGTCTGACTGCATTGTGCCAAGTGTAAAGTTTGGTGGAGGGGGGATTATGGTGTGGGGTTGTTTTTAGGGAGCTGGGCATGGCCCCTTAGTTCCAGTGAAAGGAATTCTGAATGATTCAGCACACCAATAGATTTTGGACAATTTCATGCCCCCAACTTTGTGGAAGCAGTTTGGGGACGGCCCCCTCCTGTTCCAACATGACAGCGCACCAGTGCACAAAGCAAGGTCCATAAAGACATGGAGGAGCCAGTTTGGTGTGGAAAAACTTGACTGGCCTGCACAGAGTCCTGACCTCAACCCGATAGAACACCTTTGGGATGAATTAGAGCGGAGACTGCGAGCCAGGCCTTTTCGTCCAACATCAGTGTTAGACCTCACAAATGCGCTTCTGGAAGAAGGGTCAAGCATATCCCACAAGCACATTCCTAAAACTTGTGGAAAGCTTGCCCAGAAGAGTTGAAGATGTTATAGCTGCAAAGGGTGGGCCGACGTCATACTAAACCCTATGGATTAAGAATGGGATGTCATTTATCACAGCACTGAAACAGCTCTGGTCAAAGTGTTAAACGACATCAGGTTGAATACTGATTCTGGTAATGTTTCAGTCCTGGTTCTGTTGGACCTCAGCGCTGCGTTTGATACTGTAGATCACAGGATCCTGTTGCACAGGCTGGAAAACTGGGTTGGACTTTCTGGAGCGGTCCTTAACTGGTTCAGGTCCTACTTCGAAGGCCGGAGTTATTTTGTTACAATTGGCAGCTATGAATCTGAGCGAGTGGCCATGACTTGTGGAGTCCCCCAGGGGTCAATTCTTGGACCTCTTCTGTTTAACTTGTATATGCTCCCTTTGTGTCAGATATTGCAGAATTTTAACATCAATTATCACAGTTATGCAGACGATACACAACTTTATGTGTCTCTGTCACCGGACGACTGCAGCCCAGCAGACGTACTGTGTCAGTGTCTGGAGGAAGTAAACTCCTGGATGAGAGAGAAATTTCTACAATTAAATGAAGACAAAACTGAGATCATTCTGTTTGGTAGCAAAGAGAAGAGGGTCAGCGTTGGTAAATATCTTGAGACCTTACAATCACTGACCAAGTTCGTAACCTCGGAGTGTTGATAGACTCAGATCTGACTTTCAGCAGCCACATCAAAGCTGTCACCAAGGCAGCTTTTTACCATCTCAGAAACATCAACAGAATTAAAGGTTTCCTCTCCCAAAAAGACCAGGAGAAACTCATCCATGCATTCATCTCCAGTAGACTCGATTACTGTAATGCTCTTTTAACTGGACTTCCCAGAAAGAGCATTAAACATCTGCAGCTCATCCAGAACGCTGCTGCTAGAGTTTTAACCCGGACTAAGAGATCTGAACACATCACACCAGTTTTAAAATCTTTACACTGGCTTCCAGTCAGTCACAGAATAGATTTTAAAAGCCTGCTGATGGTTTACAAATCCCAGAACGGTTTAGGCCCAAAATACATCTGTGATCTGTTCAGAGAATATAAACCCAGCAGAGCTCTTAGATCCAAGGACTCAGGTCAGCTGGTCCAGTCCAGAGTCCAGACTAAACATGGAGAAGCAGCATTTAGCTGTTATGCTGCCAACAAGTGGAACAAACTGCCAGTGGAGATTAAACTTTCACCAAATGTAGACATTTTTAAATCCAGGTTAAAGACATTTCTTTTCTCATGTGTCTATGCATGAAATATCTTTTAACTTATCTAGACTGTTGCCTGTTTTTAAATTCATTTAAATGATTTTATTTGTTTCTCTTTATATTCTTTTATGTATTTTTAATGCTTCTTGCACTCCCTGCTGCAATGCTTTTATTTTATGTAAAGCACTTTGAACTGTTTGTACATGAAATGTGCTATATAAATAAATTTGATTTGATTTGATTTAAGTTCATATGTGTGTAAAGGCAGATCAGCGAATACTTTTGGCAATACAGTGCATCTCTGATGTCTTTGCCGAAGTAATAAAGCACAGGGAAATATGTCAAACTGACAACAGTGATCAATTCCATGTCTGATTAGCTTAAAAAGACTGTCTGGAAAATGTTAAGTGTATGAGTAAGAGAGGAATCAACACGCTACAGTGACTCAGGTGGCTACCGGCTCTACTCACTGAGAAAGTGACAGGTCTACATATGTCATGTCAAACAGCAATTTAACTAAGTAGAAAGGCAGTCTGCCTGCGATTAATAATTTGAAAAGGTCATCACAGCACCTAACCCCCCCCCCCAAAAAAAATAAGATGAAAGCCTCATCTCTTGGTGAATTATTGTGTTAACATTCTTCTCTTCCGATTCTCTGCCAAGACAAAAAAAAAGTAAATTGTACATGACGAATTACTTTGTTTAGACACTAACTGGCCTAAAAAGCTACATTAATCACCTGCTGCAGCTCCTTAGCCTCTGCTTGTGCATCTGGTGTCGAATTATTTGCCAGTTAGAGAGTAGAAAATAAGCCACAGCATTCCCAAGCAGAGTGAGATACCGTTAGTTAGTAAGATGTGCCAAAGTCCAAAAGAGGAAGAATAAGTAAATAGCCAACTGAGACTAAGTGTACTTGACACAAAGATTTGAATAAATGCAGTGGAAGTGGGTCATGTTTCAGTTTGCCAGTGTGTAGAAAATTTAAACAAATATATATATTTTTTTTAAATTTAAAAAGAGAAACTATGATGCCAAATCGGTCTTTGGCTACTAAAATTTGAACTAGCAAACCATCCAACTCCACTCAAGCTCTACCATCTCCAAATGGCTAATGGTGTTTTAGTGGTTTAGACAGCTTAATGCAGCATAAAAGGCCTGTAAGTGCACTAATGCCAATGTAGAGTCGCAGGCTATTAAGCCACATACTTAAACTTATCCTCAATGTCTCGATGCTAAATGATAGTGAGATGGGCCTTTGTGTTGCCATATTTCTGTTGGAGTTGGAGATCAGATATGACTGTCTCATTAGGACCCAAAAAGGAGCGCTCTCTCTCTCTCTCTCCCCATCTCCTCGGTTAGACATTAAACTAAACATGGTTTCAGTCATTTTTGTTTCTACAGCTTGACGTGTGCCAGGCACAACATTTGGACACTCTTTGGTGTGGGTTGTCCTCTCAGATCACTCATCGAAAGACAGAAAGGCTTTATCGTTACACATTTGCTGCATAAAAGGAAATGCATTGAACCCTATGTAAAATACGACTTAACAGATCGGTTTCATGTGGACACACGACTTGCACGAAAATAATGTTACCCCAAATGCAGATTCCTAAATGGCTCTAATGGCTGTTGCACGTGGTTATTGTTTAATTGGAACACCTGTGTCTTACACTGCTTGCCAAGACATACTTTCAATTCTACAAAAAAGGTTGTGGGCAAAACAAAGGCCAAGCAGCTCATCACATTTAGTTAAACAGATCAGGTGTTACAAAGTTGAAACTTGTAATACCACCAGGAGGAAAAGGTGTGTGTGTAAATGAAACAGCCTAAATATCTAAAAGTAATATAGTCTAAAGCGCCTTTACGACTTGAATGATTTTCAATTAATCCAACTGCAACTGAACATGTAACCGTCATGTCTCATTTAGCATCCTGGTGCATAGCAATGAGTTACATATCACCTCCTATATGGCTTCAATCTGAACTGCTGCGGTTACATTAACACCAGATATGCACATTAATGGTGGCTCTTACTCTGTCAAACTACCCCCATCGGGGAAGTCAGACAAATTTTGTTAGTATAAAAAAAATAAATGGAAAAAAAATATATATCAATAAAAGAAGTTCAAACGTTCCAGCACGGGGCTTCACTACAGTGTTTGAGCTGCAACGGCGTCTCCTGCTCGCTCTGACAGACAAAAGAGGACATGTATAGTGAACCAAGAGTCAACCTTCCCGTTATCAAAAGTATTCATTTTGTTTCTAAATCGGAAGAATACTTTGAGAAATGCTCAAGTATTCATTTGTGTTCTCTTGCACAAACAACAACATGTTAAATCACGGGGGCAAACAAAGATATGCAGTCTGATGCAAAGTATTATCACTCATTCCAAGCAGCCAGCCTCACGAGCCATTAGAGAGCTGTACACAGGTTGGACAGCTTTGCTCTGTTGGGTGTGAACAGATGAGACCATTTTCTGCGCTAGTTCTAATTATACAGAGATACTTTTAACGAACCGAGTGACAACATTTACAACACCTTTAGATTTTACAAGGAGGCCAGACATTATAATACCTTTTTGAATGTACACCTCAATTGACATGTTGATCTTTACACCGTTTTGGACCATATTGACCTTTCAGTAGGTTGGTGGCAAACTGATAACCCCAGCCTCTTCAACGACTGAACGTTTGCATTAGCTTCGATCCGGACACATAGTTAACATGTATCAGCATGCGACTGGCTGAGCCATCTGTCCCATCTGAGTGGGCTGTGGGTAAATGACCTGCACCCCAGCTGCACTGACTCATCCCGACTACGACAGCTTCTCTGTTTGTTCCTTCAGAAAAACACCCTGCAAGGGCTCGAGCGAACGAGAGACAGAACACAATATGCATGGGCTGAAAGTTGAGGTAGAAAGGGTCAAGATTTTGGTGATGACAGAACGGATAAGACGAGCTTATATTTTATCTACCGGAAATCATCAGACAATTTTATGGTCGCACCAAAAAAATATATAAATAAATATAAAAAAAATTTTTTTTAAGAATCCATCCTTTGCGGTCTGTTTATGTAACATGAAAAGAAAAACCTTCCTTGATCAGTCCTACACAGACACACCGTGCAGCTCTACCCAGCAGGAAATTAAAAATACAACAGGGTTTCAGTATTGATCCTTGTGCTCTCGGGAGCAAACTCACGACAAGGACATGGAGATACAGGTGAGATGAATGTAAATGTGTGACGAGATAATCTTGCAATCTTACGGTGTTCATGTAGAAAAATATGAAATATAGAAGAGAAAAATATGCACGCAAAACATTAGTTGGTGCTATAACGGACATTTGACATTTTTATCTTTAATTATCTATTTAATTTGCTTCAGTATAACCACGCCACAATATCAAACCAAGTCTGGCGTGCACCTGAAAATGTCCCCCATCTGAACAAGCAGTTCTCTCAGTGTCAATATGTACAAAAGCATGAAGAAATGCCTCGTGATCAAGAAGGACTAAAAGAAAGGTTACTCCACAGCAGCACCACAACCGTAACACTCTTCTTCCCATTTGTGCTGTCATTGCTAGAAATTTAAATTCATGTCACGAGTTGCGTTTCTGACGTACAAGGATGCTGAAAGCACGGAAATCCTGAAAGAAATTCCATTTTTAGCTATTTGGGTAAGTATCCCAATATTAAATGATTCCATCTGCTGACGTAGAGGTCCAAAAAAACTCGACCAAATATTTCTGTGACATTGCAATTTGACTAAAATGTGGTACACACATACGCAGTCTGTGGGGGTACTTTGGCTCCCTTGGCCTGACCATCAGATCCCTAAAGACTGTGCTGAACAAAGGCTGTTCTAAGAGGAGTGTCAAGAGCGTCAGAGATTTTAGCACTCATGGCCGTGGTGACGAGGTCTGCACAACGAGAAGGAGGGGAGGAACAAAAGCTCCTCTATGCTTAGTGCCGCAACTTGTATAAATCAGTCTTTGTTAGAAGGACATGACTGGGATTCTTGCTAAAAAGCTATTTTTACATCCCCGAGCGCCACAGAGGGCATTTAACGTACAAGTAAGAGTCCATGGCCTTTGGCTAAGGGAGGCCGTTCCACCAACGTCATCAGCCCGCCGCCTGCTGGTGGGAGAGGGGACTTTTCGTGAAATGTGCGTGCCTGAGGTCTACTATCGGTGGGCAGTGGTTACAAGTCAGCCAATGCAACCACAAGTCTCTGTGACCTCAAGGTAAACTCTCTAGATTGTTCTGTTGAGATCACACAGTCTTGGGAGATGCCGTTTTCTTAAGATAAACCCAAGTCACAACTGGTTGTAAACAGCTGCCACAACAGATACAAAGCACAATGTCTATTCACAATCAGTATAATGATATAATAAGACCACCTTCGTACAGGGTTTTAACAAGTTTACCTACAACAGAACAGCTATTCAAGCACATAGATGGGCTGTAAACACCCATCACCACTCAGAGGAAGGAGAAAACCTTATCTAGGTTATCAAAGGCTATTCCTACACTGATGCAGTAAACAAGCTCAATGAATGAATGGATTTTTTCATCAGCAACCCCAATATTACAAAGAAGGACAGAATAAAGAGGTATGATGAAAAAAGAATCCTGACATGCAAAGTGGTCTTTTTCAGACATGGAAAGAACGGCTTTTCCAATTGCTAAGACTGCTTTGTGTAACTCAAACTTAGTCACAAGTTAACGTTCCTGAATGCTAAATTCAGAGATTTCACCTGGTGTGCAAAAAGGAGTGGGTAGCAGAGAGATGCAGGGAGTTTTAAAAAAGTTTTGATGAGGAGTACAAAGAATATTCTGTTTTCTTTCATGGCTGAAGCGCTAATGGATCTAAAAACATATTTTGCCATTAATGTTGATCATGAGCACAGGCTCTTTGACCCCTCTAACAAAGCACCAAACGAGACATTTTCACATTGCTTTCATCCTCTAATAATCTTTGATAACAAAATCTGAAGCGTGTTTTCGAAAAATGTGACAGTGCAAAAGAACCAAATGAAAGAGCATTTAATTAGGACTCCTTCGGTTGGTAGCAGAACATTGTAGATATCCATCCACAGAGTTAGCGTGAGATAACACAGGAGATATAAGAGAGACGTACATGGTTTTCCAGAAAAGTTAGTTTTTAAACCCGTCCTGCGCCTGTCGCACTGGAAATGGAAATCCTTCTAAAGGCTGGTCTGACAAAAGTCTCCTTAATGCTTTGAAATGTCTCTGACTGCATGTCATTATTCTAATTAAAAAAGACTTTGTGTATAACGATTGAATTCACTTGTGTCCAAGTTGTCTCAGAAAGATGTTTTATAAGTCGACTGCAGAGTTGATACCATACTGTTATATACACTGATGTTACAGGTTACAAATCAGCTGCGATGAGCTAACTTTGCTGCAGCACTGATATGTGAAGGGAAAAAAATACACATCATTTTTGGGTTTTCCTACGTTTTCCACAAACCTGGCAGAGCAAACATTTAAGCCCAACTCTCACCAAGACTGAGAATGCATCATCTCATCAAGTTTTAACATAAAAGAAAAAAAAAAAAGAAGGCAAGACAATCAATATTCCTACGAATGTCAATATATTATCCATGAAATAAACAGAGCAGAACTGAATATCAATAAGCCTACCATGCACATCCGTAGGAGCTGCTGTCATACTGTATCTTGTAGTGTGTCTGTAACTGACAGTCAGAGGAAAAGTTTGATGTTTTTGTTGTTGTTTGCATCTTCTGACTTTATCAAGTGCTGCAATGTGTTGTGGGGTCTGCAGTTTGTGACCTCTCCCTCCTCTGACTTCCTGTTCAATGTAATCAGGTTGCCCCAGACCCTCTGAGAGCTGCCACTGGTAAATCAGTCGGGGTGGGACTAGAAAGGCTACAAAGTGTAAAAAAAAAAAAAAATGCAGTTAAGTGTTTCTCAGTTTATTCCACCGATAGCAGAGGCATCATTTAATGAACAGAACGTCTTTGCTACTGCGCAAGTTTAATTGGAGGAATTTACCACAACTATTTATCTAATCCATCCAATTAGATTTTGTAGATTCACTCTCAATATACAGATGTGGTGACGCAGCCTGAGAGAGCTTTTACAGATGCGTCTTAAAAGTTTACCCACGCTGTCCATCAGCGTTTCTCCTCATAAAATAAATTGATTCAGAAGCATCTCTCTCTGTATTATGTCCTAACCAATATCCTGTATGGGCTGGATATACATCACATGAAAGAAGGAAGCATTTTATGAGGGCTTTAAAAAAAAGCCTCGTCTGACCACTCATGTTGCTTTTCCTGATGGAATAGGTTGCGTATACATAATCCTGTCCCCAGGTTTCAGCAGTAAAACATCCATTTCTTCATTGCCATAACTAATCGAATGTCTGCGCTTGCTCAAATCAAGAGCAAATCACTCCCTTGTATTTCTCTTCCGTCAAATCTGAAGGCTTGGTCCTCTTCCCTGGATCTAAGACTTCCTCTGCTCCCTGTGGAGACTTTAAGATTGTGCTTCCCATCCGCACTGTCAATAAAAAGAGGTCAGAAATGCCACGGCATGGACAGCTTCCTGTGCTCAGCCCCTTCAAAAGAGCTCTTCCTTCACAGAGCACTGACGCAAAACACTTCCTTCAGTGCTGCAAACATACCAAGTCAGCGATTAGAGGTCAGAGAGACAACAAGGGGTGCCGGTGTCTTCGTAATTAATAAAGACAAAAATTCCCTTCTCTACCTTTACTGGAGGTGCATTAGCTTGAGGTCACAAAGTGTTCCAGCAGTCTGAGAGGGCAGGACAGACCTCTCATTCTGAGGGAATATCAACGGTTTTCTTTCTTGTGTTAAAATGACAAAAGGGAAATATTTTTAGCGGCAGGGAAAAAAAAAAAAAAAAAATAAATAGGTGATGCTCTTTGGCTGCAACGAGTGAGAAAAGTGAAATGCTTCATACCCCTGAATCCCTGAGTCCTTGATTTTCGAACAAGGTTGGATGTGATGAAATAACCTTTTCATAAACTCCACATGATCCACGTGTTTAAGATGGTTTTACTTATGTAATGGTGCAATAGCAAACCTCACAAAGTCACACTGCCGGGGAGCCATAAGGAGGCAAAGTCATGCATGACGCCTCCGTATAGTCCAAACTTGTGAATACACTCTCAATCCTAACCACTATAATCACCATGTCTTACAAAGATCAAATTAAGGGCTAAGCAAATTACCCATAATTTGATTATCTTTTACAAAAATCTTTTTTTTTATCATTTTTTAGTGTGCTCTATAACAGTTATTCACTGTGCGTAGAGATGGCTGAAACATAAGACGTAAAAGGAGATTATAAAAGGGCCTTTTGTGACGTTGATTGTAGATTGCAGTAATTAGTCGATTTCTAGTAAT
This sequence comes from Odontesthes bonariensis, assembly GCF_027942865.1. Lineage (NCBI taxonomy): Eukaryota > Metazoa > Chordata > Actinopteri > Atheriniformes > Atherinopsidae > Odontesthes > Odontesthes bonariensis. Next base: position 14,564,474 of record NC_134509.1, read on the forward strand.
GCATTCATAAGCAGCCCCTTTTCTTACCAAAGGTCAGGGTTGCTAAAACAAATAATGTTTGTACAAAATCCCCAAATACCCCAAGTCTTTACCCCAGACAAGTTTTCTAGGCCAAGAAAAAAAGAAACAAAAAGGTCCATATGATTTTCAGGTCTCTTTCACATCCCTTCGAGAAACATATAATCATTTGTGTTCCAGTGTGTTTGTGCACAACTGCTCTGAAATGTGAAAACTCACTGAAACCCTTGACCTGATCTGAGAACGACCATAACTTGGTAAAAAGCAAGCCAAGTGAATAACAATTTGACCACAAATGTAAACTGCAAACCACCTGCTGCCTCTTCTGATCAGAGCAATCTTAGACCGATGTGCCATCCTGCAACCAACTATGAAAGAGGAAATGCCGTTTAATTTATGTGCACATAAGACAAACAACGAAGCACCAAAACTGAGAACGTAAAGTATGTGGCATGCTGGTTTTAAAAAAAAAAAAAATAAATTAAAAAAAATAAACGGCTATAAAACGAGCTATAGATAATTGCAATCAGTTCAACCAGCCATTTCATTTCTTTGAACATTAGGAGGTCTTTAGGCATTATTTTTATGAATTCCGTGTAACTATTCAAAGATAAATAATTGACACAATTGCATCAGAAACATAAACATATATCCATCTCTGAACAGCAGCGACCCTTCTGAGGCCAAAGACAGCAAAGTAGACGAGTGAGAGCAGAGGACAGGACCACCCAGGCAAACGAATTGAAGAGACCACAACACTGGTTCGTGTGTGTCTGCGTGTCTTGCTTGAACCCCGAGAAAAACCCACAACAGAAATTCTAACTCTCAAGTGGTTCTGAACTTGTCAGTTTCCAACCCGTCCACAGCACAGCTCTGTTCCCATCTCTGCATCAACCTCTTCATTTCTCTCCTCTCCAAGAGAACACAAGAAGAAATCTTTGTTAAACTGAAACATCACATTGTTCTTTTGTGTGCAAGCACCCATCTTCCCACACAGGTCAGGAACACAACTGTGAAAAATCTGAAGTCTCACTTCTTCCAGAGAAACCAATGCTCAAGATATAGAATTTCTCAAAACATACACATCCACTTTCATGCATTGCAAAAGAATAACACCGAGGTTTTTCTATTCTCTGTGTGATCATCTGTGATCATTTACATTTGCTCACTTAGACACACTTACCCAAAGCAATATGTAAAGTGAAGTAAAGTATGGAACAACATTCGAGATTCAGCAAAGTAAGAAACCTTGGCATAAGGATCAAGTGTTAAATTTAAATCAGAAGGCCAGAGTATAAGTAGGACAAGAATTGCAAAATAAAGTGTTAGGCACATTTAAAGTGTTAGGAGAGGAGGTATGCTTGGAAGAAATGACTAATCAAGTCGTCGTCTAATGTGGAGAAGGATGCCTCTGCTCTGATAGCAAGTAGCAACTGGTTCCACCAACACGGACCTTAGCAGTGATGGCAACAACAGTTGGGTGTCATCTTCCTAGCAGTGATCACAGAAGCCAAGCATGTGCACAACTGCACCCCTAAGTGATGTATGCTGCAAAGAGGAAATGTTCCAGTATAGAGATATGGGGCAACCGTGGGGGGTGGGCAATGGTATGTGGACACCTTTGCCATGAAGAAGTGAAAGAATGCTCAGGGATACAGAATTCAGCTCTGGCTACCTCTGTTACAGAGAGAGCCGTTTAAGCAAAGTGGACACTCTCAAAATCATAGTGACTGGGCTTTCTTAAAAAAAAGAAAGAGTGAATATCTGAATAGATCGGAGAATTGGCTCCTGAGCTCCAAAAATGACCAACTGAGAGGAGGAGATGAAGCAAGATTATTCGTTTTAAAGGTGTTTTGTGGTGCGTCTTAAGCCTCTTTGACAGAACAATGGGGAGTCGAAGTTGATATGCATTTGAGCTGGCATCGGATATGTAGAGGCATGACCATTAGACCATTAAAGGTGTGGTTTCAAATAATAATCAGGTCATGTTTTTGCCAAGTTTGTGAGCTGCAAACCTTGTTTTAGGTCAAATGAGTCTATCAGCAAAAGACGTTCAGCAGAGCTCAGAGTGTCTACGTGATGCAAGTAAGATGTTCATGTCAGCTGGGAAGTTTGGATGGCAGCCATCTTCTGCGGAAGACAACAGAAAGTCTAGCTATTCCATAAAGGAAGCGCACCAAGGACACAACAAACTAAACGTCACCTAGGCTGGGTGACGTTGAAACTTAAAGGGGAACTGCGGTATTTTCAACATTAAGCCTCTTTTATGAGTCGTCTGCAATGTTTTAGAACCCCCCTCACCGCTTTTTTGATGTTTACTGCTGTCTCCGGTATTTGCCTAATTTTGATTCTTCTCAACCTGCTTCAGAATGGCAAGTCATGTGCATGTCCAAAAAGGTCCGTAAAAGCACCATAAACGTCCGTTTTCAAAATAATCAACTCACCGGAGTGGTTACTGGTGTGCACTGGTAATCCATATCAAATTTTGTTGCAAAAAGTTGCTTCTGTCGTGTTTTATTTGACATTTTGTAAATCCCATTGAGTTCTATGGAAGACTGGATGTTTGTTGATATTACTCCGCCATCAAGTGGTGTGGAGTGTAGCAAGTCAGATTCAACTGCTGAGCGGAAGTTTATCCACGGCTGTGAGGTGGCTAAGAAAATAGTGCGAGCATGAACGTGCTGCCAAAGAAAACACGACAGAAGCAACTTTTCGCAATGAAATTTGATATGGATTACCAGTGCACACCAGTAACCACTCCGGTGAGTTGATTATTTTGAAAACGGACGTTTATGGTGCTTTTACGGACCTTTTTGGACATGCACATGACTTCTGAAGCAGGTTGAGAAGAATCAAAATTAGGCAAATACCGGAGACAGCAGTAAAATTCAAAAAAGCGGTGAGGGGGGTTCGAAAACATTGCAGACGACTCATAAAAGAGGCTTAATGTTGAAAATATTGCAGTTCCCCTTTAACCAAAATGCAGTGTGGAAATTTCACACTGGCTGTCCTTTGCGCACCTCTGGGTGACACAGGGGAGTCACAGTCAGAGGCTCTCAGTGATCCATTTCAACTTTTGAAAATGATCCGATGCCGAGGTGAGGAGAAAAAACAACAGACTTACAGGAGGGATGGGTGAATGTGTGGTCAATGGAGAGCACAACCAGGGTAATAATTGGGGGTCCTAGCAGCGAAGCTGCAGGAACCCATTGAGTTAGTAGCTTTTCCTATTATTATTATTATTGATCCGATTCCGCTGCAATTGAAGTCTATGGCAGCCCCATTAACGCTATGGTAAAAAGTTGTGAAATTTGGCACACGTAATTAGCCAAGTGCCAATCACAAACTCAAGAATTTTCATGGCCCAAGAGTCTACTCTCTAGCGCCACCAACACGCCAAAGTTCAAAGTGCATTCAGCCTAATAACTTTGGACTACTTGGTCCAAATTTCACAAATGAGGCATCGTTGGAATCCTTGGATCATAACGAGTCCAACGCACCCTATGACGTCAATTTGCGTATACCTAGATTTTCCGCCATTTTGAATTTTATCAAAAAGCTTAAAAAAGCATTTCAGGTCACAGAAATTGTCAAATTTTCACGAAACTTGGCACATAGACTTTTAAGACCAAGCCGCACAAAAGTTATCCAAGGGAATTTTTAATTAGGCTTCTATTTTTCCATAAAAGCCAATCAAACTCGAGGTTGACGCCCCCAAACCGGAAGTGAGGTCATATCTTGGCAACCATTTGATATCATGACGTCAAACTTATAACACAGACTCATGACTGCTAAGGTAAGAGGCCCAACAAGTTTGGTGACGTTCGGCCTATAGGTGGCGCTATATGTAGCAAAAATGCATTATTGCTCATATCTTTGGACCCCTTGGTCCACATTTCACAAATGAGGTACCAGTAGAATCCCTGGATAAGGACGAGGTCAACGCATCTCATGACGTCATCAGCGCCATCTTGGATTGTCCGCCATTTTGAATTTAATCAAAAACCTTCAAAACGCATTTCAGGCCACTAAGATTGTCCAATCTCCACGAGACTTGGCACATAGAATCTTCAGATCAAGCCGCACATAAGTTAACATGTGGATTTTTTTATTTCAAATCCGTTTAACCGCGGCAGCCAATCAAACTCTACGCCGACACGCAAACGGGACATTTGGCCGTATCTCTATGATGCATTGATGTATTGATGCCAAACTTGGTGCATGGACTCACGACCCCTTCCTGAGCAGCCCAAACCTTGCCTATTGGGCCATTCTGCTAGGACCCCCACATTGCTGCTTGCAGCTATATTTGCTTAGTGGTTTGATAGTTTGTTGCACAGAAAGGTAATTTCGTAATCCAACAGAGGCACTTCTTTGTTTGCAATTTGGCATTACACTGGGTGTGCATACTGGAGGTGACAGAAGAGGAGAGGATGCAAGTAGCTTAAAAAGACGTGGGGACAAGCAGAGCAGCTGAGGGCATTAGGGCAGTTTGTCTTGTCAGTAGCTTTGCTCGATGGACTTGCACAGGCGGACACACAGGTGTACAAGTAGGTCTTAGCATGTGGGCTTCAGCAGTGGTGGTGTAATACTGGTGTAAAGTTTGTAACAAACCTCTGGTGCCCCAATACTCACCAAAACTTGTGCCCATAAGGCATAATAAACATGCATGCAAGTACTAGATGGCACACAGTTATATCTGTAGATATTACAGAGGAAGTACCATCTACGTTATAAATTCAGTCTAAAGAGATTTGTCAACTTCAGCCTCAATTTGAGCTCGTAATCGTGTCTTGCTTTAAAGTATAAAGTATTACATGACTAAAAACGACAAAATTCTGAGATGGTACAAAAAACCTCACAGAGGAGAGCTTATGAGCTTTGAAAAATTTGATACTTGCTTATTCTGTGGCAGCACATTGTAAAACAGAGCACATGGCAGATTCTATCCTAAAGAAATGTTTGGTTTGGTTTCTGATTCGTGTTCCTAAATGAAAGACCAGGAAGAGAATTTTATTTATTTTTTATTAAAAATCAGTCCAAAATAACTAAATTAATCTAAAAACATCAAGACATACATATCTTTGTGTCTCATGAGAGCACAATTATCTAAAAATAATGACATATTTCTTAAAGCAGACAAATAAGGACTCGTGGTAAACAGCCTGTGGAAACATTCACCTTTCTATCATTCATCATGTCGCAGACTTACACCACATAATTACAAATGTTAATAACCCTTTATACAATCAGATCGCAAGTTAACGTTGTGCTGTGTAGAAACTGGTGCAGCAATCCAAGCCAGCACATGCTACAAGGCCCTACAAGTTGGCCCCTTGCCAAAAAAAACAGGACAGTTGTTTTATGCAGCTGCACATGTGCTATAAAAGGTAACATTTGTGCATTCCTACATTGCCAGAAATAAACTGGTTAACCAACATTTGTTGTGCATTGTGGAGACAGTGTACAAGTGCGTGCCCACTTTTGTTAACACAAGTTACCAAATGCTTTGAAGGTGGGTGGGTGGGTGGGTCTAAACACAACTTTCAGCAGCTGTATTTACATTGAAAGCTCCTTCTGTGCGTGTGCCACACAACTGAGACAGCATCCTAATATGCGTGCTCGTCCACTTCGTATCGATCCGTAAAGTGCTCCTAAGATATGATCAAAACAAGCCGCTTTGTTTTCTCATATTCAGTCCGTCATTCCCTCCCTCGGGCTACCATCCCACAGTCCCTTCGCTTTCATGTGCAGCTGTAAAATTCTCACCCGGCCAGGCGCTATTTGACCCCGGCCCAAAAAATCTACGGTAACTGTCCAAAGAACACAGACCCTGGGAGCCATACTGCTATCTTTGCAAACAGTGCGCACAAAAGCCAACATTCTCATGAAAGACTGAAGGAAAACAGGTGGTCTTCATTTCTGGGCTTCGATGGGTGACCCAATAACAAGATAATGTCAAGATTATTCTAAAAAATAAAAAAAGATCTAATTGGAGAATAGCTGTGGTTTCTTCTTTAACACTGAGGGCCACATATTGAGACACCTGAACAAGACTTAACATAATAAAAGGTTTTGTGTGCCTCAGCTTTTTCCACATGCTTGTCAAAAAAATATCTACAAAGGAAATACTGATGCTTACCAAACATCTCAAAAGCAGGTATTATATTCTCTGAAGCGTTGCCGGTTCGGTGCTGTCGTCCTTGTCCCGAGTAAGTATAGTCCACGGTGCTGCTCTTACTCCACTGGCTTTGAAAAGCGACGGTTTATTGCCGTAGCTGCTACAACAACTCTTCCTCGCAGAGTGGGAACAGGAACTCTCAGTCAAGTAATCATTCAATGTTACGAACAAGCGTGCACAAACAGACTGAGGGAAAGACCGAAGGGAGGAGAGAGAGAAAGCAGGGAAGATGTAACAGAGGAGTGCGCAAGGAAGTGAGGAACTGGTCAGTAGTTCTGCACAGGCTCCGGGTTTAGTGGGTCACCCAAGCTTCAATATACAGCTTTTACACGGGCCCACACTTAAACCGTACTCACAGGGTAAAGCATTAACCCCGGTGGAGCAGGTTTAAATATTAACACAGCATCACATCAAGCATGACTGAGGGAGCACAGAGGCGTCAGTGGTTACTTATAATGTAGGAAACGGTTCAGCGCTTGCACCATTAGCTTTGTCATCGTAACCTAACCAGCAACCTTATACTACGTTTTTCAGGAAACTCGGTGCTTTATGAAACAGAGGAGAGAAAAACACACACATAGCAAAATAACATCCCTAAGTGGAAGTTTCCACTTTGTTGGCGCTTTTTATCTTCCTGGTCATCTGTTCCCGACACACATTCTGTGCAAAAAGGTTTCCTGTTTTGCCTCCTTTTGTCACTGTGGTTGTGTTTGGGAGTTTGTCGGGTTCTAACTTTAGAACCTCTGCTATATTAACATTTATGTTATGCTGCAGCAGACAAGGTCACATGCAGCACGTTAAACAGAACAGGAGACCCACAAACCACGAAAATAAACAGCGATGTCTGTCTCTTCAGTAAAGAGAATCCTGCACATCCACAACGTGAAGCATAATAAATATGAACAGATGATTTGCTCGTGTTGTACAGAGAGTTCTTCTTTTGCAAAATATGCGTCTTGTGTTAGAGGAACACTTTTTAGTAACCTTTGTGTATGAAAAATTGCTCCACATATTAGAATTGACAAAAAGGAAACCTATTGCGCACAGCAGCGCAATAATCACACTGTCCTTCTTTTTGCAGCAATAACCCAATTCAAATCATATCATTTCACTGAATGCATTTCAAAATATTGAAATAATTTCAACATATCAAAGTCAAACACAGTAAATTGTGGAGCAATACGGTCACAGTCCCCACAAACGTTGCTTGCCGTGACCTTAACATTTCTAATTGAAAGGCAATAATCGCTCGGAACGGCTAAGTCTTGCCGAAAAAGACAACTGCAGTTGAGAGCCATTTCCTCTGCACATGCAAGGCGCTCGCTCGTTTTCAAACGATTACTCAGAATTTCAAAGCCAAAAATAACTGTCAAGTCGAGAATTCGAATCCCTATCACAACCAATCCTGAATGATGAGCTTGTTTGGTACGATTTTTATCTCTTTACCTGGTTCAGAAGAGTCCAAGCTCAGCTCGGATTAAAAACAGAGCTTTAGGTTAGCAAGGTAAGCAAGCTGCTGACCAGCCACTGTTGTTGCGTTAGTCTGACCACTTTCCTGCCTACCCTGCTGACTTCCCTCCCCTCCTCTCACTCCATAAAGTCTGCAACACCCAGCTCCAATAACCCATGACCCACAGGAAGTAGACACAATGGACTGAAAATAACACATCACCTCCCCTGGCAACAAATGCCCACCGCAATCCCCCCCATGCACACAGCCTCTACAATACAGAACACCTACAACAGGCTGGCTCAAGATAGGTGGGTAGAACCAAAAATATCAGCCACTACTCAACAAGCTGTGCCCACAAGCCAGAGTGTGCACCATCCCACTCTGAATTCCCGGCTTGGCTTTTTATTCACTCCTGCGCATGGTTATGTCAGTACAAAGTGATCTCTTCAAAAGATTAGAGATTTACAGTGTGTACATGATATATATATATATATATATATATATATATATATATATATATATATATATATATATATATATGCGCGTTTCAAAAGCCATGAAACCCACAGTGAATCACAGTTTCAATCTACACCACACTGTGGGTTGAGCTGCGAGGTAAGGCAAGGCAAATTTATTTATATGGCACAATTTCAGCAACTAGGCAATTCAAAGTGCAGACCTCTTGTGGTCTCTTTGCTTTCTACAGGAGGGGATCACTGAATAGTGAGAGGGACCACTTCTCCACAGTCAGGCCTAAAAACCATCTGTTATTGTTAGTGTTTTAGTTAGATTTTACACGGCGTGTTAATATTAGCTTTCCTTCACATAGCAAAAAAAAAAAACAAAAAAAAAACAGTCAATCCACAAATTAGTATATCTTAAGGCTTTTTGTTCCATTACAGTTCAATATTTAAAAAAAAAAAAAAGGGAAAAAGAAAAAAAGCTGGATAACAAGTAGCCTACCTTGTTAATTCTGTGTTACTCCACTGTGTGCATCTAACCCCATCCTGATCCATGAAGTGAGCAGCAGCAGTCTAATCCAATCACTCCAATGAAAATTATTGTAAATCACATTAAGTGACCCATGAGATGTTGCCTTAGACATGATCTAATTAGCAGCTCTCTTGCAAGAGTCTGTCCATGAGGAAATGGCTTGAGATGTCGAACAGAAGATAAGGAAATCGACTTTGATAACACTTCTGTGTGGCTTAGGGGGTTGGATGCACGGTTGCTCAGCAGGAGGAGAAATTAAAGTGGGATCCAGTTTTCTAGTAATGTGATGCACATATCAAATTTACCAACTGATGCAAAACCCTTGAAACAGACAATTTGTGAACGGTGTTACATACTCATATTTTGCTGCAAGTGATACCTCAACACGCCACCTGTCAGTCGTCAGAAATAAAACATGCTTATTTGTAGTTCTTGCATTATCCACGTTTAGTGTCTTGCTGCAAGAGCCGAGCTGCTGGCGTGCCGAGGCTTGCTTCTCAGCCAAGTTGAAAGACACACCTCCCTTTTTAGCCAGTCCCCTGAAACTGGAACACACCTCCACTCAGTGTTGTCACATTCAGATGATACTACTTCACTTTCAGATGAAAGCGAATGGGTATGGTGTGAACGCATACCTCAGAGGTTTTGTGCAGCACGTGGGCTCTCGTGTTTCCCGTACACGGATTCAGATTCAGAGAAGAACTTGTGGAATTTCTCCAACACGTTATGAGCAGCAGAGGCTGCGATGCTAGATTTTTTTTCTTCCTACCAAACCATTACGTAAACAGGTTCCCAACAATGTCGGCGATTGTTTTTTTTTTTTTTTAAATCATATCTTCAGCTGCGGAGTGGCTTTGGGTGTGTGCTTGCAAGTCTGCGGAGTCATCCCGATTGCTTGTACTCATTTATGATGAATTAAACTGCACTCTCCATCACTAGCTTTATTCACGTTGCTTCTATCAAAAGGTTTCATTTCCTACCCTGCTAAGTCTACAAAAGGACATGCATACACACGTACTATTGTCTTCAGAGAGGCCAGACATTTATCGCGTTTGAAATATACCACCCTGCCTCAGTCAATCTTCACAAATAGACCCGACCGAGGAGTTCCTCTATTCTTATGTTGAAAAATGTTTTTTTTGGGGGGGGTTTTACCTAAATCTTATTTACCAAACAATTTGTTGCTGGTAAGTGAGCGTACACATAGCTGGGAAAGCGAGGAAGAGGAGAAAAATGACTAAAAAGGAAAAAGAAAGCAAAGGTGAGCGAGTTTAGGCCATGAATATACAAACAGATATATTTTTTTCTTTTACAAATGTTGTTTTCATGTTCTATTTTATTCTATTACGTACAGACACACAATCTGTCATAGCCACTTTCATGCGCCAAATGCAATAAGGCTTGTTCATAAAATTATAAACTGAATCACAGCTGCCTGATCCAAGATCTTATCAAAGGCCAAAATCAAGCCAACATTAGCTCTTTACCTAAGCGTCCCTCTCAGTTCCCTGTAATTCACAGTATCGCTCCTTTAGCATGTTAAAAGGCACAACGGCACTGAGGTGGCTGGAGCAAAATCCAGGAAACATTAAACTGAGGACATTGAGAAATAGAGGCCGTGCATCCATTACGTGCATTGTGCTTGAACCTTCGGGTCCCGCATTTGTCAATTTTGCAACCATGAGTGATTGTAACAGAGAGCATCTTGCCTCGTACCCTCTAATACTTTGAGCCATAAAATAAAGATGGAACGAGGCCATGTTTCCCACCGTGTAGCATCCCCATCTCCCTTTAACAAGTCCGTCAATGTCTGGGAGCTGAAGAGACCTTTGAGAGAGGAAAATTGTCCCATTCTTCTCAGATATAAAATTCTAGCAACAAAGGATTTTTCTGAAAGACTCTGCGTTCCTGCAGTGATTTCCACATCACCATTGTTTACTGGACTCTTAAAAAAATGAACTAATAATAATGATATGACTCTAGGTCTTTACCTCTTTGGATAATGTATGGACTTATATCCTCGTAAGAGGTTGGATGTTGCATTTGCAGTGTGTTCAGGTGCAATACATTTTTGCCAGGACGCTGGTGATGATGTGAGGAGTCAGGGCAGGAGGCTCTACTACAAGTTCTTTGCGTCGGTTTGCATACGAGAGCCCGAGAGGAAATGTCTGTCACACAGATGTCTGAGACTGACAACATGGCTTCAATGATAAATGCTTCATCAAATGACACCAGCTGCTTCTGGCAATAAGTAGCCGACTGTCTTTATATTCAGTTGTACTTTTGACAAAGACAGAGTCGATCTCTAATACGTCAGCAACACTATTATGATTCCTCCTTTGTATAAGCAATGGGAACTAGGGCTGAAAATGATTCCCAGACTCAATGTTCTTCATTACCCTTTTTCATACAGGGCTCTATTCAATCTGCATACTCTGAGGATGGTTTGTAAGTGCAGATGGCAGCCTACTCACAGCCATGGGAACTAAAGCTGCTCCAGAGATAAAGACTAGCTCATCTGACTTCAGGATGTGTAAATCCCCAAAACACAAGTTTATCACATTCCCACAGTATGTCCTTGTTGTGTGATATTTTTTTCTTCCAGATACGCTCAAGGCTTAAAAGATACATTTCTTCCTTATCCACAACCTTGACACTTTTACAGATAGCATTCCTTCTTGCGATTACCGATGCGCTGTCTGCTCCTATTTTCATCCTATCTGCCTTTGCTTTTCCAAACGTAGCCAATCTGGGCCCTTGTGCAGAGTCACATGCACTTGTCAAAGCTGCATCCTTAGAATTCAACACATTCCTTTGGCATGGCGGACTTGGTTCACACAATCACGCTGTTCCTTGTCCGCTGACAAGAAGGGCTTAAACAATTCTACCTTCTGTCTGTGCTGACCAGAACACAAACAACTGCAGTCTGGCCAAATGTGTATGCAACAGGTAAGAAGAAAGCAAGCCTCACAGCACAGCATTAACCAGCATGACTTATATAAAAACATAACATGCATTGTGTTTAAAATGTAGAACAAATCTTTGTCATTAGGACATCAACCCAGGAAGGTCCCGATTTAGAATGCATTTGAAAAAAATTTTGATACATCAGAAGATTTTCCAATTTCAACAGCCGCTCAGCATGTGATACCTTCTGAAGTCTCATGTGCAACACAGATGCTGAGAAAGTTTTAATGATCAAGGAAGACTGTTTCACTCTGTAAGTTGACCTGCAAATCAGAAAAGATTAGAAACTTCCTTGGCGACTTCACATAGCTGAAGTGCGACAGGGCATCAAGTTTTCTGCTACCTCTCTCCTCTCCTGTTACAGATTTTAACATGATTGATTGCCGTCACTAATATTTCACACTAACAAACGTCACTAGATGTCTGTATCCTTAACCAAAACAAACAACAACAAAAAACACGAGGAAGTTCACGTTATCGTTATTCGCATGGTTATTTCAGGTCACATAAAGAAAATAAAGTCAATTTACCAACTGTGAATTTCTCACCCAAGTGGTTTATCAGAATGCCATGTGTTCAGAGCCGTGACAAAAAGGGCGAAATTAGTCCAGTTTTCACGGAAATATTCATAAAAAGAGTTCAAATAGATGCAGAGTGCCAAGGAAAGTTCAGCAAAAAGCCAAGAAAGTAGGTGAGCGAGAGGTCCTCCCGACTCTCAGCTTCCAATCAGTCTCAAAATGAATCCTCTTGGCGAGCAGGGGTCTCTGCTGCATCTCTGTCTCTCTCAATGCGTGTGTGTGTGTGTGTTTGTGTGTGTGTATGTCTGTACATGTCCTCTGGCTTGAGGCCAGGACAAAGATATCAGGCAGAACCATAGTAGCTCTAATGGAACAGTGGCCAAAACAGCACCAATCACAAATAACTAAGAGCCATCTTTATCGGTTCAATTATTTTATTTCTTTAGAATCAAACCCAAAAGGAAACAAAAATGAATGCGATGTTTTACAACCAAATGAAGACCAAATTAATGGCCATCAGGTAAAGATAACACTCATTTTATTGGGGGCCTGTCTGAGTCACAGTAACCTGGGAAATTACACAGGTCAGTAACAATATTTCGCGTCTCGTCGCAAGACTGACACCCCAACAACCCCCTGACTTATAAACATGCACACGTATTGACGCTCACAGCACAGAGCAGGTGAAGAGGGGCAAAAAGTACCATGACAGCAGTGGGCTATATTAAGGGGCTGTGGACACAGCGGCTAGGGTCAGATCACACAGCACCACATAACTAGAGTGCCTGCTGTGTATGTGTGTGTGGGAAATGACAGGTGAACCATTAAATCTGAACAGATACGGTCACATACATTTCTACCTTCAAAAGCCCACCCTAAGTCCTCGTCACTCAAATCATCCAACCTTTGCGGTCTTTTAACTTATCAAAGCGCTCGAGTTAAGCAAGGCAATACAACATAAGCTCCCTGGGAAAAGTATTTTCAAGACCAGCTTGAAGATGCAGACGGACAAAACCTGTCCGGTTATCTATGGAAGTCAGTGACTTACACAATTCCTTTCACAACAGGGTGCATGACTTCACATTATCATCACATTATGAGAAATTTATCATTTAAGATCCCATTTCACATATGGACTTCTTTTTTTTTTTCCCCACAAAGAGGAAGCGAGTAAGTTACAAGACGACGACGGACAGCAACAGTTCCCCATTTGTCGGACAAACTTGATCATAAACGGATACTGAAATGTATCAAACTAGCTTACTAACACTGCTTCGGGTCATTTTCTGGTAAGTTTAAGTGAATTTTTTTTGCAGCAGTTTTAAAAGGATACCATTTCCAAGATCAACCTCAGTTAAATGTTATGAAAGCTTGTACAATCAAGCTGGTGTTATTGACATTTGTGCTGGAAAAATAAGTAAATCTTATCCATCCTCTGTGGGAACACACTCCTGTTAGCAACGTAAAGGCTTTCACAGTGAAAAACTGGTTCGCCTGCTTAGTTCCTTCTGAAACCGAAGCATCTCCTGTTCAACAGATACGCAGCGAGTTAGTCTAAAGTGACAATATATCTTATTTTAGAATATTGTATACATGAAAGAAGGCCTTTAAAGTATACAATTTTTCAACAGGGGTATTAAAACCAAGTGAATCATCAGGGTATGTTATCAGTCAGAGATGCACAGCATGAAACATGACAGCAACTTCAGGTTTACAATAATTCTTTTTTGCCCTTTATTTTGAGACCGAACCACCTATAGGAGGAAAAGATGAAGAAAATATGATAAAGATGATGAGGTAATAAAAAAAAAGAAACTTTTTTGTGCAAGAGAGAAATAGAGGAGAAAAGCAGAAGACAATACAAAGGCAGAAAGGATAAAGCAAGTAAAACAAGAGCTTAGAGGACCCCTCCTCCTCTTTCTTCACCCGCCATCTGGTAGCCATCAGCGGCTCACACAGGAAGGGGCGGCCATGCCTTACTGGGGCGCCAGGGAGCGGCTCCCTTTCCCTCTTGGTGCAGGAGAAACAACAATTGCCAGTGCATTGCACTGCAGAGCAGTGAAGAGCGATGAAGTCCTGCCCAGCCCAGCCCAGCCCAGCCTAAGCTAAACAGCCAGCAGCAGTGAGAGACCAGGCACTCGCGCCCCAGCAGCCAAGCAAAGAGGAGCAGAGCAGCCTCACATTCCTGCTGTCCGAGCCTGCCAAGAAGCACTGGGAACTGAAAGAAAGAGGGAGAGAACAGAGCTGCTTTCGCTGGAGAATGTCTAATCGTGCCCTGAGAATCACTCGCCTTGCTTTTTTTTTTTTTTTTAAATCATGATTGCTTTCTATTCACTCTCTTTACGATTACAAAGTTGTTTGATTGCATGGTGGTATATTCCCACCAGTACTTCTCCCCACACCTGTTTGCTGTCCTTTTATATTAGTCAAGAAATGCACATCATGACAGCTCTACAACTACAGTTTTATTCTATTTTTCCGAACAACATGCAGGCCGATCTGATGGGAACTCACATCCTTTTTGTCTGCCTAATGTAAACCATCTCTGGCCATCTGTGTGCTCCTTCTGGCCCTGTCCTATGTTCTCACCCAACTACAACTACACTGAAAATAGAAAGCAGTCCTATGACACATACTATTTTTGCTGCCCGGTGTCATTAGCTGGCAAGTTGAAACGTGAAATAATCAAACCGAGAAATGACCTTTCAATTAGGACCAAAAAAAAAAAAAAAAAAGCTTTTATCTTGATTCGACTGATACACCTCGTGATAATTGCCTTGATCAGCAAAGCAAAATTGAAAAAAGGAGAAACAAGGATGCATGTGATTAGCTTTGCAGCACGAATCTGTGCTGTCCATCATCTGCCTTTAATCATAGCTGCACTTGAAACTGTTCAACTTGGCATAGTGACAAATGGCACAAAAGAATCCTTTTACATCTGAACTGAATTAGATTCCAAGAGAAACATAACTTAGATTCAGCTCCCAAGAATCAACAGGAAAACCATTCTGCATGAGAAGCACTTCTTGACAGTCACTGCATGAACTGCTTTGTGGATTTGGCAAATAGGACAGTAAACAGCTGCACCGGGGAAGAAAAGAAAAGAAAAGAAAAAAAAATAATCTGTTTACAAAAAAAGCTCCACGCTAGCCTTAACCTTCCACGTTCATATCAACAATGTAAGCACTGCACCAAGGTAACAAATTGTGTCAGGAGAAGTGCACAATAGCACAGTAATCATGCATTATCTGCACAGAGCACCACATTTGAGCAATAGCCTGCTCCAACAGATGTAGGAACAATGACAGAAATACATTTTCATTCTCCTGTGTTGTAACAAAACATCTCATCCTAAGCATCTGGGGCCTCCCGCACCAACAAACACAAACTATTTTTTCATCACTGTATCCACAGCTTGCAATGTGGATTATGCCTTAATGGTTTCTACCCAATTATGTCCCGCACCAACTTTAAGCTGAAGAAAGAACAACAACATACACTCAAACCTTCATTGTGACCTTTAGAATATTTCTTCTGAAGACACGTTAAAGCTTACGCTACTGCACAGTTCCTGACAGCAGAGCAGCAGCAAATCAATCATTTTCAAATTCAAGTTCATTTGGAAAACGAAACCACTTCAGAAAGAAGTTGCATGCACATAAGGATCAGTGGTGCGAAAAAATGCTTCGTCTCCTGAGAGACAATAGACAATAGGAAATCCACCCTCTATGCTTATCATTGTGATGGAGAGTTAAATGCTTTGAATCAATATGTGATTCACGAGAGATTCATAATCACGTATTATGACATCGCAACACTCGATGGACACTTTGATATATAATCATCAACGTCTATCGCAGCTCAAAACCGGTGAGACAAAAAAAATAAAAATGACCTGCTCTCTAATTTGTCATATGGGCTTTCTCTAATTCAATGTTTAGTTTTTGTGGTTGTGTTTTTCTTTCGTGAGGCAACAACATGATTTCAGGCTCACAACACAATAAAGATCCAGACGTAAATGGAGAGAAACCACAACCATGCTGGTTTCTTTTGTGTTTCAAAACAAAGGCCAAAACAACACCCCAGCACATTGAAGACGCCAATTTTGAGTGCAAAAATGTGCTTTAAATCTCACACAAATTATCACTTTGTAGATGCAAATACCGAGGAATCAGCCAATTTCCTCACTTTGTATGCTTACAGCTCAACTTTTGAACCCCCCCCCCGTTTACCACTTTGGCTACGGTGAACCTGATACACCAACGTATAACACAATAACAATGGTCTGTGTCAGGGACAGCGGTGGTCTAGTATGGATAACTTCTGTCGTAGTACAGATATTAATATTTAATAGTCTTTTGTTTGTAATGGACATTAAATAATTAATGGCCTTAGGCGGCAGCCTCCAAACAGGGTACCATGTTGCTGTATTGGTGAAGACACGGTCCAGCAATTTTACTTTGTTAGCATGAGAGGCTAATGCTGCACAAGTAGCCCTCTGTTGAAACCCATTTGGGTGCCTTGTTTGTTTGTTTCTTAAAGCACCTAGGGAGGGGGTGAGGGGTTTCAACAGAAAGAGTTTGTTCTCCGTTCCCCTTGCTAAGCAGATTTAATGAATCCTCTACTTAATCGAAGAGCTATGCCTTTGTTTTCGTTTGACCACGCTGTCACATTTTGCCGGGCCGAGACTTCTCTTCAATTCGCTCCAAATGAAAACTTGTTTTATCAGCCTTGGACAGAAGAAACGGTCACCAGACACAGAGGCATGTACTGCACATGTATTTAATCCCCGCTGAGAGGCCTCGTGGAGTATGGAGTCTCCCTTTAACTGCCATCAGAAGAGGACCTTTGGGGTTCAATATTTTCCTTCATCCGCTCGTCCCTGCAGCGCTGAGGCCCTTTTAAGGGCTGGACAAACTGTATAACAAAATTCTTCATCTGTTTCCAGTGGGTACATGCCAATGAACTACAGGGGTTGCAATGGCCTAAGTAGATATGTGCAGTGGAAGTGAACGTGTGAGAAAACTAAGGCTGCGCGACATCATCAAGCTTTAATGCAAACTGAACGTACGTACCAACCCTGTCGCACGCTTTAATGTTACAGAGATAAAAATGCAAGAAGAATTAGAAGAATGTCTCAGCATGTCCGCGGGTTCCTATGATAACACACAACAGATGTCCTGAGGACACTGGCAATTTGCTTGTTTGAAGAGGTTTTTGTCAGAGGACCGTCACAGAGGTTTACAGATTGGAAGATGGGGAAAAAAAAAAAAAAAGAGAACCAGACAGAAAGTGCAGAGCCAATTAAACAGAGAACATCACCAAAAGCAATTGTGGTGAGACAACTTTATCCCGTCCCTGATAGAAACGTTAATGGCCAGGAAGTGTCGACTCTTATTAGTTCTACACGAAAACAACATTTTAAAATCATTGTCAATGTAAAATGACACAAAAAGAATTGGATTTTTTCCCCCCAGCTGCTGACATCTATTGGAGCAAATATCAATGTTGCCATGCATCATTACTCCTGCTTTGAGTTTGACACTTTACCATGGTTACATTGTGCGATAAGCACAGCGAGTACTTTTATACTCCAACAACTCAAATCTCAGGAGAACATACATACAACCCCAGCCCATTCAGACATATGTGTCCTTTCTGTTTAATCTGGCTGCAGCTGAACACGTCGGTCTCCTGTGTGCATTACCCCCCTGGTGCATTGCAGAGACACACGCAGCAATGATGGGTTCATTTGACATATTGCCAACTGTTCTGGGGAATCTGACTGATTACATCATCAAATAGATAAATAACAGTGCTGTGCAAACTCTCCTCCTGTATTGTTTTACCAAGATACCCAATTGTAGCACAAGGTCCATTTTTCTCAGTGCCACAGCCAAATGAACGAGAGCAAAGGATGTTCAGAAAAGTTTAATTCGTAGCTAAAACCTCTAACGCTCTCTGTCTGACAGGATTTCCAGATTTTCTCAGCTCTCAGTTAGCTTAATGTGACTCCAGACACAAATAACATGTAACTCCTTAAAAAGACTCCACAAAAACTATTACACTTCATCTTACTTTATATCCCGTCTGATCTTGCACAAATGGCAAATTTAGTTGCTCATTTGGTCACTTTCACAAGAATGTCAAAATGAGGCGTCAGAAACATTCACAGAGGAGATCCTAACGCCTGAATAAATGCCTGCCGTTGCTTTATCCCACTAAACCGCGGAGCAACATATGCAAAGGTTTTACCTTTCAAGCTTGAAGCAACGCAAATGTTCCTTTAACAATGTTCAAGACACCTTATTTTTTATTTCTTTGAAGAATATTAATCAAACCTGGGGGCAAAGTCAGCAATTAAGTGGACAATTCCGAGTTTTCCAGGGAAACACCAAAGTTTTCGAGGGTCAGTTTAGATGAAACCTTGGATCTGAATGAGCTCACAGACTGATAAAGCCATTAACGCCAGGCATGGCACGTGTGAAAAGGGCCCAAGCAACCGCAACGTGGAGCCGTGATAAAGGGAACAACAATGCTGAGTTAAGTTTTATTCTGGTGACAGTTGCCAGCTCCGTGTTGTGAACATCCATTACTGTTCATGTGCTTAGCTGCTGGTGAGGGAAGGGGCTCCCTATCTGCAGGGATGCACAGGCACCACCATTTGCATCAATACTGCTGCAAGTGTTTATGTAATCCGTCGTCAATTTTTAGCATCAATTAATGCAAGAAAGAAATGGCAGAAAAAAATCTAATTGTGTCCAATGATATAATATACACGATCAATATTCTCATCAGAGAACATGCAGGGTGAATTAAATCAAATTAACTCCAACACTTCATGCTACAACTGTTTTAAAAACAGTTCAAATGTCCTAAAACTAATCTACAAGAGAACACCACCTTTAAATTGGACACACTGCATTATACTTTGAATGACTAAACCGTTATACTTTATCAAACAGACGCAGATTCTTTGACAGCCCAACCCAAGGCAACACCACCAGTACCACCCCAAAGTTGTATATACCCAAAGCAAAGCCAGATTTTAACACCAGCAAATCAACTCTCGTGGCATGTTACATCAATAACTTTAGCCAAAATGAACTGAAGCACCGATGCCAGTTATCAGCCAGTACATTAAACTACCTTATTTCTCCTTCCAAGAATCACAATGAGTTGTTACAGCTTTCTCCTGCTTTTGTTTTTTATTGCCTTTTGACAAACTGGACAGCATGCAAGTGCAAGCTGCTGTTGACTTAGCAGAAAGAGTTCAAAATTAAAAGTATTTTTCACCTCTCTGCAGCTCCACTTCCTCGGGAAATCACCCCCAATCGATCCAGAATCATTACTTCCTTGAAATTTGATATATTCAACTCATTCCTAAGCTTCCCCTGTCATTTCTGTGCTCTTTTATAGCACAATATAAAATTCACGGGAAAGAAGAGGTGGTTGCACTATAAACACCAGCAACATGCTTCATCCAAGTGTCCCAGAGCAAACAAGAGTCTCCTGCACTGACACTAGTGCACACGTTGCTCTTGTCAAAAGCAAACTGAACTCAAGAGAGGTCACACACAGTTTCAGTTTAGAGAAAAAGAAAAAAAAAAAAAAAAAAGCCAACCGCTGAAACGCTCACTAGACGCGGCCTACGAACATGTCTGTCATTTTCCCGAAAACTCTCCAGGGAAAAGCTGGCGCATTTGGTCCAACAGGTTCATTTGTCACAACGTCACAAACAGGACATGAAGTGCACTTACGTAACGTCTCAACTTTTTTTCAGGAGGAGACTTTCTCAGCCACCCTTCGCACACCACCTCTCCCCCACTCATCTCTGCGCCTCGCTTGCCGTCCCCCGGAGTCCGAGCGGCGTTTTTCGCCGATTGGCTTCGGCTTCGACTGGTCTGGGTTGAGTGTCTTTCTGTACCTAAAGATAAGAAAGAGACAACAGTTGGCGCGAGGCTGTGGCAGCGAATAGGAAAAGTTCAAATGCTGTGTGTTGGCTTTTTTTTTTTTTTTTTTTTTTTGAGAGCAACAGACTCGGTCACTCCACCGAAAGCCGACTCACCGACAGGGCAGCACTCAGAAATGAGCAGAACAGATTTCGACCAGTTGTAGTCAAATCAGCCAATAAATCTCGCGCGTGGAGTGAACATAAACCTCCAGAGAGCAACTGGAACTTACGCGTTTTGTTCAAACTGGAACGTTAAGAATGTGCAACTGAAAATTGCTAAGTTTTTTTTTTTTTTTTTTGCAGTTGTTAAATGTAACGTCCCAGGCTAATTCCCACCAAAGTGGAGCAATTCCCCAATTTGCGAGGTCGGGTGCAAATGTCCCACAGTGTCCCGGTGCATAATGGTCGTCTATACGCAAATTAGAACAATCTTTGGCGTAAACACAGT
This sequence comes from Odontesthes bonariensis, assembly GCF_027942865.1. NCBI lineage: Eukaryota > Metazoa > Chordata > Actinopteri > Atheriniformes > Atherinopsidae > Odontesthes > Odontesthes bonariensis. The sequence goes on from NC_134509.1 coordinate 14,585,006, forward strand.
GGTTTCGCCGAGCTTCCCGATCAGTGTACTCCCATGGTTCCTTAATTGTGATTGACAGGGTTGCTAAGCCTTTCCCTAAACTCACCCTTCTTTAGAACACGGTTGTGTTAAGCTAACGGCTACAACGTTAGCGTTTAACGTTTGCTTTCAAAATAAAAGGGATAAAGAGTCACGAGCCGCGGCCTAACTTGCCTGCTTAGTAGTTTCTAACTGTTTTCGTATGCTCATTTATTCAATAGTTTATCATCAGAATGAATTGCGCGTACAACGAAGCTGCCTTTGTCAATTACGGGTGACAAAATCTTTCTCAAAAAGTCGTCTTTATTTCTTTTCACGAAGCACATTAGATCCGTCACATCAACTTGGAGATTTGTTTTGAAAGTCCCAACCGGAAATGGTGTTGCTCTTAATGCCAGTGCTTACAGAATAGTTAAGAGGACGAACGAGGGAGGCGCGGAGTGCTGGGAAAATTGTAGCGTTTCAACCATGGGACATGTAGTTCAAACAGTCTCTGTTTCCTGCCCCCTCCCCGCCCCTCGGAAAACAACAATAGAGAATGGGGCGATTTGATAAGTGAACCATGAAGCAAGAGAGGTAGGGGCGCCTCAGAGTGAATAGAAAAAGCGGTTTCAGACAGTTGAAGACGAGACAAAGAAAGGACCCACCTCAGCGTTATAACCTCAAAGGTCCCAACAAATCCTCTCAGGTCTGAACTGTACTGTCCACAATGCGCGCCGAAATACATATCACAGCATATTGTATTCAGTGACCTGTTTAGGGGCATATTATTTGCCATGTTTGTTCTTCTGCTTTGTCTTTAAAAGAATGTGTTTGATCAAAAGTGTTTGTTGAGGACTATCAGGTAACTTACACTTAATTACACTAATAAATAGCAAATCCCTAGTGACACGCATTTTTAGTCATCATTACCAATCAACATACTTTTGAGATAGATTTTTGATACCGTATATTCTCTATATTGATCATCTGAAAACATGCAGAGTTAACATTAACAGTTTTAATGACTACAGTCTACGACCTCTCTGTTAGGACACTGGAGCCTGGCACCGATCTGGTTCACTGAAACAATTTCCCAAACTTGTCCAATACACTGGCAAAGATACCCATCTTCCCATATACCCAGAATGCTATCTGAGGGTTGTTGGAATGCCATTGTTATTTCAAACACTCCCCCTAAATGGATGCTCTGTTATTCTATGATTAATGACTTGGCTATTGTGAAGACACGTCACCTCTTTCAGAAACATTGGCAGTAATATAGTAATTGGGAACAATTAAAGGTTATTTTGATAACCATATGTACCTTGTACAGGGCAACTATTCGTGTATAAAAAAAATCAAATGGCTTATGACGATTTCTTGGTGCATTAGATTTCCTAGAAGAAACATGTTTGACCATTTAAAAGAGTTTTGCATCTCTTTATATTCGGATTCTATGTGAAACATGTTTGCAACTTAAAGGTTCTGAATGCCAAACGGTCTGCAAATGAGCAACATTATATTACCCATACAAGGTTTTTTGAAACATAAAAGCATTTAATATACAACATTAAAAAACCCAAGTTTTTAAGGTTAAAAAAAGTGTAATTGTTTGTTTCGCTAATACTCGAGTAACTGGATTTGACAGATTTCCTCTGAAAGTTCTGGTCCTACTGCAGTATTCCTATTACATAAATGTAAAATTGGTAAAAAAAAAAAAACCTACCCCTGAGGCTTGGAAGGATAACTGAATTAAAATCAGTTGACAAATCATCGCAATGACATGCAAAGTGAACACTGAAATGATCGAAATAACTGCCAAGAGACACAAATGAGCAAGAAAGAAAAGGGACGTACAGACTGACCACAGAGCAAAGCAAAATTAGACAAATGCCAAACCATCGCAAACACGAAAAGCATTGTTAAAAACAACAAAGAGAAACAGAAAGAGCATTGCTATTTAAGTGCTTGCATATTGTTAAAACAGCCACAAAGAGTCTGTGAAATGCAAACCAATGGAAAAGAGAAGGGGAACGACCAAACACGAACTGTCGTTTGAGAGGCAGAGTAACCCCAGACATTACAATAAAAAGAGTCTTTTCAGTGTGGGAGTCTTATTTTGTGTAGGAATTGTTTCCGTATACGCACACGTAGCCTGTGAGAATATCCCATGTGATTTCTTTGTTCCCTTTTCAGTCACTGGTTTGTCTGTACTTACTTCCATTTGTGCAAAACAATTTTGCAACCACAGCAAAAAAAGAAAAAAAATTGAGGATACATTATTCCTGTTTTGATGACACGACAAACAGTTCTTTTATATATATAAATTAAAGAAGAAGGAATTATGTACAGGAGACGACCGTTTAAAGGCAAATTTCCCCAAAAAATAAATAAATGTCGGTATTTACAGTTACAGTGCTGTTTTTAAAAGAAACAGTAACATCAAATACTTCTTTCCACCCTCGTTGGTCTGCACACAATTCTCTTCCTCGTTCTTGCAAGACTCGTATCTATCAACGGCCCTTGATAAAGATGGCACCCATCTGTCTGTGTGAGGCCTCAGTGTGCCAGAGGTTGGTGGGATTGTCCTCAGAAATGCAAGACAGAACTGTGTCAAAGTACATTTCCGAGGAAGGAAAGGAAGAACATTTCTGTAGCATTGGAATGAGAGCAAAACAGCTTCTATTATTATAAAAAGTTAAGAAATCTGGAACCAACAACAGTCGTCCCAGAACCGGCCGATCTGCCAAAATAAGTAATCGGGGGACAAAGGGCCTCGGTCAGACAACAAGCAAATAGCCACTCTAAATGAGATACAGGGTTCATATGCGGAAATGGGAGAACCTGGATTGCTGCCCTGATGGTAAAAACCATTAGTGCAGCAATCATACCTTTATTATAGAGCGGTCAGACAGAACCCATTCCTCTCTAAAATGCACATGATAGCCTGGGGGGGAATTTGCCAAAAGGCACTTTAAAGCTGCAGTCTGCAAGATTTGTTGTTGTCATACGTAAAGTCCTACTTTTTGGCATTTTAAGAGTTTACATGATCTATCAGAACGCTTGAAGTTGAAAACGGTGACCTCCGTAGTCGCAAAATGCAAGAATGCTTATTTTTTAACCGAAAAATAAAAAGTTATTCAACTTCCTGTCCCGCCCCTTCAAAACACATGAGAACTCGTGCACGTAGAGATGCGCCTACACGACTCCTCATTCATCAACTCACCTGTCATTTGCGATCATGGAAGACACAGTAAGTAGACAAGCCCGTAATGAAGTTCAATAGTCCAGATAAATAAGCGTGGGGACGAGCCTACCTTGTATCGCGCGTGCACAATCGGTGATTGACAGGCAGCAGAGCCCAGCTCGTAACCTGATTGGTTACCTTTTACCGGTCCGGTCTGCAATTTTGTAAACAAACCTGCTGGCTTTGGAGGGACCTAGCGGGACATATAGGGGACCTAGAGAACTCATTTTTTTTTTGTATTGGGGTATTTAATGTACTACTTTCAGAATCCCCGGACAGTTCCAGGCATTATGCTTGAAAAAGAGTTGCAGACTGCAGCTTTAATGACTCCCTTGCCACGAGAGGGAAAATCCTCTGATCTGATAAAAGACCGAACTATTTGGCCACAATCCCCAACAGTGGGTGTGATGGAAACCAGACACTGAGCATCATCTCATTAACCATTTGTACAGGAGAACACGGTAAAGGCGACACGGGACCGAGTACAGGTCGGAGTGGAGAGAAAGAGGGCCGTAGAAATACCAGCAGCAGTCCCGAGTGAAATCTTTTCCAGAGTGCTCAGGTCTACATTTCAAGAAGACAACGATCGTTTCACTGGCAAGTAAAGACAAGATCAGCGTCATAAGATCTCGGTTAAAGTTCTAGAGCGGCACAGCCAGAGCCTGGACACGAAGACCTGACGTTGCCATTGCTGCCAATGGTGCATCAGCCAAGCAAGAAGTAGTAGAGGAGATTTCAGTCTTGTTTCTAAATAGATGGAGTCCTGCTGTATGGCTTTGCTTTGCTGTTGTGGAGCATTGTATGCGTTGTAGTGACGGAAGAATTGAATCAGATAAAAGAAGAGTCTGATACAGAGCAGAAGACGGGGAAGTTGAAAGTTGCAAGTATGACTTGGATGATTCAAAGTGCTCAATATATTCGTTGCAGTGTAGATGGTCAGATTTGGAAATCTCAAACAAGGAAGTACACACAGACAACGACACACTCTTGGCGTTTTTGGCTCATCCGCTGCCACATTTTATTATCTCATGTTTATCTCGTCGTGTTTTAAATACATTAATAGTTTAATCCCAAACGTCTGCCTGCCTCTTCGCCGGCATACTAGTGTAAATGAGTCCAACAGTACAACAGAAACTAATGTGTTTTCTTACATCAGGACAGATGACAGCATTATGAATAACACAATACAGCTGGGATGCAAGTTGAGACAAAATCCTCTTAAAAAATCTGCTTTAAAGATCAAAAGGCACATAAAGTCAGCATACACGCAGAGGTCTCTCTGAATGATCAAGTCAGAGACGCACATACAAATATACTGTCCGTTACCTGCTGTTTAAATAAGTCGGTTGCAGTACAGTTTTGTGTAGATCACACGAAAGATAAAAGTGTGAGCACAGCACTGAACATCTTATATAATGAAAATAACTTTGTTAAAAAGTGGCCATACATGGCGTCGATATCCGTGTATGGCATATACTTTGTTTTCTGTGATTATTCAGAGATGCCGTTTGAGGTCACGCACAGATTGAACCTATAAAACAACAAAGTGCACTCAATTAAGAGACTCAAATATATCCTGAAAAATATATTTCCACAGCTTATGAAGCCAAGCTGCATGCAGATCAGAAGTTTAAGAGTTCAAAAGTCTTAACGAAAAAGAATATGTATCTTTGAGATTGAACTGCAGATGCATTGCTTTGCGCGCACGCGTATGTGTGCGAGGCGAGTCGAAACACTCAGATGAGCCAATGATATGGACATGTCCAGGACTAAACTAATTCTACATATTCATCAATGTAAACATCTTTTTTTTTTTTTTTGTCAAGGTAAATTATATTTTGCTGGATTTCTTTTATCGAAGGAGGAGAAAATATCTGCACCATTTAGCAGTTTCCAGTGCGTTGTGAAACTGGTGTTATTACAAAGCTGCAATCACACACGCACACACACAAAAAAAAGAAATAGATAATGATTAGTTGAAAACGAAGAGAGTGGAAACAAACCTAGCTGTTAAAACCTGTAAGATTATGGAAATTCAAATCAAGGATCAGAGCAAGTTGTGACACTCTGCTCACGTGAGCAGGTGTGTTCAAGATTACATCAGCGCTCCTTTTTCTTTTTTTTTTTTTTTCAAGATTATATGCTTCACACAGTACGAGTCCAGTCCAGTTCATCTGTGTTTTCCTGCAGCTTTTTCCTTTTTTTTTTTGGTATATTTCAAAAGACCAGTCTACTAATGGTATTGAATCCTCCTCCCCCTCCTCCTCCACCAGATGGGCCACAACTCCCTGGTGGGTTATTGTCATCTGAACCGTTGGGTCTGAACGAGCACGAGGACGAGGAGGCCTGAAGAGCCTGCGACCGAGCATTCAGCTCCTGTTCCTGTGGATCGCACGGGGAGGGGGAAAGAGAAAGATTTCCAAGTTAGATTAAGTGTCGACTGGAATCAAACCTATATGTAAACTACAACAGTTCCAACAGTCCATCAGTGTAGTTCTTTACATTATTACAGCGCCCCCTAGAGGAAACCTACTACATTGCCTTTTACAGGTTGAGTTTCGGTTCAACGCGGCACAACTCAGTGAATGACTCATGAAATTAGACCTTACATCCTTTAACAGGTCAGTTCAGATTTATGTCCAAGTGCAGCAGAATGAATAATTGAACTAATAAACTCTGTGGCGATCAGCCCTAAACAGATGGGTGGCCTACTTTCACCACTTTTGATCTGAGTGAATCTTTGATTTTGACAGGTCACATGTCAGTAAAACGTGAAGCATAAACAGTTCCACCAAAACACCAATGAACCTCTAAACAGTACTTTTCACTCTTTGGGCTTATTTGTAAGCACTAATGGTTTTAATGGGTAACATTGAAACAATGGCAATATGTGGGAGAAGTATGTTTGTTGGTTTATTTCATATCACCTGTAAGTACAGCTTGTTGTCCTTGATAATAGCATCCAGCAGTTCCTTTTGCAGGGGAGGCTCAGCAGTCAGTCTCATTCCATTTGCCATTAGTCCTCCATTCAAGTTCTGCCCTGGAAGATCCTGTTTTCTGTACATGAGCACATACGCCGTGTCCTTGGGGAAGCGATTTGTAATGTTTTGCACTGACTGGAAAGATGCAAATGTCACTCTGCTATCATTGAACAGTAGCCAATCCTTTGCCTCCTGACCACTATTAGGTGGTGCGTCACCTTGATCCGGTGGAGCTGAGAGCGCAGAGCAGGTGGAGAGGCTGCAATCAGCCTGGCCATTCCCCAAATCCTCTTTGATGGGAGAGTGACTGGCTGGATGCTGTGTTCCATCTGCTCCACTGATGTTACGACCATAAGTGTAATAGTGGCCACTCTCAGACGATAAACCAGAATGCATCACCAATGAGCTTAGCACATAGGGCACTGACTGAACTGGCATCTCTCCTGCTCTGTTCGTCTCCTCTGCTTCATCTATCCTCACTGCCTTCTCGTCCTCTTCATCTTTTCGCGACGGTTTGAGCTTTTTGGCCAGATTTTCGCTGCTCTCGGGAGAATCCACTTGCAAAGGGGAAGAGGTAGCAGAAGACCACTGCGAAGGCGTCGAAGGCGCATGAACAGGAAGTCCCAAGACTGCTGGGATGGTGACGTTGTCGAGAATCTTTCTGCGGATGTGGCATTTGGCATCATATGAGAAGCGCAGCAGGGTGAGGATCAAGTACTCAGGTGCGGACACCACTTTCATGGTCCTCTCCGCCCGCTGAAGGGAGCTACACTTCTCACAGAAATAAGCGTTGTCTTCATCGAGAATCTCTGGAGCCAGGAAATAGTTCACCAGGTCAGGCACAGAGAAAGGAGACTCATTTGTCCCTGGCTCCTGATGGACGCTACTAGCAAGACTGCTGGCTGGGCCTGGCTCAGGAGCTTCGCTGCCACCGTTGACAGATCCCTGACAAACCACTTTGGGTTCTTCTGCCGGCCCCTGCAGTTTAGGAATACTATGAGAGGAGGCAGATGGACAAAAGGCCAAAGAGAGGTCTGTAAAAGGCTCTTCTTTCTCAGAAATGCAATTGCATTGCATGCAGCGAATGCCTGTGATCAGCTTTCCACCAAACATCCTTTCTATCAAAGTCCTTCCGTCATCTGCAGGTTTACTTTCTGCCTCAGTCAGATGGGACTCCTCGTGTTCCTCAGCAGTTGAACTTGCTGGGTCTTTGCTATTCATGTCAACCAAGGAGGCATCTTTTGGCTTAGCTGACTCCAGGACCTGAAGTGTTTTCTCCTCCTCATGCAACCTTCAGATCAAGAGACACTTGGAATTAGGAGAAAATACTAGCTGTTCTTTGGTTTTGATAACATACTGCATTTTTTTATTTTTTTTAACTAAAACCCTCAGTAATATAGTAGTAGTCAGTAGTAGAAACTGCACTCGCTCACACTAATACTTAATCAGTTAAGAACCACGTATTGTGTTGTTAACATTCAATTCACTTTTGAATAAAAGAGATGCACGGTTGAAAAATAACCGATTATAATGGAGCATGATGGAGGGACAAGACGAGAAGAGGTTTTTACTCTCTATTGAGTATATTTAACAAACTTGCACATTAATTATTAAGTCAGCTAGAGATGAACAGTACCTGTCTAAAATAAATCTGAGGTACTCAGAACAGTCCTGTTGCGAGCCCATATTGAACCACGGAGGACGAGATGCTTCCAGGAAGTTTTTGGGACCATATGCTGCCCTCTGTAGGACACAAACAAATGTACCGTCATCCAGTGTCATTGTTCTGCAGAAACCATATTCTGCATCTACCATTACTCAGGACAACACCGACCTGTGTGTGTGCAAGGAAAGCAAAGAGGAGCTGAAGTTTTTTCATCAGTGTGTTGGAGCCGTTTAGATGCAATGACAAAACGTGCCTCCGAAAGCTGAGAAAAGAAGTTTGTGTTTAATTCAAGAGTTTTGCAAATTCAACAAGAACAGGTGGTCTCACACACTGATTCAGTATATCTGTGTGTGCCTATATGACTCACTCTGTGGCCATAAAGAGGGTCTGGATGATGCTGTTCATGTAGCAGGTGTTCCCCAGGTTGATCAGGCCCGTCTTGCCCGTCTCAGACTTTCCGGCTTGCTTCACCAGACCAGACGCAAATGAGTTAGACTGAGATGTCCAGGCGCTCTGATTCAACACCAACTTGATCTTCTCTTCTGCAGGCTTTGGGAGATCCTGGAAAGAGGGGTGTGGAGTAATTGGCATAGAAATGAATTGAACTGAACAGCAGCTGAAGCTATAGGCTGCTCATGCATTTGTAAGAGTAATTTCTGATTATCCAAATAAATCAAACAAAAAACAGGTAAAATATCAACACACATCTATTTCCTACCTTGATTGCTTCTAATATGTGGTCATAGAGGTCAGGGAAGCCGGAGTACTGGTACATCATGCAGTGTATGAGCTCAGTGAACTGCAGCAAGAAAGCTTTACTGGTTGGGAGACCATCTGTCCGTAGAGACTGAACTAGATGCACTACATGTGGAACCACCTGAAAGAGGTGAAAATAAAGACAAGAGAAAATAATTGAGTGCAATATCGTGTTGAAAACAGCGGATGGTACAGCTAATATTAATCATACAAATGTGCAACATGGTCACACATCTGGAGCCCCACTGAGAGTTCAGTTTCATTTTCTAGTAGAGTATTTTTTAGATTACTCATGTTTTTTAGATTCTAATGAAACTGGCCAACTCAAGGGCCATTGCTTGGCATTTAAGTGCTTCACACATCATTAGTGAGAGTGGTGCCGCGCCTGGGCTTCTGGGAAAAGAAGTCTGTGTGGCTTTGAAGTAATTTAAGCCAGAAGAGATGAAAATGAGAAAACCAATAAGGTGGCCATATGAGAGGGAAATGGGCTGTGAGGAGGCAGGAGATCCCTTACCAAATGGAAGGCCTCAGGAGAGTGCTGGAAACTTAGCAGCATATGGGAAAGCACAGCCAGCGCCCCCTGCCGCACAATGGGGTACCACAGACGACTGAATACCTGCAGGCAAACAAAAGAAAAGTTGTGAATTCATTTTTGCAATAGAAATTGTTCAATAATTCAAGTGAATGCGTTTTCCTTCCACGCCCAAGAAAAAGTAAAAGCTGAAATAACCATTATTGCACTTTAAGAGCTGTGTAGCGTACAATTTCTGTCAAACCCTCCCACCACCCCGCAAGGTCCATATTGAACCAAAATCAAGGATTCACATCACAAACCAGTTCAATTTTGAGTAGAGTGACATCTATGAGGATAGTGAACTTCTGAACCGCAGCCAACCCTTTCAACAGAGCGATGACCCACGTGTCAACATGCTGGGCCAAAGGCCAAGACAGCCAGTCAATCATCCTGAACAGACAGAAAAGTCATATAGATCAAACAGAAAAATCAGCTGCAGATCGCAGAAATGTAAAAATACTGTAGAGAACATATCCATCCTGATAAAAAAACAAACAAAAAAAAACACGTGTCTTTTCAGGATGTGTGTTCATTACAACAAAGCCTTTTAACTGAAATGAGTCAGTGTGAAAGGTAACCTGCAGAGAGCTTTAGTCATGCTTGCATCTTTGACATTCTGGTCCGTGGTGAGACTCTTGATGAGCACAGTAATCATCTGGACAGGGATATGCTGGACCAGACTGGCAAGCGCGATAGATGGGTCAAAGGAAGGGTCTGCAAAAAAACAAAAGCAAAAAGCAAAACACAGCATTCAGAATTGTAGTTTTTTTTTTGTTCATATTCTGGTGCACAATAAGTGGGCTGTGAATTTCTACATTTTCTTAAATTCGACAGGTTGAGAAATGTGCACGTAATGGACACTGCGACTTGGCAACTGCCAACAATAGTAATCTAACACATCCCGGCTTTTATTTGATCGTTTTATAGTGTAGTATGTTGATATATGGTGTTTTATGCACCTTTATGCACTATTTTATCTGTCAAGAGGTGCGCAGGTGTCCGGGTTAAATCAATTAGAGTTTCATTCACAGACACAAAAACAAGCAACTAAAAGTCAATTTATGGTCAGTGACACAAGACGCAACGCAAGACGCAACGCAAGACGCAACGCAAGACGCAACGCAAGACGCAACGCAAGACGCAACGCAAGCCCTTGCGCGGTTGCAAGCCCCCCCCAATTGTCACCTCAATTTTCTAAACTTCACGCAAGACGCGAGCACAAGCCACTATCTACATCACATCCGGCGGCGTGTTCATCTTCCGGTTTCATCCCTTAATAAAAGACCGCTGTTTTCAAACACCAAGGTAGAAAGCGAAGAAGAAGAAGAAGAAGAAGAAGAAGAAGAAGAAGCATGAATTTCCTGTCCTGGCAGGCCTTCACCGCCTGTCCTGGCGGTGAATTTCCTTTCATCGTAGTAGGCTTCTCTAAGGTCGTCATTGAAAAAACCCGCTGCTCCACCTACTGTCCCGGCGGTGAATCGCCACACAGCACACGCAACCGCCGACAAAGCAAAATTGAAGCATAAACGTCTCGAGCCATTAACGCAAGCGCAAGACGCAAGTGCAAGGGCAGTTAAAAGAGGTATAAATCAGGCTTAACAAAGAAATCCTAGGTTTCGACAACAGAACTTTGGGATCACTGTTCAGTCAACGTGACCCTCTAACATTATGCAGCTTTGCTCGCACATGCTGCGTGTGTGACAAATACTTGAAACTGTGACCTGCTGGTTGTTTTGACCAGCATTATTTAGTACTACTCTACAAATTCAGTCATTCGCAACACTGCACAGAAGCCTCGGGCAGCCATATGAAGAGAAAACCCTCCAAAACGCTTGATATTCGCAGACATATCCTCAACTAGAGTAAAGTCAAAAAGAAGTTCTGTTCGTATCTAACATGTGTTTAGGGCAACAGTAAGAGCTCCAAGGGTCCTAAACTTACCATATGAAAAAACAACACATCATTCTCCAAGATGAAAATACGTTGCTTTCTGGTTAAAGCAGTTTTACCTGTGGAGGAGATGATGGCAAAGACCTCCTGCAGCGATGGCAACAGCGTGGCTGGGTCAGCTTTCCAGATGTTTTGCAACAGTGTGCTAACCTTAGTCACCAGCCCTACATACTCTCTGAGTTCCCGCTCTTGGCTGGCAAAGCAGTGGAAGTAACTGATGGTCCTGACCAGCTGCTGGCAGAACAAAATGCCCGACTTATCCCTTGGAATGCACTGCATGAAGTCCGACAGCAAAGTGCTCAGACGGGCACAAAGAGTAGGCTCAGGACGTTCACACACCATCCTCAAAACCTCCACCTGGATCACACTGAAGGTCTCCAGCACAGAGGGGCAGCTAATGAGTAGCCGCAGGCAGCAGTGAATGTAGTCTATTATGGCTGGGTCTCTGTGGTCCAGCTGCCCGTAGCCCTGCTGGAGCAGATTGAGGACAAAGTCTTTATTGAAGAAATACTCAAATTCCAGCCGGTGGTAGCGCGCATAGGCTTCAAGAACCTGGAAGCCAATCTGCTTCTGGAAAGCATCTTCACCGAACAAGATGAGGCGGGTGGTGAGCGTAAACAGCGCCCGACACTGCTCCTCTGTCGCCTCCTTCTCTGCCGCTTCCACTACCTTCTTTACTATGGCCCTCTTCACTGGAACAGAGTGATCGGAGCTGATGAGACCCTCCAAAATCTTGTCCATGATGTCGGGCTGTAGAGAACAGTTGAGAAAATGATTAGTTATCAAAAAGTCACACAAGCACTGCAAACAATGAATGTGAGAGTTTGGTCACAGAACCATTTTGACTTGTATGTGTGAGAAAAGCAGAGGTTATTGGATTCAGTTTTAGGGTCCTGGTGCTGTAACATGTTGGTCACTGTTCCCGCTTCCTGGGACTTTAGAAAGAACAAAGTCATTGTTGCTGTTATTAGCAACATTTTCACTCTCCCTGCTAGGACAAGTAATAACACAAAGAGGCCTGTCCATTATCCTGTCCATCAAGTTCTGCGTATTGTATTTGTTGAGTGCACACACTGTCAGCACTCAAAGGCAGACCACGTGCACAAGCCTTTCATGTGCCTCTACTGGAATGTAAAGTTCTGTGTCCAAGTTTGTTATTCAAAAACAAAATCACTAACGGAAAGGAAAGAAAGAAAAAAAAACACACCTTCAGTAGTTATTTATTCTTATTTCTCATTGATTATTTTAGTCAAACTTTTTATTATATTACTAAGGTCAGCAAATCTCCACATCTGGCAAACAAAAACCTGCAAATATTAAACAATTTTACTTGAGGGATTTTTTTAAAAAAAGTTTCATATTATCAATACAACTAATATTCTCAATGCCAATAATAATGTACGGACGTTTTTTAAGTAAAACAAATAATACCCATCACTCATTCATGATATTTTTACCCACCCTAATCGTTCATAATACAAAGAAGATAAAGGTTAAACACATTTTACAACAATGATGGTTGATTCTTGTTTTTGATGTCCAACATAATGTCTACCCCCACACCCCATCCCCACCTTTTTTATTATTTTTTTTCTTCAGTCCAGCTTACGAATGCAATAATGAGCTATATGACATTACAGCAGCAGTTTACATTAAACATATCAAATACAAATGTACACATATTTTGTTTCTCACACATCGAGCCAAATCAAGAAGACATCAATCAACCGCTGCTGTTGGTGCTGCTGAGTGGTTACTGGGAGCTAGCTTGCTAACGCTAGTTGTATTATTAAATTTAAAACAAACCTCTACATGTACAGCAGTACCAACATAGGTTTTGAACTATATAAAAACAAAACTACCAAAGCAAGTCTGTGGCTCCAGAGAGAAACTAACTCGCGTCTGCGACAAAAAAATAGAACAAAGCAACCAAACAGGCCCAACGTCTGCCGAGTAATGTCAGGTACCACTGACTTAGCATAAATACCACCATGAAAAAGCGCATTCCAGAGGCTTTACCACATCTAAACCACCAACCTTACCTAAATAAAGCATGTCAACAAAGTCCAACCAGAATATTATCCGCTGTCAGTCGGAGTTAGACGTCTTTTGACAGATAAATTCGTATTATTTTGGTTCACTTGATCGAACAGAATCAGCTGATTTGCCTTCCACCTACGTCACTCCAACGGGCAGCTACGATTTAGGACCCTTGTGAAAGCAGTTGTACATTTGCCTGTTATTTTGGTACCTTAGTTTTACGAGGTTTCTTTCGTTGTTTTTGAAAAACTGACTCCTCACTAAGGACATTGTTGATTGCTTAGGAGTTGTCAAAAATGTATTCATATATTTTAAGGTCTTTTGAATTATTTAGGTCCAGTTTGTGTGTTACATTCAAATCCTCCTCGTTCAAGAAAAATCTTTTTGAATTAAAATTTGCAACATTGTTACAATATACCATAATATTTAAACTTTGAAATATCATAAGTAAGTAGTTCCCCATAATAGATTAAAACCCAACCAAAATCACCCTTTAGGCAAGAAAAAATATATATTTTCTCAAAAACTTAACTTGGACTATTAATTATGCCATTAATTAATTCAGAATGCATTCATTTTAATTTTTCTTTTCGTTTTAACCAACCAATAAAAAAGCGTTTACCACTCTCACAAATCACCACGAATGACATCATTCATGTTATTTAAAAAAAAAATTGTTACTGACAATAAAACTGACTTCGACTCTTACTTATTTTGGAGATTTTGAACATGTTTTTATTTTTCAAACTTATATATTGGGCAGTTTCATAAACTGACATTGACAACAAGTATTATTCTCACAGCAAGACTGAAAGCCATGAAGCTCTGCATTAATAATTTACCACATTTCCAACAGTCCACGAAGTCTCGCGATACACAGTGTACGCTGGGTGGTGCTTCCGGTGCTTATGCGCGGGTGCGCGAGAAAAATCTTGCTAGCGCGAAAGTGTTGTCTATAGAACCAGTGCGTCTTTCATTATAAACAACGGGATAGTTCTTACTCACCGCGCGAAAGTTCAGAAAATCCTTTACGACTCTAGAAGGAGATCACACAGGGCACATACTAACAGAGGATATATCCGAGAAGAAGAGATAATTGGACCAAAATGTCTGAAAGTGCCGCGGAACTGCGGGAAGAGCAGACTGAACTTGAAGAAGCCGGGGGAGCGGAGGTAAGATGGTTTAAAATGGGCATTGTCTGTTCACAGCGCCGAATCAATATGTCATAAACACGCCGCAAAAAACGTTTAAAGCCCATGTCTCCAACCTATGGATCCCTCAATCCGTGGGTTAGGAACAAATGTGTCAATGTTAATGTTGACTCTTTGCGCTACTTAGCTGTAACGGCTAACTAGCTGCTAGGACGCTACATTCGCTAACGGCAACAGCATCTCGGTCCCATCCAGGAACAGAAGCTAACGTAACAGCACAGAGCCTCAGCTAGGCCAGCCTGTCTCATAAGCGCTCACGCTGTTAGCTTAGCGCTGATAGCCACACAATGATAATTAAACCGAGAGTCTTCTCTCGCTTTCCGTTTACCCCCAAACCATATGCACACAGCTTCGGTGCTTGTAATTGAGATTGGCTTTTAGAAAACCTCGAAGAAACAAGTGAGGAGGAGCATCCCTCTCAACTGTCCCATTTGCGTCTTTGTTTCCAGAGGGACGGCGCTGTTATGGCTGCTGTAACCGGGGGCAGCTTGACTACCGCTGTACTTTGTGTTGAGTTTTGACCTAAATCCCGTACGCCATAAAGTTTTTTGGGGTTTTAGATGTAAAGATCAACGGTTATAAGAAGATAGGATAGATGTCACTTCGTTATTCAACGCACGGCTACCACGAGTGTTTGATTTACACAAAGATGTGTACAGATTAGTTAAACTGCTGAACACGCCAACATACGTTATTACAATTTTCATGCCTCTGGACGGTGTCAGTTCTGCATGTTACCACTTTTAATAGAATATGTGCTATAATGTCAAGAAAGGACAGGTAAGCAGCTGGTTTGCTGTTCAGTTGTGACTGATTTGTAGCCCAAAGTTGTTGCTCTGAATTGGAGCAGAAGGCACAAAAGGGTGAAAGAGGTTTTGTAGAATATTAAGACACCGAAATCAGGAATGTATCTTTTTTTCTTTTTGGATTGTCACATTTACTGCATGGCCTACTTGCATTTAAAATAGAGAAATGAAACTATCAGAAATTTGATATTTTTACTGTCATTTTCCCGTCCACTTTTTATTGTTTCTACAACTAATAATTACATCAATTGAACAGGACATCACAATTTGTTCACAATCACAATTTTTTGCCTCTACTATGAATCGTCACATAGAAATTTGTGGTTGTTAAGGGTTTAGTCGGCATCAACCTTCCCTTAAGTAGGCAAGAGAGCATCTCATCTTATATATAAGGTTACCTTCTTAATCAGTTTATCTTGTCAATTCCTAAATGCTATAGTCGCAATGATGTAAACATAACCACTGAATACAACTGTTCTGTTTTTTTTTTGTTTTTTTACATTTCACTTGGCTCAGGAGAAGTCTGAGTCTTCGGATGCTGGAAAAGAGTCCTCTTCAGATGCTGGTGCTGATGGGCAAGATGCATCCCCCTCTTCATCCCAAACTAAAGATTCTAATCCAGGATATGAGGAGAAAGTGGTAAGTAAATTTCCCGGTAGCTTGTATAACAAGGATGACTCTGCTCTTGGCTGCATAAGTTAACAAAGCCCGTCTTCCTGCGTGATGCAGCAAACAGACCGGACCAACAGATTTGAATATCTGTTGAAGCAAACAGAGTTGTTTGCTCATTTCATCCAACCGGCGGCTCAGAAGACCCCAACTTCGCCTCTGAAAATGAAACCAGGACGCCCTCGGATCAAAAAAGACGAGAAGCAGAACCTGCTGTCTGCCGGAGAGTAAGCGCTCGTCTCCACAACGTGGCTTTGTTTTTTGACATGTGAAGTTTGCTCACGTTTTGATCTTGAATTGTTGTTGCTCTTTCTTTGTTTTCACAGCAACCGGCATCGTCGCACAGAGCAAGAGGAGGATGAAGAACTTCTCAGCGAGAGCACGAAGACCACGAACGTGTGCACTCGCTTTGATGATTCTCCCTCCTGTAAGCGACAACTGATTTTCCACCTAAGGGGATATCAAAGCGCAGCTATGCACCAAATGTACACAATGAGCAGCTGTTCAGGTTATGTTTTCTTGTCTCTTATCCAGATGTGAAATCAGGAAAAATGAGGGACTATCAAGTCCGTGGTCTGAACTGGCTTATCTCCTTGTATGAGAATGGAATCAACGGCATCCTCGCAGACGAGATGGTCAGTACTTTCTCACTGTCGTCTGTTTTATTTTGCTTTTTCAAGCCACTGGAGATTTTTATGTTCTTTTCTTTTTTGTGTCATTTTTGTGTGCTCACAACATGCTCTGTAAACTTGTTTTTAGGGACTGGGAAAGACTCTCCAAACTATTGCTCTGCTGGGTTACATGAAGCACTACAGAAATATCCCCGGTCCCCACATGGTGCTGGTACCCAAGTCCACCCTTTACAACTGGATGAATGAGTTCAAGCGATGGGTGCCCTCTCTTCGTGCCGTCTGCCTGATCGGAGACAGAGATGAGCGGGTAGGCTGCGTCGAAACTTTCTTTTAGTTTCCAGTTGCAGTCATTCGATTGTCTCAGGTGGCTTTTAATGAGCTTATGCTGCACATATGAACAAAAGAACGTTTGAAAGTGGATTACACTGGCTTTAGTTTATGTATGCAAACTGTGTGCGAGTATGGCATGAAGCTATTTATCTCTAGTTTAAAGAAAAACTAAATGTAACCACTGCAACTGCAGAATGCCCTGATCAGAGATGTGCTGCTGCCAGGAGAGTGGGACGTCTGCGTCACATCCTACGAAATACTCATCATAGAAAAGGCCGTGTTCAAGAAGTTCAACTGGAGATACCTGGTCATTGACGAAGCTCACAGGATCAAGAATGAGAAGTCAAAGGTTAGACAGCCATCGAAATGGAATGAGCGTTTACATTGTTCTTGTATCGATCTTGTAAAGTTAAAGTTGCTTTTGCTTTTCCGTAGCTGTCAGAAATTGTGCGTGAATTTAAAACCACCAATCGACTGCTTTTGACTGGTACGCCTCTTCAAAACAACCTCCACGAGCTTTGGGCTCTGCTTAACTTCCTTCTGCCAGATGTCTTCAATTCAGCAGAGGTAAAATTCAAGCAACACCGTCAATTGTGTGTTTAACTGTGACCTAGGCAGAATTTAAACGGTTAACTCCTGAGTTTGGATCTGTTATTAAGGGGCGTTTCTTCACACTCTTTCATTTCTCCTTGTTTCTCAGGACTTTGATTCTTGGTTTGACACGAACAACTGCTTGGGCGATCAGAAGTTGGTCGAACGTCTTCACACTGTACGTACGGAATGTCCCTCACTTTAAGTTTGAATGCCAACCTTTTGGTTTCAGTGCACCTTATTAGTGTCAAACAATAAGAATGTCTTGTTGTTGTGTAGGTGCTGCGTCCTTTTTTGCTTCGTCGTATCAAAGCTGACGTAGAGAAGACCCTGCTGCCCAAAAAAGAGATAAAGATATACGTGGGCCTGAGTAAGATGCAGCGAGAGTGGTAAGCATCCTGAGTTTTTCTCGGTTTAAATCAGATTTAAGCTTCTTTGTGCCACAAAGCTTAAAAGAACTTGGAAGCTGACCCCCCCCCCCCCCCCCCCCAAACTCATCAGGTACACAAAGATCCTGATGAAGGATATTGACATCCTGAACTCTGCCGGCAAAATGGACAAGATGCGTCTGCTGAACGTTCTCATGCAGCTGAGGAAATGCTGCAACCACCCGTACCTGTTTGACGGGGCTGAGCCGGGCCCACCGTACACGACCGACCTCCACCTGGTGGTGAACAGTGGCAAGATAGCGGTCCTGGACAAGCTGCTGCCCAAAATGAAGGAGCAGGGTATGTTGATTGTTTCTGGAATCTGTTCCATCCCCAGCTGCTGATAACTGCTGTTCAGTTAGAATATTTAGGCAATATATTAAACACTGGATTCATCACTCTCCAACTTGCAACCATAATAAGTCATGTTTACAAAAGATTTGTCCGTCAAATTGTCAAAGATTGATGGGGTTTAGACTCGCTCTTCTGTTGCCTATTCAGTGTTGTGATTTACATCTGTCGATAGTTTAAACATGTTCTCACGTACTTGATTTCCTCGTCCCTCCGTCCTAGGTTCCCGTGTGCTCATCTTCAGTCAGATGACCAGGATGCTGGACATCTTAGAGGACTACTGCATGTGGAAGAACTACGAGTATTGTCGCCTGGACGGCCAGACACCACACGAAGAGAGACAGGTGAGATGCTGGCCTGTCGGCACGTGTCAGCAGCTGCGATTCATCAGAGCGAGCAAATGACTGAATTTTTCCGTGACCGTAATAAATGCACACATTTAATCCGTTTTTCTGTTTTTGTGTCAACAGATCTCCATCAATGCGTACAATGCACCCAACAGCTCTAAGTTTATTTTCATGTTGAGCACCAGGGCCGGTGGCCTGGGTATTAACCTGGCTACAGCTGATGTGGTCATCCTCTACGACTCTGACTGGAACCCTCAGGTGGACCTGCAGGCTATGGTGGGTGCTCTCATCACATGCTCTACCTGTCTCCTTTAAATCCCATCAAAAGGGGTGGCGGTAGTTTTCTTTAAAACCTGAGAATTCATCCTGTTAATTCTGACGCGGCCGCTCTGGTTGTTTCAGAGGCAGAACACTGGATGATAACGTGCTCTGCTTTTATTTTAGGACCGAGCTCACAGGATTGGTCAGCAGAAGCAGGTGCGCGTTTACCGTTTCATCGTTGAAAACACAGTGGAGGAGAGGATTGTGGAGAGGGCTGAGATGAAATTGCGCCTGGACTCTATTGTCATTCAGCAAGGTGATTTAGCTCAGCTGCTGACTGTTGGCGTTTAGATCGGCATGTTGAAAATGTTTAACGTCCTTCGGTGCGCTGCTCCGATAGATGGATACCGCGTATGTTACCGGGATTTTGAGACCTAACCGTTATCTTATTTTTCTTATTCCTTTAACAGGAAGACTCGTTGATCCAAGTGCAAACAAGCTGGGCAAAGATGAGATGCTGTCCATCATCCGCCACGGTGCCACACATGTGTTTGCTTCCAAAGAGAGCGAGATCACAGACGATGACATCAATGAGATTCTGGAGCGAGGCGAAAGGAAGGTGAGGCTGGAAGCGGGATTCTTCTGATCACCCGTTTCTTTTTGACTGCTTTGTTTTTTTGCATATTGATTTGATATATTTCAATTGTTTTGTGCTAGACTATGGAGATGAAGGAGAAGCTTTCTTCTCTGGGTGAAAGCTCTCTGAGGAACTTCACCATGGACACGGAGAACAGCAGCGTGTACACGTTTGAAGGAGAGGACTACAGAGAGAAGAAGAAGGTAAACAGACTGACCAACACCAGCGTTTGATCCGTCGCACGCTGCCCTACTCTGGGAACGTTGAATTTTTACCTTGTTTTCATCTTCCCTTTCCACTCAGGTCATTACCAACTGGATCGAGCCGCCAAAAAGAGAACGGAAAGCCAATTATGCCGTGGATGCCTACTTCAGAGAAGCTCTGCGAGTCAGCGAGCCCAAAGCTCCAAAGGTAGGGCGGGGTCACTCTGCAAACGGCACAAGTATATAAAGCGGGGCATGTGCAGCAAACGGTATAATGACAATATTCTTATGTGAATTTTTCAGGCTCCTCGTCCCCCAAAGCAGCCTAATGTTCAAGACTTTCAGTTCTTCCCTCCACGTCTCTTTGAGCTTCTTGAAAAAGAAATTCTGTTCTACAGAAAGACCATAGGCTACAAGGTACATGTGACAAGTTTAATTTAAACGGCAATTCCTATGAGTCGGTGTCGTCTGAGATGCGTCTAAGTGGACCTGTGGTTGTATCTGTTCAGGTTCCCCGTAACCCGGAGCTGCCCAACTCGGCTCAGGTTCAGAAAGAGGAGCAGGCTAAGATCGATGAGGCCGAGGCTCTCACAGAGGAGGAGCTGGAGGAGAAGGAGAATCTTCTGCAACAGGTACGGATAGTTCTTACTCAGTGCAGCCAATTTGGTGCTCAAGTGTTACGCTAGAAATGTATTTTTATGTTCTTTATCTTAAGCCTGCGCACGTTAAAGGCGGGGTAGGGGATCTTTTTCTGGAACATTTTTTTACATATTGCTAGAAATACTCTTCACACCTCCATTTCAACCAATTAATTAAAAGTTTTGACACAAATATGAAAAGTTTTAGTGGCCTCTAGAACGTACAATCTAGGAAAAACAGTATCCAATCATTGTGAACGGACCGTTCACAATGATTGGATACTGTTGCCGTCTATCAAACTGCAATCTGCTCCTCCCTCCCCCTCTTTCTCCCTGTGCGCGTACCCTGCTCCGTGAACGTCCAGAAGCTTGGCAGGAAGCTAAACTAGAGCCAGCTTGGCTAGCACCTAGCATTATTAAACGTATAGTTAGCATATACTAAATACTAAATACGGCAACGATCGATGCTTGCTGTCAGAACAGCGCTCGTGCACCTTCGTGCTCGTGCACGTTCATGTACTCTAGAGGCATGCCTTCGGGGGGAAAGTGAAGAAAAGGGTTGGGACTTTTTACCTGTGTATTTTCAAAATGCAGCTTTGCTGGACTCAAAATCCAGGATCTCCTACCCTACCTTTAAATGACTGTTTACCCCCCCCTGCAGGGATTCACAATTTGGAACAAACGTGACTTCAACCAGTTTATCAAAGCCAACGAGAAGTGGGGAAGAGACGATATTGAGAACATTGCCAGAGAAGTTGAGGGAAAAACTCCTGAGGAAGTCATGGAGTATTCAGGTCATTTTTGTTAATATTATTACAGTATTGGCTTTTTTTTTTTTTTTTCGCAAATTGAAAGCTTTGGACGTATTTTGTGACTTGATGTTTGTGTATGTTCCTCCAGCTGTTTTCTGGGAGCGCTGCAATGAGTTGCAGGATATCGAGAAGATCATGGCCCAGATAGAGAGGGGAGAAGCCAGGATTCAGAGAAGGATCAGCATCAAGAAAGCACTGGACTCAAAGGTAGCAGACTGTCAGCAGTTTGGCCGTTCTTACGTCGTAAACGAGCCAGATGAGCCTTTTCTCGTTAAACTTTGCGTCGTCTCATCCTGTCTTACCTCCTTTTACAGATCGGCCGCTACAAGGCTCCCTTCCATCAGCTCAGAATCTCCTATGGCACCAACAAAGGCAAGAACTACACAGAGGAGGAGGACCGTTTCCTCATCTGCATGCTCCACAAGCTGGGCTTCGACAAGGAGAGCGTGTACGATGAGCTTCGGCAGTGCATCCGCAACTCGCCTCAGTTCCGCTTTGACTGGTTCCTCAAATCCCGGACCGCCATGGTGAACTCTAACTTCACTGCACCATTTCCTCTGTCAGCGTTTGTCCGTGATTTGCATGTGTCCTAAATGAAATTTTGTGATTTTTGGTTGCGTAGGAGCTCCAAAGGCGATGTAACACTCTGATCACACTGATTGAGAGAGAGAACATGGAACTGGAGGAGAGAGAAAAGGCTGAGAAAAAGAAACGAGGACCAAAGAGCGCCTCAGTAAGTTGCATATCTATGAAACCTGAAAGAATGCAGAGCATAGCAGTCTGTCTTGAGTTTGGTATAGTTTAAAACTTGCAAAAGAGCAGTATCAGATTTAATGAAACCCAATGTGGATTTTTAAAATATCCCCCCCACCCTCAATGCTGTTGACTACACCAGCAGCCTTAACCTTAACCTGCCAAAATATTGATATCTGAAGGTTTAGCAATGGGTGCTTGGTACACATTTCCATTTGTAGCAAAAATGTTTGATTAAAACTCTGCTGCTCTGGTTGGCATCGACAAAGAAGCCACAGCTTCTGATGGGCTTTTCCTTAAAACAACCTCCTCTTCTCTTTGTTTCAGGCACAGAAACGAAAGGCTGAGGGGACTCCAGATGGTCGAGGACGCAGGAAAAAGCTGAAGTTGTGAAGCAAGCTCGCAACCTGCCGGGTTGGAATTTTAAGTGGCAGCCAGCTCGTATCAGTAGTCCTAGTGTCCGTGTTTGTCTGACAGGCTGTGATAATGTACTTTGTAAAATATCTGACGGACTGATTTGGTCGTATTGGGTTTTAGGAAGTGCTGATGTACGAGCCTGCCTTGTTATCACTTCCCTAAACACTGCAGCTGTGCTGAGTTTTTTTTTTTTTTTTTTTTTGGTTGGGTTTATTTTTTTTTTATGTTTTTTTCTTTAATTGTAGTTAACTCAGATAAATGTATTTATGCCTGTTGGTTGTACTGCATTCAATTGCTTGTACCCTGTTATTTTTTTATGAAAAACATTGTTCTGTTATCTTCCTATGTGAAGTAGAAAGTGTCCTTTTTTTTAGCATCACAAAATAAAGTTCCCATTTTATAAAAAAGGAAGAAAAAAAACGCTGCCTGGTAAATAAGACACTCATTCAAAAAAAAAAAAAAA
This sequence comes from Odontesthes bonariensis, assembly GCF_027942865.1. NCBI lineage: Eukaryota > Metazoa > Chordata > Actinopteri > Atheriniformes > Atherinopsidae > Odontesthes > Odontesthes bonariensis. Next base: position 14,607,769 of record NC_134509.1, read on the forward strand.
GGTGACGTTTATATTTGGCAGTTAAAATGTAGATGCATCCAAACCTTTAAAAATGTTACACAAATTAAAAGCCACAGTTTGCTTGTTAAAAATATTTTCACCCACAGAAGGAAAAATGGTTCTTTCGGGACTGAATGAGCCAACCAGAAAGACGTGTATTTAATATCTTCAAGTTTAAACCAGGGCGTAGCAAATTTTTTTTTTTTTTCTTGTCTGAATCCTGCTTTGATATTTACACAGATACATCAGTTTCAGCCACACGTATCAGAAAAGCTTACAATCCCTTTTAATGGCACCATGGTACTCCTATCGGCGGCGTGCTGCAGGCTTTAAAAAGCACAGCGGAAAACTAAAAAAAAAATCACTTGTCACATTGCCATTCATTCAACTTAGTTTCATATAACATTAGATCCATTTTACTCGATTTTCCACAAAACAAAACAACAAACAGCATGAATTACAGTAATAATAATAAAAAAAAAAGGTATTTTGAAGGCGAAAAACATAGAAAAAAAACAAAGTTGCCATATACGTCTGAATTTGTTGTATTTACTGCATGCATTTGCAAACACGGGATAAACTGCAATACTTTACAACTCGGCAACCAGCAAAAGAGGCAAGTATCTTTTTTTTTTGGAGGGGGGGGCGCTTTTTTTTTTTTTAATACATTTTCATGATTCCGAGTAGTGAGTAATAAAGGCACAAACCTACAGTACATTTTTGTAAAAACTAACCAACACCAGAAATCAGTAAGCCATAAAAACCGGTTCATTCTCTGTGTGTAGTCCCCAAGCACTGGCATCCTTTGCTGTCCACAGGTTCCACAGGGCGCTACTCAGTGCTACAAGAAGTTAGGCATTGGAGGCACAGTGATGGAGGAGACTGTTATCGTCTTTTAAATAGAGGACAGATGTTTGAGTGAAGCGGGGTCCACATTTAGACCTCAGAGCTGTCTGAGCTGCTCCACATACCTGCCGGGCCTTGACTGTAGCTAGTGTAAGCCGAGGAGGAGGAGGTGTTGTACGGAGGGAAATGGGTCTTCTTTTCCCTCCTCTTGCGCCGCAGCAGCAGAAGAACGATCGTGGCGATGAGGCAGATGAGGAGGATCAGACCTGCAACGCCCACCAACATGGGTAAGTAGGAGGTGTCAGCTGGCTCTCTGCTCGAACTCTCCAACAGGGGGCGCTCCAGGAGGGGGTCACGATTAGAGGACCAGGGCTGCCGCTGGTTGACCACCATGCGGTCTGTTCGGTCCAGGGCAATGTGTTGGATATTGGTGCCCCGGTTGTTTTCGATCCCTATGTCCTGGACCAGAGCCGGGCCAGAGAAAGCAGGGGCAGCCCGGCGGTGGCGAGAGCCCGTGTTGGAGGCGTGGGGCTGCTCAACAGAGGAGACACTGTGATGGAGATACTCCACACTGCGCTTGCCAATGTTGCGGTTGGCATTTTCTCTTGAGCGGACGGTGTAGATGGTGTGCATGAACCATTCTCGACCAGCAGCCACCTGAAATAGAAGTGCAAGATGTTATTGCGTTTTCCTCTTATTCATTCAGCACATGAACACACTGTCAGAATTATACTGACTTGGAAGAGTGGAGAGGAAGATAGCGTGAAGCCATCTGTGCCTGGTTGTCGGACCAAAGACAGAGCTCCAGGGGTGTCTTGGGCCAAAGTTGCCTTAAAAGCAACATCACCGAATGCTGAAGCTTGAGTCTCTGGCTGGGCTTTGTCCTGCAGAACATCACGAGTCAAAATCAGAAATAACCCTCACCTTTCTATTCTTCCACAACACCCCAAATTGATCTGGGATCTTACCAGAATCTTGAATCTGTAAAGAAGAGACGGAGCATCTGCAAGGCAGCCAAACTCCTTATTAGTGGGATTGTACTTGGGGACGTAACCGTCTGCTCCGGTGCAGAGGAACACTTTCTCAATGCTGCATGAGAAGGAGTCCCCCAGGTTCTGGACAGGGTCCACCATTACGCGACCATAAATTGTGGCGCCTGAAACAAAGGACGGATAAAGGGTGAGGCTATGGTACCATGCTGTATTCTTGCTGAAAACCACTAGATGGCAGTAGTGCACTACCTTCTGAAAAAGCAGCATCAGTCCCTTCTCCAAAGCCCATGGAGCCATCAGACAGCCACAGCTCTTTCTTGGACAGCAGGAACATCTGTGTGTTGAGACTGAACTCAGCAGCCACCGGGTCGCTCACCTAGAGACATTGGGTTATATTATGAGTTATTGGGTTATATGGCTTATGGCTTTGGGTGTAATTAAAAGCAAAAAGACTAATGCAAATGGACAGAATAGTGTTGCACTTCCAAATTCCTCCACTTTCTAGTAACTTTAGTTTAAGAACTGTCTATGAAATGAATTCAAACCGAAAACATATCAGGGGATCACTCCCAAGATATTAAGTCGAACCTGCTGGAAACGAATGTCCATGTCAAAAGTTAGTGGCTCTCTGGGGTGGCAGACAGGAGGGATGCTGAACTCTCCATTGGGTGACGCAATGCAGGGGACCAACTTCACTGTGTAGGTCCCAGAGTAGTCTCGCACCTACAGACCAGATGGATGCATTGGCAAACTGTAGAGAATGTTAAGTTGCTTCAGAACCTAATCGAAGTTTTCACGGGATGATGACTCACTGCAAAATCTGAGACAAAATTCCATTGCTGCATGGGCTGGTTGTATGTCGGCTCCGTCCTGACCAGGGCGAGAGTAAACGTCAGCCCAGGATGGTCAGCACATATCACCATGGAAGATACACTGGTTCCTGAAGATAAATAAGCATACAGTCATGAATATTTACAGCTGCATTTCGCCCAATCTAAACTAGCAACCAGGTCCGTATTTATAGAGGCATCTCTCACATTGTTTGCGTCACTTGCTAGCTAACTGTAAAAGCTGCAGGGTCATTTTGACATTTGCTTAAACGACCTCTGGCACTTTCACACAGGAAGACCCCTGTGGCGGAACTCCAGAAATAGATGAGGAGAGGATGTGGGCCACAGAGTAACCCAATATGGGGCTGCTTGTATAGAATGACACCGGAGGACGGGTTTAGGGTATGCATATGTGCATGTCGGCGCCACTCTCATACCTGGATGAGACATAACAAACTGTCCCCTGAAGCGGGCCTCGGTCTTGAAGTTGACCACGAGACGGCCCTCCTCATTTATACGCATGCTGGTGGGGTACATGGCTCCTATGAGAACAGAGGGAAACATTCGACAGCTTTTCACAAATGAACACTGATTTTATTTTCCTCTACAAGAAGTTCTTTAGCAGGGAACAGATGAGAATGTACCTTGTAGTTCAGCTTCCGGTGGACTGCCAATGCCATCCTGCCAGAGAATAGCTGTATCATACACAAAGGTGAGTTTGAGCTCTGACTGCAGGTCAAAGTGCTGCCAGCCTCCGACAGCCACAGGAGAGTGGAAGACATAGGACACAAATAGAGGAACCCGCAGGGTGACATAGGACTGGACCAGGTTCAGCACCTTGATAAGTGGGAAAACAGACAAAATCAAGAATAATTTTGGAGAATTTGTAGCAAGTATATGTCTCTGACAGTTGGAGTTACTGAAACAACTTCAAGCTTTAGTTGGAAAACTGGATTAAGTTCTATTCCCGTACCCCTCTGATTTAGTGTTGAAGTCACAGAATCACCAAGGGTCATGGCTTACTGCTAAGGTTAGATTTAGGGTTAGAGGTTAGAGGGGTTTTAGCGGAACACAGGACACTAAAAATATGGATACGATCAAGGAAAATGAATACTGCTGGAAAGCCATCTACTAAGACAGTGGTCAGGTAGTAGCATCTCTGCACAGGCTGTTTACCCCTCCTCCCATTTGGCTCACATGGCTGTACAACGTTTTTCAGTGTAAAGATGTCAGAGAGAAAAATGCTTGCTTATTCTGGCAGACAAAAAAAAAAAAAAAAATGCACACTTTGGGTCTGTCTTCCTCATTGGGAAACAATGTTTTCAGCTCCGAACCAGGCTATTTTTTAAGTGCCCAAAACGAGTATATAGATGTTTTTTTTTTGTTTTAATTAAGGAAGCTTTAATGATCCTATTTTAGTTTTTTAAATCTAACTTTCCGTGTAGTTGAAAAAAAAAAGACGGCTGACTGTGATGCCAGAGAATCATTTCAGACACCATTCTGGCCTTAAGAATATTTAATTCTGTACAGTATTTGCAGTAACACATACCTGTCCATCAGTGCCTATTGAGCCTCCGCAGTCATTCAGCAGCTCTGACATGTCGTAGTAGCTGGTAAACTCCCAGAGGCAGGCCTCTAAGTTGAGGTTCCTGTAAAAACGAAGGGAATTGGTTGACCGCATGACGGAGTTGTATTGATAGGGTGAAGTCTCCCCAATGATTTCAGGGTTCTTTGTTGCGTCTGTGATGAAGCCGTGGCCGGTTTGGATCTCGTTGAAGTCCAGCAGGTTGGAGCAGCGGTGGTTGCCCACGCGTGTGCCATCTGGGCTGAGTGTCAGCTCAAAGTTGGACAAAGGTCTTGTGGAGATCACTGGCAACATTCCTGGTGAGGGGAAAGATGTGTTCTTGTCACACATGGTAAGAGTTTATGGGCTTCAGTTGAGATGATTAAACACTTAAACACACAAATGTGCCACATACCATCCATGTGAGGCATGTTGATGGTCAGTTTGATGAGGTTAGGAAAGTCCGGATCATCTGGACCTGTGTAGCGGATCTTGGCAGAGAACGGTTCAGCTCCAACAGTACCCGGGATGCGAGGCTGACACATACCTGTAAAGATTTAACATCAGTTTATCATCAGTCATGTCATCACATTTTAGCACTAGTGTCTTAAGTCTCCTCTTCCTCCACGCACCCTCCTCTTTGCTGATCACAAAAATGGGACTGGACAGTTCCAGACCAGCATCTCCATTGGCATTGAAGGCTCTTGCCGCACACTGAACCCGGGAACCAGCTTGGAAGTAGATTGAATCCAAGGTTATTGACTTGGTGTTGGTGAAGAAGGTGTTAGTGTCCACCTCCCTCATTGGGCTGGTCACTCCATCCGACCCAGTGGGAGCGCTCACCAGCCAGCGGTACTGGGTGAGCGTGTCGTTGATGTTCTCCACTGAACAGATGGAACCTGTTTTATCAAAGTCGTGATACTTCGGGTTGCAGGCCTGGAAGAGAAGGCAAACAAGTAGTCATAAAATGTTTTCACAAGCTGTAAATGGTTTCATAATACATTTTAAGTGACAAAACAAAGAAATGGTTTGGTTCCTGTGCTTCAGAGTGAAGAAAGTAGCATCCTACCCACCGTCACACACACAACAGGGTATCCATTGAGGGGGTAGGGCCTGTCTTTGGTTTTAGCCGTGTCATCATACATGAGCAGGGACACCACTTGGGGAACTGCAGGGAAGGTAACATCCGCAACACTGTCCATTTCCTCTATGTACACAATGGCCTTGTTCATCTGGTAATGAGATGAAAACACATCATCTTTAAAATTCTAAAATTAGTTGTAAAGAAAGTAATGCACATGTTCTCAGTGGGCCCTTGAGTACAGATGTCTCTTTGTGGTCTATTTGCATAATTTTGTTGCTGTTTTGTGTCTGAATTTTGTCCTTTTTTTCTCTATGGTGACTCTTCAATCTAAGTTTCAGGCCTAACTTTGATCATTCTTTATCTATTTGTGTGTCTTTTTGTTAATTTTGCATCTCTTTATAGCTGTTTAAACTCTGATGCGGGTCACTTTGCCTCTGTTTGTGCTCAGTTTAAGTCTTCATTTTACAACCTACATTTCTTGTATTTTCTATCTATATGATACAAATGATGATCTGTGTGATACAAATTATCATCTTATTTTAGACCTGATGACCAGGGGTCCCCTGACTCCATGGGCCCTCTTTGTCCTGTGACCAGTTTGCTCATTTAGTCTTCTGTTCATAAATGCATTATCTGTTCAGTTAAATGTACTTGCAAATTGTTTCCTGTTCACTCCTGCCACATTTCTAAGGAATTTAAGACACAATACAAATTTGGTGCTGCGGAAAAATGATCATGGATTTTAACATGTATATCTAAGATAAAGAAAGCTTTGATCTGGATTGAAACGCAGATTTAAAACATGCAAAACATTAAAACATTTAAAATTAGAATTGCTGATGCAGAGCCCAGGGGTCTGTTGGGGTGCTACAGTTTAATTACAGTATAATGAAGCACAAAACTTAGCAGGAGATAACCTATTTCTGTAAAGTGAGCAGTATGTGGCTGATGAGTGTATGGGTAGAATGTCACAGTTCTGTTTATAGGTTTGTCTTCTGTTTGGCTCCGCCGGGACATTCCCGCTCAGCATCTCATTCCAGAGGAAAAGCTTTTTATAAGACTGTGGTTCGGGTCTGCTGACAGCATTGCCAGCTGCTGCCTGCCTATTTTAACACAGGCTGACATGACAGGACGCATGTTCACGTGTGCAGATCTGCTGTACAGCGCTGTGCACACACTGGACTTTCTCCTAGTTTCTATTTGTTTTCGCGTGCATGTGTTTGCTTCTGCGCCATGTGGCCCGAAACTCACTTGTAATTCAGCCACCATGTTGTCATCAGGCTTCATGTGCACAGTGAAGGCCTCTCTCATCTCTCTTTGACCGTCGTACAGGATCTCGATCTCCACAAAATGTTCCTTTTCGCCCTCCTTGAACACCACATCTAAGAAAGAGATTGTATAGTAAGCAACTTAAAGGCCTCCAACATAAGTTCAAACCAGGTTCTCTTACCCTCTGACAGTGGGTTATAATCCTCTCCGGAGGTCGCAGAGCCATCCTTTGTGTGCACTCTCACCACAGACACCTTTGATGTGTCTCCAAACCGCAGAACAGGAACCTTCACTATCGCCACATCACCTTTCACCTGGGGTTCACGCACACTGTACTTGATCTCAGAAAAACGGATGATGGGCTCTGAAACAGGAAGCAAAGTTGACTATAGAAAATGTGAATTTTTACAGTTAAATGCTATTAGTCTGTGCTCAAACTCAGATTAAACAAAAGAGCAAGAACAATAGAAGTCAGTTCTGGGAATAGGGACTATTTTTTCGTTACTCAAACAGATTATTCAACCTCTTTTCTTTCTTCTAAATGCAGCTGCTGTTCTACCATTGTTTCATTTAGACATTTCATAGTTCAAAATACATTTGGTTTCAGCAGGCACATACTATCTTTGTCATCCGTGACTGTGACCAGGGCTTCCTTCTGCTCCCCTAGAGATGCTCCATATGGAGACTTGCTCTTGGGACTTCCCAGAACCAGGCGGAACTCTTCGTCCTCCTCGTGGATGGAGTCGTCCATCAGGCTCGCCACACATGGCTTTTCAGACTCACCTTGGGAGTAAACGTAGGGAGTGGAGAATACAACAAACGTAAAGAGACTACAAAAGAGCTGTTAGGACACAGACAGAGATGGGAGGAGTTGAAGGATGTCTGACCTGGCAGAAAAGTGATGATTGATGCCTCAGTATTGGGTCTCTCACTGTAGTCCATCATGACCTGAGCAGAGCCCTGACGGGTGTAACAGCGCACTGTGGATCTGAGGCTGATGTCTCCGCTGCGGTAAACTATGACTCTCACCTCCCCATCTGACTCATCCACTTTGTAGCTCCCTTCCTTGAACTGAACCTTTGGCACTAGAAAGACAAAGATCGACATGTTACATGATGGTTTTTACAAGTTTAAGTTAGAATAGTGACTGCAACGTTTTTCTGTTGATATATATTAAGTGACAGTGCATGTGTGTAAAAAGTAAACAATTGTCTGAAGCTAATGTATAAATGACTTACTGTTTGTAATTTTCTGTTTGATCCATTCTTGGACACGTACTATTTTCAGTCAGTTTTCAAAGCTTTTGTACATTTATTTTGTACAAGTGTTTGATAAAAGATGCAATACAGTTACATTATAGAGTTTCAAGTAACATTGGATTTTCCTAGAAGCTCTCCGAGTCATTTCACTTCAGAATATTTGGCACTCACGGTCAGTGACGGTATCATTGATGGTGATGGTCGTCTTGCTCGGTTCTCCTAACACAGCGTTCATGGGCATCCTTAAAACAAGGTCAAAGGTCTCAGGTCCTTCCAGCTCCGGCTGACCCAGGTCATCCAGAATGGTCACCCTAAATGTCTGCATTGTCACTCCAGGAGCAAAGTCCAGGTTGCGACTAATACCAACGTAGTCAAGTCCAGCTGGTAAAAGCAAAAGAAGCCACTAACTGATTAGAGTTTTACACAATGACTGAATTCCATCAATTCTGACAAACTGCTGATTTTACCTTCCGCAGAAACAGGCTCACTCTTCCTGGAGCGGACAGTTACAGTTGCGGTCTTGGACAGGTCAGTACCTGTCCTCCAGACCTTTACTTCAACGTAGCCTGAGCTCTCATCCACGGCATACTCAGGCTCCCCAAAGTACAGTGAGGGCTCTGTGAGATATGGAAAAAATAAAAGTTAAAGCTTGAACAGTGGTACAACTTCTATTTGATATTAGGTGAGAAATTATCTGGCAAAATGTTAACTTTAAAATAAGCTTTTAACCAGGCATGGTCATTGGGATTTTTGTGGATAGTTTCTCAGTATATCTGACAGCATATATGCATCTCTGCAAAAAGTTACAAGGGACAGATTGACATAGTTGAGCAAATCCCCTCCGTTTTGTCTCAGCACAGGAAGAGAACTGTCATCCATCTTATCCTGTCCTTCTTCGACCTTCCTCCCCCACTTATCTAAATCCAGACAGCTCTGTCTGAAGTCAACGCCAAAGGGTTGTAGATGCACCTGAAGAATGAGGCGAGTGCTTGTATGCGCATGCAGAATGATGCGTAAGTGAAGAGATGTTCTTGGTTTTTGATGATCGAGAGGCTGATAAGAAGCATGGTCAGGGAGCGGGGGGTGGCAAATCCAAAAAGGCAACCGGACGCTTTGCAAAAGGCAGATGGCAAGCATTCAAAGAGTCCCGGAACACAATGTCAATTCATCGCTCATCGCTTTTGCATTAAGTGTGTTTTCATCACTCTCTGTCCAGACAGGGCCCTTAGAGATCAACGGATAAACATGTAGATCAGGTCCTCAACTTTTCAGCAAAAACTAAAGAAAATATAAGAGTAAAAATCTAAGGAAAAAAAAAAAGATAATCATATAAATACATCATCATTTTGAATCTATCAAAAATAACAAGATCTTGGTTGTCCTGTTGTGAAAAATTCTGTTTTTTTTTTATGATGATGTTGTTGATAATATATTAGTAAATACTTGTTGTTTCTCACTGTCTAATAAGATGACCTCTAACTACTCAACACAGTGTTTAAGAAATTATTCATTAAACATTGATAAAACTTTTGTCACAGTGCCTTCTTTAAAAGTGATGCTTTGCATACACGAGCAGCACTTGTGCCAAAGCTTCTTCTGCTGCCAAGGAAACCGTCCTGACAATAAAACCTACTACAGCAACTCTTATACAAGTGAATAAGTGTGAATAAGTGAGCCTATGTCACCTTTATAACATCGCAAGTAATACAACTCCTTTCACGAGAGACTAGAAGGTAGAACATGCAGCAAAAACCAAAACATACTTTGTGACTTTTAGTATCTCAGATTTGGGAGCTCTTTCACTGCACGTGCTTCGCCTCTCGACCCATGTTTTAAAAAGAAAAACTCAGTTGAGCTCACGAGCAGGGATAGACTGCTCGTAAGCAGGAGTAATAGGACTAATAGGTTGGATAAAAAAATGGCATTGAACCCTTTTCAGTGTTGTTGGAGCAGCAAAATACAGGATAGTGGTCACTATGATGACCGCTAGCTTGTGATGGCTAATAATAGCACACTTCAGCTAAGTACATTGGTGTGAGATAGCAGAGTCATTTTTCTGACGACATGAGTGTAGTGTGAAAAAAGTGTAAAAGTGTGCTGCAGAGCATTTGAGCCGTTTGCCGTTCAAATTTGTTACAGTTTACCTCATGACCCTCACTTGGGCTATCAAGAAACACCTGACAAGTTTGAAACCCTAAACACAAAACAAGCACAGTATAAATAAAAGGGATTGCATCTGCAACCAATCCAATTTTCTCTCTTGGTCCATGCTCCCACTCTTTGTAAGTTTATTTAAACATTCCCATTCATCATATGTGGCCGTCATATGTGTTTGGTCATGACATTTTATTTCAAATTTTGCTTGAACAGAAAGTGCAAATCTGGTCTCGAGTTGACATCGAAGTTTATGTTTACTGTAACGGAGAACTGATGATGAAGGAAGAATTTCTGGCACACTTTCAGCGCCTCTCAGTGCCTCTGTTCAGTGCCGAGCAGAAGGATGGGAGGGGGAAATGAGCGCCAACATGGCAACCTCGAGATCAGTGGGAGGAAGAGTCTGACAAATACAGTAACAATGGTGGCTCACTGTTGGCAAGAGTTCAAACCACAAGTTTACTCAGACAGGCAGATGGTTTTACACACGCTCACACACACACACACACACACACACACACACACACACACACATACAGATACTGAACTAGATTTATGGCCTAGTGTTACGTCAGGACCCACCAAGAAGTAAAACCACAATAAAGGCTTGACTGAGGTGTCTTGTCTTTTCACATGTCTGGGAATGTAAGCCAATTATTTATACAGAGAGTTCAGTTGTATTTCAAGCTTATCCAGTAAATTAGCTTTGCTAAGAGTTGGGAGAAATAGAGGGGGAGAACTAGTGTCTAGAGTTTAGTGCCTTTAAACAGAAAACATATTCCTGAATACCATCTAGCTGAGGGGACAGAGGCAAAACATGCCAGTCATGAAGACAATAGTTCTTCTCTCCCAACCACCTGCCTTTTGGTCTCTGCAGACAAAAGGATGGCCTCTCTATCCCATTTAGTTCCCCTGAATGCCAATGACGACAGGGGGGTCACTCTGGGAGCAGAGAGGGTTTTAAAGTCCTTTTTATCTGTCGGGCTACAGTGTAGCATGACATCCACTGAGGCTGCCATTGTCCTGCGTAACCCTTTCTATTGTTTTCTTGTTTCTAACACACACAGAGGCAGATGAAGCAGTGTGTAAACAGAATCCAGAGTTATCTGTTGGTGCAGCGGTGATCCTACTCTCTGCGCACCTTTGGTGGATTAATGCAGAACAGATACTGAAATGGAAATGTAGAAAGGCCGTGGCTCAGTGGTTAGAGTCGATCGTCCAATAACCGGAAGGTTGGCGGTTTGATTCCCACTCTCGCCCCTCCAAAAAAAAAAAAAAAAAGATTGGTGGATCTGACAGCTGGAGGGGTGTCTGTCCACCTTGTCATGGATGAGGTGCCCTTGAGCAAGGCACCGTACCCCCATGATCCCCAGGTGCTGAATGGCTGCCCACCGCTCCATGTTGGCATCTGTCTCTGAGTGTCTGACCCTGTGCATGTGTGTGTCAACAGGTGCCAACCTGGATGGGTTAAAAGCAGAGGACAAATTTTGTGTGTGTGCATGACCAATAAATCGGATCTCTCTTTAAAGAAAGCAGAGTTTCACACATTGGAGATTAGGGGGTTCCCATAGGAGAATGGGACTCTGGATGGCTTGAATGAGAACACATAAATATGTGGTATCAAGGCATTGGAAGAATTTGGAGCATCTTGTTAAGCTACAGTAATATTCAGGGTTGCAGAAGTCAGTAAATAGAAATATTAGTTAGCTGAGAATGCAGCACCTGACACTTGAAGTCTGCTGGAGTGAGAAAAGTGCTGCCACTCACCATCATCACTGTCGGCCAAAATGGTGACTTTGGCAGATGGGAAGTTGGCGCCCATCTGGCCCCCCATCGGCATACTCAGGCTGACGTTAAAGCTCTCCTCTTCCTCATAAAGTGAGTCATCAATGATAATGATGCGGCAGACTTTTTCTCTCTCGTCCTTATCGAAACGCAGCACGCTGGTGTGGTCCTCTGGTCGGGTGATGTAGTCAGAGTAGGACAAAACAGTGCTGGGTATGGTGCCAGTCGCCGTGCCTGAGGAATTATTGGAACAAAGAAGGGACATCCGATGTCTTAATGGACTCCTTTGAGAAAACTTTTGTAAGGCTGCATACGTGAGCATTTTAATCTCACCTTGCTGAGTGTAACAGACTACCATAAGTTCCTGGCTAGCATCTCCTGACCGCCTCACCGGAACTAACAGCTCCCCAATATCCTCCTCTATCTTGAATTCTGCTTGAGGGATGAAGACTGTTGATTCTGTTTATGGGGAAGAGCAAAACAAAGTGTTTTTTTTTTTTTTTTTTACATACCGTCATGAAAAAACAAGTGAAAACAAAGTTAGTTAAAATTGCTTCAAATGGCTCAAAAAAACAGATTCCTACCATCTCCAGGGTCCACAATCTCCACAGTTGCGGAGTCGGGAAATTCCAGCACCGCCATGACTGGGTCTGACAGCTGTATCTCAAAGGTCTCTGAGGTCTCAAACTCCTGGTCTGTGAATATCTTCACCCTCCAGGTAGCTGTAGTCTGCCCTGGGTTGAACTGGACCTGCTTCTGAGCTTTACCACGGAAGTCCTTGTCCGTCGTTGCTGTGCCATCCTTAGTTCCAATACCTGAGGGAGAGGGATGCACATGTTTTGAGCTGTAACCAAAGGGAGACTCTGGTGGCACTTTAACAAAACAATGCAAACTGATACTGTGTCTTACAACTCACACACACACACACATAGTTTAGTTCAGTAAATTTTGACACATTATTTATAGTTGGAGTTGCTTCTTTGTCTGCTTCTTGTTTCACATGTGACCATAGATCACACAAATGTGTGAAAGACTTAAACACTACTATGCTGATGCGCTTTTAATTGTATTATTTCACTGACGAGAGGGAAGAAAGCAGTGGTCAAACTTGAAAAGTTTTCTGTTGTGCTATTTTAGGGTAAACTGTGGAGATCCTGCTTCGCTAAATGAAGTAATAAGTCTAGGAAGGCAGATAAAGAGAGCTTTTATTCACTGTTAAAATGACAAATAAGGGGTTGTGTAGTTTCACTGTTCTTCATATTGTTTATTGAGAGGCATGTGAGAGAAATATTTTGAACCTAACCTGTATGTAAAAAAAGTCATCCACAAATTATGATAAAATCGCTAAAGAAGAACATCTGTAAAGATACATTGTTTGTCAATAAATCAGAACGAAGCTTAATAGTGACATTTTATTGGCTCTCAACACTTACTGATAAAAGAGGTCTCTCCCAGGTAGCCTCTGCGTTTCAGCTTCACCTCCAAGAATTTGGCATCTTCATCCACCAAATAGTATTCCCGCTCCAGAGAGATCCAAGCCCAGTTGAGCCGGAACGGCTGAGGTCTTAGTTTATTTCCACCTGCAGTGAGTGAAAAAAAAGCTTTCATTCAGAGCTCCTTTCAACTGTACCAAAATCAGCTCTGTTCATATTAGGAGTTAGTGAAGCTTGTAAACTGCAATCTGTGGTGGGCCCGGGGATAAAAGGAATAAAAGGGGCATTTTCATTTCGGAAGGGAAACATGATAACTTAATACCCGGGCTTCTCTAAGTCTAACTTCACTGCACCTCAAGAGGATTTGCATTACTTCTTTTTACTTCTGATTCTCATCCACTTTTATTTAATGCTCTGTCTTATTCTCAACCTTTAGTTAGGGATAACTATATGCATAACGATACTCTTGTAAAGTGGGCACATTTCATTATGTTTATGAACATGAATTATGTTAAACCGTAAATGTGGCTCCTGTGTGCAATGCAGTTATACTTATAAATGTACTTCATTTAAACATCCACATACAGGTAAAAGTATTCCAATTAAGGGCATTATCACATGCAACACTAAGTCTGTTATTTATCTGATTATGTGCCCATGTGGAAAGTCATATATTGGTAAAACCAGTAGGGAGTTAAAAGTACGCATTGCGGAGCATCGCACCACTATTCGCTGTAAAAACCTTAACTATCCAGTTGCAGCGCATTTTGTGGAAGCTGGTCATTCGGTTTCTGCGCTAAAATATATAGGCATTGAAAAGGTATCTCTACCTAGACGGGGTGGTAACCTTGAACGTCTACTATCTCAGAGAGAAAATTATTATATTCATTCCCTTAGGACATTAATTCCTTTTGGTTTAAATGTGGAATTTGAACTGAAATGTTTTCTCTAACTAGACTCATTGTTACTCTGCAGGTCTGGACTCTTTTGATGGGTTGACAGGGTGATACAATGCTTTTTATGACGGCCCCTAGTGGCCTGATTTAAACATTGCAAGTATTGACGTTATATTATTTTGTCTTCCCACCATGGGACTATATTGTATATAGACCACTTGGTATTTGGATCTTTTGCACTCACAGGGGCTGGTGTATTATTATGTTTATGTTTTTCTTTTTTCTTCCAATACTTATAAATTGTCTAAACCTATTACCTGTCCTTTTGACACTATTTGCCAATGTAAACAAATGTGATTGATTAATGTGTGACGAGACTCCACCTTGATTGGCAGGTGTCATGGGACTAATTAACTGATTGTTGTCAACCAATCACATACTAGAGGACAATTTATAAGAGGTGTTTTCACTTTGCTTGTGTAAAAACTTTTGTAAAAACTTGAGAAAGGCCACACTGGCCGAAACGTTGTTTGTACAATAAATTCAGCATGATGGACAAGAGTGTGCGGTGTCTTCCCCTTTGAAGTAAACCGTGAGCAGGACACAGAGGAGCAGCAGGGTTGTGCTCGTTGTAATTCGAGTGACTGCAAAGAGTGAAATGCCTGAATAAACTGTATTCCTCCTTTTCTAGATTATTACAATTAACTCAACATTCATGTTATTTGCACACTTTGTGATCTTGAAATGATTAGACTGAGTTATCTGAACATTGTGAAGCATCTGAAGCGCCAAGTCACGTAGCTCTGATCCACAAACATAGATCCAATCCTTAATCCACTCCATCTCATGACTCATATAATCCCTCCAACTGTCAGATCAGTTTAGACTACAGGTTCAATACTGACTACTTCAGAGATACTTAAGATAAGAGGTGCTCTTGAGTAATCTGAACACTTTTTTAACAGCAGCTGCTAAACAGCCTATGTCTTGTCCTTCAGTGAGATGAGCCTGGTGACCTGTGACTTGTGATGTGAAATGGGTCAGGCTCAGTGGATTCTCTGAGTCTGGATTACAGAGGTTAGAGAGAGGTGTCTCTCTTTAGTTTTGCACGGCTGGTCACAGTGACAGCAGCCTCGCTGACCTAACTCTGTCGTAGATACGTAGAGGAGAGTAGGGAACTTTACTGAGTGTTGGAAAAAAAAAAGCAATTTGATAAGATGTTCTAGAGCTGAGGAATTTCATGAAATGTGTCATGAAATGCACAATGAACAATACATTACCCTTGTTAAAGAGGCTTGAAAAATAAAAAGCAAACAGTACCTGGAGAACAATAGAAAAGAGCCTTACAATAAACCAGCATTAAGTTCAGTTTTGCATCAGTGAGGAAGACAGAGCCTGTGGTCTTCCTGCTATGTGGAACGAATGAAAACACAGGGGAGTTGAGTGTGGGTATTTGGGATGGGAAGGGGGACACTTCCTCAAACCCACATGTCAAGACTGAAGCCACACCAGGCCAAGTCACAACGGGGGCAAACCACACTCATTGGAAGGCAGAGGCATACTCAGATGGAACTGATAAGAATAAGTGGAGATCCTGGGAAAATTATAATATTGGATTGCATCTCTCCTGGAATTCAATGCCTGGAGAACCTTTGACAACCATATAAACTTCAGTACTCAAAAAAGTTCAAGGAGTACTTATAGCTATACTATTACTATCCTCATTCTCTGTGCCATCCACCACACACCGCTGGACTCATGAATGCAAGGACTTCTGTAGTAAAGCCAGGCGACAGTGTGGCAGAGATCTTAAGTCATGCTCCGTGCTCAGGTTTCCTGCGCAGAGCGGCTAAAAATACAGGAAACATGTATCATGTCTGTTTTGGCTCAGCCCAAATTCCTCATGTGTTGATGCTGCACATGCACAAAGCGATGAAAAATATAAACAGATACAATATAAATGAAAAAAATATACTCTTATTGTTTCCGTGAAGAATCTATTCATTGGCAGACAAATACAAATATGTCTGATTAGACTTGCGCTCAATCTGCATTCATGAAGAAATCAACTTCTTGTTCCATTAAAGAAATGGTCTCATTCCAGCTTGATCTACTGTATCAATTGTATGAAAAAGAAATGAAGAGAGAGACAAAAAGTCTTTGACAAGCCTCAATTATCCAAACTGTCTTTGTGCTTGAAAGAGGGGTGTCCTGGCAGCTGGCCCCATTTGGAGCAGATATGTGGAGAAGCTTAGCCAGCAGCTATCATCAAGGATTATCAAATGAACATGGCCAAGACAAAAAGCTGCTTCAGTTTTGGCATCAGGCAATCAGGCAGCTTTAGGTTCCTGCTTTGGAAAAAGGAGCAAAACAATGGAGTTTTTATGAATCAGACTAGAACTCAGTGACACCTGATATTTCGGCGGCTTGTGCTGAATAACAACAATACTAGTTTACAGTATGTTAATATATTAAAAAAAGTTTGTCGGGTGAAATTATGAATTTACAGTTTTATGGAATAAACGTTTTTGGATGTATATTTGGAAAAGTTTTCAGAGAGTCAAAAAAAAAAAGAATCGGACTCTGCATGACCTGCTTGGTTTTGACTTTGAAATTTTAAACTTTAAAGCGACTGTTTGAAAAGGTTTTACATTTCAGTGTCACAGCACTAAGCTGAACTCATTGATGTACTAAGATTTTTTCGTTGTACCAAGAAATGTTATGTGAGTCTAGCAAGTAATAATGTATTTTATTGCATTTTTTATTGCAAATTTTCACAAGCTGTCCTGGTGAAATTTGATTCTTACTTTCTGTTTCTGTATTTGAGCAAAATTGTCCTCATTTGCATGTGGATACTTTAAACCTGATCAGACAAAATGTTTATGCAATATTGGAATAATCATTCGCTGGACCGCTGGTACATTGCTCAGAAGGAGCGAATTTAGCTGATGAAATGAAGTGATAGGAAAGCTGTAGGACTCATTGCACTGATTATTTTTTTATTGACTTTATTGACTTCACATTTTAGATCTGGTTTCTATGTTCACTCCTTTGCGCTATCAATTGGAAGAGTTTTATTTCACATGTGTAGGTTTGTCAGTGCGGAAGAGCGTTTAGTTCTTGGATGCATTTGTATCATTTTAAGTTTTTCTGTTCAAAGGACGACATTGCAGTGGATATTGGATGATAAGCGTGTGAGACCTCTTCTGCTCATATGAGGAAGCACCTACAGCCACAGCTCCGACACACTGACAGCTAGGCCTGTTGTAGAGGAAGATAATGTAGGTGTTACAGCTCCTAATGTGATAACGTGACTGTGGAACTTGACCCAAATGCAGGACGATGGAGACAGATATATCCAAAATGAAGTGTCGCAGCAGTCAAGGTGTTTTACAATAGTAGGGAGTCCGCGATGAGAACAAACTGGCAGGATGCACCTGTAGCTTACAGACTAATGAAGTGGCTTGGGACCTGAAGGTTGCTTGTTAGCTTTCCTGAAAAAAGTCAGCTAACTCAAGGGATAAGCCAACATAGGTAAAGAACCAACTTTAAATAGTATATTTGGGCAATTTGTTACTAGCAGTCTTAAAAGATAGCTCCATTCATGGAAAATGCCAAATATGCCGGCTGCAAATGTCACAAGTCTTTCCAGCTGTGTTTATACTTAAAGGAGAACTGCGGTATTTTCAACATTAAGCCTCTTTTATGAGTCGTCTGCAATGTTTTCGAACCCCCCTCACCGCTTTTTTTATGTTTACTGCTGTCTCCGGTATTTGCCTAATTTTGATTAATCTCAACCTGCTTCAGAATGGCAAGTCATGTGCATGTCCTAAAAGGTCCGTAAAGGCACCATAAACGTCCGTTTTCAAAATAATCAACTCACCGGAGTGGTTACTGGTGTGCACTGGTAATCCATATCAAATGTCGTTGCGAAAAGTTGCTTCTTTCGTGTTTTATTTGACATTTTGTACTGGATGTTCATTGATATTACTCCGCCACCGCTAAGAAAATAGTGCGAGCATGAACGAGCTGCCAAATAAAACACGACAGAAGCAACTTTTCGCAACGAAATTTGAAATGGATTACCAGTGCACACCAGTAACCACTCCGGTGAGTTGATGATTTTGAAAACGGACATTTATGGTGCTTTTACGGACCTTTTTGGACATGCACATGACTTGCCATTCTGAAGCAGGTTGAGATGAATCAAAATTAGGCAAATACCGGAGACAGCAGTAAAATTAAAAAAAGCGGTGAGTGGGGTTCTAAAACATTGCAGACGACTCATAAAAGAGGCTTAATGTTGAAAATACCGCAGTTCTCCTTTAAAGTCACACAGTAGCATAACCTCAGGAGGAGGAACAACAAGCTGAGCTACTTTCTGACAAAGAACATCAAAGCAAAGATCGTCCTCAGTCTTTGTCTCTCAGTCCCCTGTCCCTGTTTTGCAAAACCTTCTTTCCCGCCAGACTCTTGGAGGAGCAGAGTGACAGCTGTACTCAACAAACCTCCTCCCCCTCCATGTTGCCCTTACTCCCTGTGCCGGCTTTGTTCACTTGTGGGACGAACAACTGAGAGGGACAGCAGGCCACAGTCTGGGTGGGCCAGATCTACCACCATGGCTTTCCTCCCTGCCTGCCTCTGCATTGTTCATGACAGCGTAGGAGTTGGGAATCTCCCTTCTCTGGCTTCTTTTGTACATGCTGTCAGACAGTGAGCATGGAGCTGGCATAAGCCCCAACAAATCAAGAATTAATCAGGAATCCAGACTTCCCACGGTTGCACAGACACAGTGCTTGAGGAAGAGTTGAAAATGGTTTTAAATGGCAAAAAAAAAAACTGAAAATGAAACACCTGCGAAAAGTAGCTGAAAACAAAGAAGTGAAAACGGCATCTGTGACATGGTTTTAGATATGACAGATGATCTGATTTATTACAATTTTTATGACACGCACTATATTAGACCAGCAATCAAATCCAATACTCACAGTAGCTGCTGGACTCAGTTCACATTTCCATTAGCTTTCAAAGTGACAGTCATAATAATTTCTGCTGGGATGAAAAGTTTTATAGGCTGCATGTGTTTCTAAATGTCACTGTTAGCAGCTATTTAATAAATTAGCTGCAGTATGATTCATAGCTCACATGGAAAGGCAAGGAATATGACAGAGGTATGATAATGTTTTTCAGAGTGAAATTAATTCCTCAGCTCCAGAGCACATGTGCATTTTTTAATTTCAGGTAACTTCAGAGTCAGTATAGCCGAAGAAACAGGACATTGCAGCTTCAGATTTTCCCCGTACATGTTCCTCAGGAGCTCATATTTACACGGCACTGGGGTCGATACCATACATAGATGCAGTGGGATTGTGGGTCAGATCGGAGATATCATTGGAGAGGGAAGTCAAAATGGGGCTTTGACGTCCACCAGTATGATGCAAGAAAGAGCAACCTGCTAAGAATATCCTCATCAAGTGACAAGCATCACATTATTGCAATTTCCTCGTCAATCATCCTGCACATATAAATACAGGGGGCGTTCCAGTCAGTTACACTCAGTATTTTAGTGTCACAGGTTTTAAGTGCAGAATGTTTGACCAAGGAGATGTCACACGTTGATACAAACAGAAAAAAAATGAACTTTTAAAGGATTAGCTCAGTGTGCTCTCTGCTCACCCAGGAATTTATGACGGGAAGCACGTAAAAAAATGTCTGCACTGCTGAGTCTGAGTAGGACACCAAAGTGATCCCTGCAGGATGTTGCAAACTGTTTGCAAGGGCCTGAGAACCACATTCTTTGACCCCTGAATGTCGTAACACAGAAGATTGCAACGTCTGTTGAAATCGAATAGTACCAAAAGTGGGGTTCTTAGAATCATTATTTTTCAGGGAAATATTACTTTAAGAGAGAATCCCAAAATGTCCAAAGACTGAATGTCAGCATTTACAATGCTTACAATGGAAATGCTTGCATTCTGACATTTGGCTGGTATAATGTTGAATAATGCAATTTTTAGAATTTTGCGTCTGCATTCTAAGATTTAAAAATCACACATAATACAAATCAGGCTGATGAATATGCAAGTATTTGATCATAGACCAAAGAATTTGGCTGGATGAACATTTAAAGCTTTTCGGCAAGAACTGCAAATGTCGGCTTCACAGTCTTCTTGACAGATTTCACTGCGGTCCAAAATGATGGATGCACTGACAGACTGACAGTCCAGCAAACTGAGGTTTCCATGTCGCTAGCGTGGCTCAAAAGGAAAGCACTTGAAACTCAGTGACAGTTTGACTAAGCATTGCAACAGCTTTGCCATATGAGAGTAGATAAGAATAACTGCTCTAGCCATACATCATAACACCCCGCCCTTACAGACCTCCAAGCAGCATAAATCAAGGCTGAAGCAAAAGCACGAAATGAGAAAGAGACCCAGAGAATGAGGCGATTTCATAGTTTATAGAAATGGAAAGGGGAATCCCCCGTAAGGAAAGAGGTGAAACAATGAACATACCAAAGAAATATAATGGTCATACCCTAAAGGGTTCTTGGAGAACTGGATGCAGGGAAAGTGAGAACAGAGTGGGGTGTGGTGGAGGAGTCCTAAGAGGCCTCAGCCTCTCCAAGTCACAGGGGGCCCCAACTGTGGCACCATCAGCCAATAAATCTCCTGTGACTGTTGACACGAGTGACATGTAAGATCCCCAAACAGAGTAAGGAAGTAGGAGTATAACATGGCTGTGTCGGTCAGTATACCATCCTATGGTAGAAAAGTACATCTGAAATTATTAAGATTGTGACCAACGTCCACGCTTCGTTCTATTATTTTATCTATTTTTGTCTCTTTTACTTCCTACTCCCTCTTCTTTTTTTGCTGGCTATCCTTCCACACCCTGGGGAGGTGCCCCTTCAAGACATACACCTCCACATTGGGAGTCTACGAGTTATCGGGCTATCTGAGATTGGGTTGGATTTCTGCGGAGCTGGGAGTGGGGTGACCACAGACTTTGAAAGCGGATCTCCTGGAGCCTTTCCCCTCATGTATACACCTGTCTGCCTGGGATACCGCTTCACTTCAAGCTCTTGCTCCGTCTGTGCTGCTGGAGTCTGGAGTCTCTGAGGAAGTGCATTCCTCTCCCTGACACTGAATGATCACATAACACTCAACCCGCCAGGGTTTATGGTCCCTCCACAGAGCTGGGAGGCTGTATTGTTGCTATTGGAAAAAACACACGGAAACCAACTTCAACTTATCAGGAAGTGCAAGCCAATACACTGTTAGATCTGAAGATATTTCACCAGTTCTTAGACTGAAATGTGCTTTAAAAAAACTACAAACCTCTCAACATGTCTGACAGAGAAGCTTGCTTTATTTCCCTGCTTCTTGTCTGGGGATATATGGAAGCTGTTTATCCACTTGTAAAAACAAGTATTTATTGCTTCAGTATCCCACTGTTGAAGGGATAGCTGGAGGGATTTTCTGACCTGGTAACTTGCACGCAGTTTAGTGCTTTTCTAATAGCAATTCTCAGCAGACATGGAACAAGCCAACGTGGACAGCACTTTATATCTGAGGTCATTGCCATCATTTCCAAAGAGATGAGTTTGGTATTCTAGCTACTATGTGAGAATTGGTCAAATTGACAAAAAAGGTGAATCATTTCACAGTGACAGAAAATCAATTCCCCCTCTCAGCCCATTTATTACTTCACCTCTCTCTGCAGCTTCGGCAACAAAGCGGTTTGATTCCATAGATAAGAGACTCTGTGGGTCACCAGGAGCAGCATGTGCAAACTTCTCAAGAAACTGAGGTTTTATCAAAGCAACCTGCCCCTTAAAGTCGACTTCATCCTCATCCCTGGAAAAGATCTGACTCTAGGAAATGAAACTTAACATAGAAGTTAATGATCTGAAAATCATAAAAATCCTATAATGCAACTTCCACAGCTCTTATGTTGAAGTATCCTTGGGCACTTGGCCAAAGTCATTTTGGATATAAGTGTCAGCTAAATGATTGTGATGTAATTATAAGTAGGAATATTCTTTTAAATACATGTGGTCATTTTGATTTTGGTTCTATTACCATGTTGCAAAAAGTTGGGGCAAGGGCAGACCAAAGACTGAAAAGTGATGATTGTATTCCAGAGCGGCTCGGCCTTTAAGAGGTAAAGACAGGGAAGGGTTCACCACTGAATGGATTTGTGAGGTAAAGCTTCAGCATTTCAAGAAAATAGTGTTTTAACAGAAAATTGCCATCAGGATCTCATCGTTTACTTTATAAATTATCATTAAAAGATTCAGAAAATCTTGAGAAATGTGGAAAACTGAATCAGAAAACTCAAATTTGAGCCACATTTCATACAGAAGACAGCACTCATAATGGTAGGGGGTTGCATTACATGGCATAGGTAACAATTAATGCAGAAGAACGCAGATGGGTTTTGGGGAAAAACATGATGCCTTCCAGGCTTCTTTTTCAGAACACAATGCTAAACCAAATCCTTCAGGAATAAAAAAAAAAAGCATGGTACTGTGCTAAAAGAGCCAAGTGTTAAACTGGCCTACCCTCATACCAGACTTGTCACCTGCTGAAAACATTTGGCACATTATGAAATGAAATATATATTAAAGGATGCCCAGAACTCTTAAGCAGCAGAAATCCTATAAAAAACAAAAGAAAGGCGAAAACACTTTTCTCTCAACAGTTTTTCTCTTCTGGTTTCCAGTCTCTTACAGAGTGTTGTTAGAAGAAGAAAAACTCTATTGGAATTGGGTTTTGTGGGGGCAGCATTATATATGCTCAAGTGAGCATTTTCCAGTTTCCTTTTTTTGCCTTTGAGCTAACAGCTACACTACACCAGCCCTGCTCTGCAACGCCCAGGTCAAACTGAATATCTACTTCTAACGTCTTACACACACCACACTTCTCTTCTCTTCAGAATACTTCAGCTGTGCCTGGCTACACACACTGTTGCTGCCTCACACGCCAAACATTTATGTCTCCGATAAAGATCTTAATGTTCTGTATCTGCAGACACACTTGCAATGACATCGTGTACGCACCAGCTTGCAACTTTTTGTACAGCTTTTCCTTCCTTTTTTCTTTTTTTGCCACACTGCTGCAGTTCTCCATCTGTATGTGTTAATGGCTTGAGAGTGTATTCTTGACCTGCTTGTGAAGATGCATGGTTTCAGCACATGTAGAGGCAGGTACCTTTTAAAAGCTGCAAAGACCCTGAAGCATCTCCCCTCTCACAGCGTCTGAGGGGCATTTTGGGTCAAAGGCCACACTCAAATTGAGTATATCACATAAACTTACCTGCCTAAACTGATTTAGAAAAGGCATATCAAACTAATGAATGATTAAACTCAGTCCAGGTATAAATGACTGATTAAATATTGTGTATTTCTTCAGACAAATCTTTGTTTGTTTGAAAAAAAAAAATCCGAGAGAGAGAAAAGAATAAGCCACAGATCTGAATTCAAGATTTGGACCAAACATTTTCCAATTAATACAAATAATCTAACTGAGGTTGCGAGCACTCTTTAATGACAAGGTCTGTAACCAGAGGCCAGATTGAGTGGATTATCTTGAGTGCAAATCTCTATTGAGCCAAAGTTTTACCTTCAACACAAACAGCTCACCTGCATAGATTTATTAGCAGATAGCCTGACCATTAGCATGCTCTGCAGCTGCATGCTCCTGCATGTCCAGGATAATGCGACCTCCTCCATGAGTCACCTTTTCAACACTTTGTGAGTTCACCGGCTGGCTCATCTCACTTTCCATCAGCTATCTGTTTGATCCTTTCCCAGATGGGCCTGTCTATTTTTTTGCATCTGCGATGCAGAGGTGATTTTGCAGGTGAACACAAGTTAATCTGTGCGTCTGTTAAATAAAGTAATACTGCTGTATGCTATAAATAACATTAATGTTCTGGTGTGCTGAGCTTGAATGTGTCCTTAACATGTGAACCATGGCTCTGCAGAAACACAGTTTTGTTTGAAGTTCCAGTTTGCACCACTGCACCTGGTTCAGCTGAGTGGAAGCCTGGACAAAGAGGGTAGGCAAACAGAACAAGGAGTGTTGAGCTAATTGAAGCCCTTGTGCTCCCTTCCTGTTGTTAAACCCACCCTTAAAGACAGAAAAGCTCCCCTTCAGGAGCTTATTAAATAACAAAAGTAAGGCAGAGAATATTGGTATAATTTTTTTCTAAATTGATCGATAATAGTTGCAGTGTTTCAATTAATGTCAGAGCTATAGGTCTTTAAACAAAAAAGGATGGTTCACAGCATTCAGAGTCTGGAGGGAGAGATAATTAGTAGCTATAAAGTCAAACTGGCATAGCCTTCACTTTACGAATATAAAGATTATATTTGGCAAAATCACATCCTCTCAGTCCTACTTGATGATGGTAGCATTATCACTAACATGGACCTCTCAATACAGTGTAATTATACACTGTATTGAGTGTATATATAATTACCAAGCCTATCTGATTCATTAAAGAAAATTATTTGGGATTAACAGCTTTTATTGGTAGACTGACATGTTATACCTAAAGTGGATACTTTTAAAAACTATTTCAAAGGTGAGTCTCACTTGAAAGATAGAAATGAGATTCCATAAAGGCAGAACTACTGAAAACCAAAATTAAAAATGTGTAGGCGATTATTGGATGCCGATGACAGAAACTCAGAATTCCCATTATTCTCTAAATCGCACTGTTCACTGTCACACCCTTGCAGTCAATAAAGTGTAGTTTAAAAGACGAAAAGAAACATGTTTGTGAGATTGATTCCAAGAGTTAGATATGGGGATATCTAGTTATACATAACTTCATATAAAACATTCACTTCCCACAGTCACTTAAAGCAGATGATAAAAGGGGGAAGTTTAAAAGCTCTCAGAAGCACCCCGAGGGAAAGGATCCTTTTGTTCTTTAACAATAAAGTTTAAAGCATGTGGTGGTCTTTCACTTTTACAAACTCACAGTCAGAGTTTGGCTTAAGTCTCCTTTGACCCCTGTCCTTTAAACCTGCTAGCCTTTCCACTGGCGTGAACTGAGGCAGCACCTCTGTACCGGGTGTCAGTCATGGCTAGCTGCCCTAAGTCTTTGTAATGCAAACACTTGCCTGATTGACAGAGAGCAGGAAGTTTTAATTTTAAGGAGCCAATAATAGGCAGATGAACTCTTGAAGAAAACCTTGTGGTCAATGACTCTGTACCAATGAGTCCCTGTCTGGAGTCGGTGCATGAAAGTATTCAATGATAAAGGGTTCCTACCGTTGTCTTCAACTGTGAAATAGAAGATATCACTTGTGGCGTTACTCCCATCCAACAGCACGTAACAGATCTTCATGTCATTGATATCAGCTGTTAGTGTGACAAATACAGAGAGATACAGCATTTACTGAAAGGATAAGATGACTGTGACATTAAAAGGCATTTAAAAAAATTTTTTGTCACATCTTTAAGCTATTAAAGTGCTAAATTTGCTGCAGTAGAAATGTTTTTACGAAGTTTCAGAATTCTTTCTGTAAACTCCAAATATTTGGTGACAAATATCACTTACAAAAGCATACAATGATTCAACAAAGTTTTAACTTAATCATAAAAACAGCCCAGCATAATGCCAAAGCTGGTCTTATATTAGTCGCAGTGTTTCTAGATGACAAATGTGAAAATTTTAGGTAAACTTCAAATTCCACTTAGAACAGTTTCCATCAACTTGTTTGGAGCAGATAGCCCAGCAGCATTACCAGCATAGTGATTGAAGTTGAAAACAAAACAAAAGGAAGAAGAATACTCAAAAGAAACATGTCACCATCACCACATAGAACAAAAGAATTGAAAGATTATCAGGAATACATTTTTTCAGCTGGGAATTACTCTTTCATGTTTGGAGTACCAACCAAGTCTCTTTTCTAGAAAGCGTCAAAAGCTAAATAGACAATTGAATTAGATATTTGCTACATTAGATCTTTATCACGTAACAGGGTTTTTTGTTTTCAAGTTTTCTTATTTTCTGTTTCCATCAACCTTTTGCTTACAAAGAAATGTTGTTAGTTAAACCTAACCAAAAGTCTAGAACAAAATAAAACTTACCTTAACCAAGTTTAAACAAAGTGTAAAGTTAAAAAAAATATTATATTATATTATAAAATATATTGTCAGGTGTCTCCTCCAACCTCTTTCTAAGTTATTTTTTTTTGCTATTTCAGGAAACACCAATGTTTTTGAGAAAACCATGTATATTTCTTGCCAAGTGGACTAGTACAGTTGACTTACCAGTCTATTAAGGCTTTAAGTCATTATACTGTGCTGCATACATACCTAATTTCTAATTAATATATTCTTTATATGCTTGTTTAGAATTATTTTCGCATTCAGTGAGCTCTAGTTGTTTATGCATTAAGCAAATAAAAATCATTATGACTCATTTGGAGTTGTGTTGTATCTGACAAAGGTGCAATATTCACTATGTATTTGTGCTTCAGACAGAGTCGTTACTGAAATATCTGGCTTTTCTATATTATTTCACATTGGAGACTCATGACTGAGAAATTTGGTTCCTTATGTTTTTAGGAACTATCATGAAATATTCAATGGTGTGACACCAACTTACCTTGTGTGAAGGTTTTGATGCTGTCATTACCCAGCTCAGTGTTCACGATGAATCCATGCAGTGGAGCCTCAGACACAATGTACTTCAGGACTTTCTGGGGGCTGTCTCTGTCCTCCGATCGAAGGACCTTGCTGGTGATCACGAAACCAAGGTGTCCTGTCTGAAGGACTTTCAGCGAGGCAGCAGCTTTGTTAACAACAATCTGGGGCACACCATTATCCACCGTATTGATATGAATGGTCATCATTTGGGGCTTGCGTGTCTCATACACAGTATCAGGAAAGATGTAAAAGTCTGTATGAGTGCCGTCAGTGATGGTGAAAGAGAAACTGTCTTCATTGGTCTCAGTCCCATCGTGCTTATAGCTGATAAGGTTCTCATTCAGATCCTGCTTGGTAAAGGTAGTGATTGGCTGGGAGTTGTTGAAAAGCAGCTGGCCGTGCACTGGCACCTGCGTGACTATGAAGCGTAGCAGGGTGTCAGGAGTGTCCCGATCCTCAGCAGTCAACTCAAATGGTGTAATGAGCTTGGTTTCTCCTTCCTCGACAACCAGCTTGTTTACGGACAAGACAGGTTTCTTATTATCTACATCAGTGATAGACACTCTGAAGGTTCGGAAGACAGGGTTGTAACCATCTGTCACCTCAAACTCAAAGCTGTCCATTTTCATCTCATCATCTGAGGTGTGGATGTAGTAGATCTTGTTACCAGCGAGCTGTAGTTGTGTGAAGGTGGAAATGGGAACACCAGGGTAGTCAGTACACTCTAAGTGTCCTCTGCTAGGTGCTCTTGTGATACTAAAGCTGAGGTACTCATCAGGACTGTTGATGTCAGTAGTGCTGAGGAGATCAGTAGTAAGAGTTACTTTTCCTCCTTCTTTGAGCGTCACACCTTTGTTGATGACATCTGGGAAAACCATGTCAATACTCCCAATGTTGATGTAAAAGTAACGGTCTATGAGTGGATTGATACCATCTGTAACGTCAAATTTGAGCAGGTCACGAATGCCCTCCTGGCCTGTGTGTACATACTGAATGAGTTGTTTGTCAATTTCGTCCTGTGTGAAATTCATTCCCAGGGTTATGTTCCCTAAGACATCACCATATTTGCTGATATGCTGAAGGTATCCTTGACCAGGGCCATATCGCACAACATATATTAGTTCCTTGTCTTCAGAGTCTAGATCTGTTGCCTTTAAAACCCCGTTACTGATGACTTTTGTCTCTCCGATCTCAACATCGAGTCCGTCATTTATAGCCATTCTTGGTGTCTCATCATCAACAGGAATAACCATGATGAGAACTGTCTTTTCCACTTTGTGTTTGCCATCAGACAGCCTGATATCAAAGCTGTCTTCTTTGGTCTCAGAGTCATCGTGTTCATAGACAATGTTGGATGCTTCTTTGATCTGTTCCAAGTTGAACTTCTCTACAGGCATCGTGCCAGTGCTGAGCTGCTGAACTATCGTCCCATGCTTTGGGTTTTTGATGATCTCAAAGTGTAGTTCATCCCCTGGGATGTCAGCATCAGCAGCGTTGAGAATTGGTGTGTCAATAATGAGACTCATGCCCTCCATTACCACAAACTCACGAATGAAAATCTCAGGCTTCTCATCATTGGCTGGAATGATGACTATGGGGAGGAAGTGGCGTTCAGAGAAGTTAATACCATCAGAGCAGCGGAAGGTAAAACGATCCTCCACAGGTTCAACCCCTTTGTGAATACTTTGGACGTAGTAGATGTGACCAAGGGCAACGTCTTTTATGGTAAAGGCAGTGATGGCTGTACCAGTTCTTGATTTCTCAGAGCCCGCTGCTGGGGAGATGTTCTCCACATAGCCAGATGTTGGTTGGACGATGATGGTGCACAGGATATCGTCATTGTTGGTGTCAACATCCTCAGCTTGAATGTGGTTTACGGTGATAACATTCTTCTCCCCTTCCACCACAACAAACTGCCCACCAACACTGACAACAGGTGGAATGCTGTCAACAGGAAGGATGGTCACATGAACTGTCACCCCTTGAACCTTGTTGCCGCCCACGACCCACTGATCAGACATATCAGACAAAGTTAGGTTAAAAGAGTCGTGTTCTTTGACTGGACCGATTTCACCGGATGTATGAGCATACACCACCATTCCATTAATGATGTCTTCCTGGGTGAATCTCTCAGCAGGAGCTCCATTAACCAGGATTTCACCCAACCTGGGAGATTCCTCAACAATAAAAGTCAGCATGAGGTCATCTGTGTCTTCATCACGGCCCTGGATGACATTAGTTGTAATTTCGGTTGCTCCATTCTCCAGCACATCGATAGAGGCTCCGAGTAGGCCAGCTGGGAGCATAATTGTTGGGATCTCATCATCAACTGGCTCGATGGTGATCCTAACAATAATGGGCACCTCATGGAAGCCGTCACTTACAGCAAGTTTGATGACATCGCTGAGCGATTCCTCTCCTCCGTGGATGTAAGTGAGGTGACCATTGGCAATGTCTTCAAGCACAAATGTTTCACCGTTTGACATGTCAATCCCTAAATACTGCAACTGCCCATATAGAGGAATCTGGGTCACGGCGAAAATGATATTTTCATCATCTGTATCCGTGTCAGTGGCATCCAGCTCCTTCCTGGTAATAACATAAGTACTTCTTTCCATAAGGGCAAAACCAGTGTTGGTGATAACTGGTGGTTTGTTGTCAACTGGCTGTAGGAAAATGGTGAATAGTCCATCTGCTGTGTTACCAGCTGTGTCTTCCACAGTGAATGTGAACTGAGCCACTTTTGGAGTGATTCCCAGTTCCTGGTCTGGAGGCTTGTAAGCTACTTTATGGTGATTAACCTGGGCTTGTGTGAACTCTACAACCACGGTGTCAGGGTTCTCAGTCAGTACAATTTCACCTAAAGGAACTGGATTGTTCTCATCTGTGTCAGTTGGTGGTTTGGTGATTGTGTATTTCAGGTCTCTGTCATCTGAATCTAGATCAGTATAACACAAGAATTTTTTCCTGAAGAATGTCAGCTCATATTCCAGGACTGTCATGTGAAGGGTTGTGCCTAGGAAAAGCTCCGGGGCAAGGTCATCAACGGGATGGATTTTAATAGTGAACATGTGCTCGCCTGACTGATTAGGAGGATCATTGTCATCCTGCACGCGGAACACAAACTGATCAATCACAGTTGTGGTGCTATGGGGTCCGATGTGGCGATAGAACAGCTTTCCATCAAGAATATCCTGCTGAAACCATTCTGTCACCACCTGCTCAAACATCTCATCTGTCTCACTGAACTTCCACAAAGTTGGGTCAGTGGGTGGCTCTACTTGCCTAAGCAGGAGCTCTCCTACTGTGGAGTAAGGTGCCTCCAAGATAAACTTAATAGTTGAGTCCTCTGAGTCGATATCTGTAGCGCTCAGTATGAAGGGAGAGATCTGCATAACTTCATTCTTGAACAGAACCAGGCCGGTGTTAGCATTAATAATAGGGGGTTCGTCATCAGTGGGAGCAATAGTGATAGGAAACAAAAATTCCACTTCATTGCTTCCATCAGTCATTCTAAAAATAATGTTGTCACTGTACGTGTCGCTGCCGTCATGCTGGTACACAACAATACCACTGTCTAGATCGGCAGGGGTGAAGAATTTCCTGCGTGTGCCAAGCACAGTGAGGTCTCCGTGTTTTAAACCATCAACAACTGTAATTCTCACATCTTCCAGGTTATCCTCATCACTAATCTCTAAATTCTGTGAGCTTGAGAGAGCTCGGGACTGCCCTTCAAATAATAGCTGACCTGTATTTTTAGTTGCAACTGGAGCCAAGGTATTCATAGGCTTAACCACAATCATAAAAGCAAATGGATCAGAGACTGCACCATCAGTATCTACAATCTCAAACTCAAGTTGGAAAATCCTCTCTTGTTCTGAGTCCTCTGACGGTGGTTTGTAGGCTATTTTAAGGTCTTTTATGTCCCTCTGATAGAAGGAGGTGATAGGGAGGTTCTGATCATCTGTGCTGATGATATAACCCTGCTGAGGGCTCAGTGGTGAAGTAATGTTGAAAATCAGATCATCTGGGTCAGATTCGACATCTTCGGCAGCTAGCATGTCACTTGTAATAGCTGTCATCACAAATTGATCAATCTCCATCATCATCATGGCTACAAAGCTGGGTTTGGGAGCAGTGTTCTCTGCACCCTCTCTAATTCTAACCATCAATTGAAAATGCTCCTGCATTATTGTGTTGCCATCATTATCCTGCAGCTCTACCATCATTGGAATATAGTCTCTGTTTGGTGAATTGGTTTTAGCAGTGTGTTTGTAGCGAATGCCCAGTTTTACAAACTCATCACAATCAACCATTTGGCCATTGGTGGGGCTATTCAAGAGAGTGCCATACCTGGGAAGATCTCCAGCGCCGACCAGAGTAGCGATTTTACACTGTGTGACACCATCCTCAAAGGAAAACTCTAGAGCCTTTTTGTCAATGGGGCTGCTGTCCCCATTGAGCTTTTCAACATTTATGGGCATATTCCTTGTGACGATCTCAAGCTGCTGGAAAACCACCTCCACTTCCAGCATGAAAGGGATGATAACTGTGTCTGTCTGGGAGTCGTAACGAAGCTGCAGCTTCACACGATCCTGACTGGGGCTCCGAGATCCAAAATGAGTGTATTTCACTTCATCTGCGCCAAAGGAACAAGGGAACTTTTTCGGGGTCAAAATCCCTGGCTTCTGGGCCAGTGGGTCATTGTCCAAAACTGTGATGTGGCAACGGTCACCGGGCTGCACTTCTGTTACCAGGTCATTGACAGGGTCCAAAAACACAGACCTCCCAAAAGGCACCCTGATCCCATTGTTAGCAATGATGATATTGTCTTCATTAGGTCTGGACCTGTGGTAATAGAGGTGAGCTGGATCAAATGACTGTGAGAATACTGGGGAAAAACAGGAGCTGAGAGAAAAAATAAGCAGCAGGCCTCTCAAAAATGCCCACTTTTTCCAAAGTTTGGAACTTTGCAGACAACCAGCCATGTCCACTGCTAGTTGCCTTGCAATTTCTATCACAAGTCAGCTGCAGCAGGCGGATTCCTCTGCTGAGTGAAAAAGCATGAAAAAAGACAAGTCTCTGATGGTCTGGGTCTTGGAATCTGTCCTCTGTGTCTCTGTGTTTCAGTGTGGCCACACAGAGACACAAGTGTGGTGAATGCTGCAGGGCTGTGCAGGTAATAATGAAACAGTAGACAGTGACAGGCACAGGCTCCTCCTTCTGTCAGCACAGGGAGTGAGCCTCCAACCCCCATTGCTAATTTAAGAAAAACCATTGGACAAGACTGAGAAAGTGCTGCTCCAACCAACACTTACCCCTCTCCCCTTCTCTTACTGAATAAAGACTGTTCAGGGGGATTAAATTGAGGCATTAAAGCAATTGAACTAAATTTAGTGTCAGTTGTGCTACAACAAACTAAAACTATATTCATAACTTAGATTAATGCAATAAAGAAGCAGTAATATTTTAGTAGCATTTGTATGCCCAATAATTTATGAATGGAAATAATCTATCAACTAAGCAATACAGAGTTATAATTTTGACTGTTTATGTCAAGATTTACTTTTATCTATAAGTTTACAAATATAAATGTATTTGCAAGGAAACTTATTATTGCTTCATTGCATGACACCAGTGCCCTCTAATGGGTTAAAGGTGAGAATTTGCACTTAACAGATGAAGCAGTTAAAAAAAAATCTTTTTTTCAATTAACACAGATTTTTGTCAAATAACTCCACAAGTGTTTCAAATGTCCTTTGAAGACAGCTTTGAGCTCTTTTGCATCTGTATTGACTAATGTGATTAGAAGCGCTTCTTCATAGTTATGACTGTTTCTTTAAAGGTGTGAACTATAGAAATGAAGTAGGCAATCCCTTATTAGAGGTCAAGTCAAATCTGGTATTCTACCACTGGTATGCATCCTCCAACAGCTCTTTGTACAGAGAAAATATGTTGTGAATAATTAAGTGTGTTTCACTTAACACACTCAACACTTAAACAGCAAATATCTGAGTTCTTAAGCAGGCTTAAGCTATCAGAAAGCAAAAAACTCGAAGTTCATTGTGAACATAGTCATGACCTGAGAATGTGTGAAGACATTTGTGTTCTGTTCACAAGACAGAGAACCTCCAAGGTCATGACACGTCGGCACCAGAGTGGCCGTTAGTCCCACCCTTTGGAAAAATAACTTGGCATCATCTGGCAGGACAGGTGTGCATGATAACTGTTTGGTGTCACACACAGAAAACGCAACACAGCTCAAAATATTTGTCGAGACGTTGGTCTTTTTTCAAAAATTCTAGCCTGACATCATCACGATCCCATGATCACAGGCATCACCGCAGTTAACCCATCCAGATCTCCTTTTGTTGATTATTCATTATAACAAACTGATGTCTCTTAATTACAGATTATTAATGTTGCTTTGTCAACATACACTGAATCTTTCAGATTCAAATACTTAGCATTTTTAACAACATGCAAAAGAATGAAAATATGATATAAACATGGTACTTGCTGTCTTTTGTATCAGTTCAGAATAATTTAGCCAAGATTTAGCTTTACATTTTTAGTGCCTTTGGACATTTTGGTAACTTTTCATTCTTTCAACAAGTGGTGGTTTGTGATAACTCCCTAATTGGTCGCTGTTTATTAGGGGGTTAGTATCATATTTAAATCAGGGAAAATCCCTGCTCTATTTTAACACAATCTGGATATTCGATGCAGGTCAGTAACATTGTTAGGCTAATGAATAAAATAACAATTCTAACAAGTTCTATGTCAGCAGGAGCTGACAGGCAAAAATCTTCAAGGCAAAAATCATGAAGAAGATGTATTTGACCGTGTTTCTCTGCAGTGACACTGACAAAACAGTGCATGGATAAATCAGGCAGCCACTGTGAATGCAGTGAGAAAGTGAGAATGTGTTCTCAGTATCCCGCGCAAGGTCATGTTAAGATAAAAATACCAAGTAACCTTTTATGGGTCATCTTTTGAGTTGAGCCTGACACTCAATGAAGTGATCTAGGAACATTGCTCAAACACCTTCACACAATTCCTCTGGTGGAAACGTTTGATTTCTGCTTTGCCATCATTAATGCCAGTGATTATGAATTCTTAAAAAGTTGGTCTAATCCTGTTCAAGTTTAATTTTATTGACTTAATCAACACAGCTTTGAACTGATAAAGTTAACGACTAATGAATCCTGTTCATGCACAGCCATGTAAGTTCAGAAATTTGGTGTACACAGTGCCCTCAACAATTTGACCGACTATTAATATAAAAGAGCATCTTTTAATGTGAGATGGAAATGCTTTTACAACACGCTCAACCTCTCAGCAACCTTCCTCTACGTGTGGGCCAAATAGCAAAGATGCCATGTGCGTCCAGGCATTCTTAATCACACATTTCATTGCATCCTCTAAATAAATCTCGCCCCGCTCACTTGTCCATCCAAAAATAAAAGTGGAACACACACCAAATGGTGTGACTATAGAAACAAACACAGCAAGCTTTTTATACTCCTGGATTTTACTCACATTCCTCTCATAGTGAAGTCAAAGCAACAAATGAAGACTCTAAAATCAGGAAGCTCTCGGTATCAATTTTGGAGCAAGAAACATGACAAATGAGAACATCATTGTGTAAATTTGTGGAGAGCAGCTACTAAATGTGTCTGTTGTCAAGCTGCGGCATTACATTCCTTGAGCCATTAACTTTCCTTTTTCCAATTTAGACATTAAAGACATGACATGCCTTTAATGGGTGTCCAAGGTAAACAGAGAGAGAGAAGCTGGGTCGAAGCCAGGCTCTGCTGCCCAGGATCAACTCCTCATCCAGGGGGTAGCTCATGATGACAGCAGGCACTAATGACCTCATGATAGATGGAACACAAAGCCTGAGTAGATCCAGTCCCTTTATCCTGAACAGCCATGCAGACTGAAGACAGGATTTGCTTGCTTTCCTTTCGGTACAGCAGTTGACTGTCAACGGTGAAGCAGCGGTCAGACGCATGCTCCGTCACTTTTAGATGAGTCATCCATCTCCATAGCATTTTTATCTTTAAATCTTACACTGTGCAACCCCCCCAACCCAAAAAATGTATTTATTCAATATTATTATTATTCTTTTTATTCTTTTTATCTTTTACAAGTTTTATAATGTCTTGTGGAAGTATGTGAGTGTATGCGTGTGTACTACTGCTGCAAAACAATTGCCCAAGTTGGGACAAATAAAGTTACTTACTTACTTAGCTTCACACACTTTTCTTTTTAATCACACATTTGTGGGAATGGTTCCAGCACTGGAGATGTGCCTTTTTTGAGCAATATTTCAGTTTGCCATCATCTTCATCTAAGTTTAATGCCGTTTGACAAACACTATATAATGGTCCACCACATGGTCCTGGTAATGTGAACCTGTCACAAAGAACCAGTGTGCCTGAGTACAATCTAAGCAATTCGATCATTTAGCATAGTTTACCGTTATAGTCACTGTGACCTCACTTTGAAAAACCAAAACTTAAGAATGATAATCATGTCATGAAACGTATTATCTATTAAAAGTCAGAAAATGTAGTGAGTTATTAGATTGTTTATAAGATAGGTGAGCAAAAATGACTTAACATTCCACAACTTCTCACAAAGCCAAAGATTTAGCTCATTCTTAATATCTTGATTATGTCATTCATAGAGAGGTTTAGTGGTGCTAAACTCTTTTAGATATAAGATACTCTTGTAGACTGATGCGTCTGCTTCCACATGGTAAAGAAGGTTAACGGGTAAAGGTTGATTAATAAACCTAAATTCAGTGTGTCAGAATTAGAAATACTTGAAAATCAAAATTCTTTGATATGAGGAGAGATGTAAATAAATATAATAAAGTATCTATTCATAAGTCACAGTGTTTTATTGTTAGGAAAATGCAGGATATATATATATATATATATATATATATATATATATACACGTGTATATAGTACATAAACATATAAGAAATAAAAAGAATAAAAGATGTCTAGAGAATGAGCACCATACTAAGAAAATGAGAAGTTTCAATAGTAAAACAACTTCTAAATATATTCATAAAACCGCACAAATGAAATAGGTCTATAATAGACCTTGACATTACCCAATGACAATCTCGATCATTTATTCATTGTATTTGTTGAAAGTTTAGTAAGTACTTAAAATTCCCCTTGCTGTTCAGGTCACCAAAGAACTTTGCCTCACTCCACATTAAAACAAAGAAATTTACATTTACATATAACAATGCATTTAGGATGTTTGAACTTATACTTCTCTTGGGATCTGAATTTCTGATGACTGTTCAGACTGGAGACATCTGCAAATTGGTGCTGCTGTTATATTCTATGTGTGCTGGAGTTTCTTTTCAGCGGTCATGTCTTGAAATCTTTCGCAATAAAAACCCTCAACCTAATCACGGTTAGCTGATAAAAGGTTGCAAAGGAGAAGTGTAAAGGTCACACTGTAGGGTGTGATAAGGAGCTCAGCAAAGAAGCTTTGACTGATTCTTTGAAAACAAGCTTTGACCTCGGAGTGGAGGTTCACCCGGATGAACTCCTTGTCTCCTCAGAATAGCCGATGAAATTTCCCCAACATTCTCTTTCTGCATCTCGCGAGCATCCAAATCATCCGGCCCGATGTAAATATACACTGCGTATAAATAGAGGATACTGAGACCTTTGGATCCAGTTCCGAAGAAGAAGAGGTTTGTGTTCTGCTGCACTGAGTGGTTTGTTGCAGGGTGCCCATGACTGTGGTCAGGTTTGAAGCGCACACGTACAAATTTTAGAAGTGTTCCTGCCGTCACTGCTGCACCGCAGGCTCAGTCCAACGATTCATCTGCTTCATGGTGGATTAAAGCATTCTGTGGGCGGACTGATATATGCTATCACTTGTCATTAAAGGCAAGCAGAAGCCCATGGAAACAGGCTTGATATAGCAGCTGGAACAGTTCCAGACACTGAGGAACCCATCACTGTATATGGAAATCATAAAACGTATGTTGATTTACCTTCAGTGAGGAGCTTGAAATGGGGCAGTTGTAGCTCAGGAGGAAGAGCAATCGTCTGACATTCAGAAAGTTGGTGGTTTGATGCCCAGCTTTCTGGACCACATGTCAAAGTGTCCTTAGGTATGACATTGAAGTCCACGTTATCCTCTGGTGTGTCCATCTGTGTTGGAACGTGTGTGGTACGGAAAAAATAAACACTGCGTAGCCTGTAAAACTGTATCGAATAAAATGCACTGTATGGTTGTGTGGATGAATGAGTGAATGTGGCTTGTTGTGTAAAAGCACACTGAGTGGTCGATTAGACAAGAAAAGTTGTACTTTATAAGTACAGCACAATGCATTTAAAGCAACACAATAGATTTGGCAAATTATTTGCTCTTTGGCTCCCCCTATATAGCTTTGAGATGCAATCCTGCTGTAATAAAACAAATCTCCATGGGAGCATTGCAAATGTACAGCTACTCACATGCTTTTTGCCATGCTGAAGACGCAACAAAGACGCTATTGAAAGCCAAAAAAAATTCCATGCGTCCTTGAGGCATAACGGCATGGTGCAGGACTGGAGACCAAAGTCGTGGGCAGCTTTATCTCACCCTTCGGGTGCTCTAGGGTAGTTTCAGGTATGGGAATTCAAAACAAATTACAATCACAAAGTTTTAAGGCTCACAAACTTCTCTAGTGTTGCTTTAAATTAGCTTTATTGTGTGAACTGGTGTATTACATATATTTATATATAGATTTACATTTGACTAAAAATTATTATTCAACTTTCAGTCGATATTTTTCTTAGCCTTGTACAAGCACCAATAATAGCATGATAACATATCCACTGAAGATATGTAATCATGCCAACAGGAGAAATTTATCTAGTGAACCAAGAATGTGCCACTGTGAAGTCAATTTTGCACCAAGTACCAGCATTTATATTTAAATGAAAGAATATCAAATAATAATGATAAAAAAAGAAAATGTCTTAAAATGGTCAACAGTAACAAAAAACACGTAACACAAAGTGAGCTAATCTTTATTGAAATTCTTTCAAATAACATTCACATTACAGCAATTTGCATAACAGAAATATTAAAACATTAATAACAGGGTGAAGAACAGTTTATGCTGCCATGTCGCAGGTCCACATCTGAGGATATCTTTGGTTGGAAAAGTTATTGCCAATTCTTGTATTTACATGTAGGCATCGATTTATGTGCATTATTATACCATCAAAAAAGTCATTTGAAAAAACATAAAATCATTCTAGAAATATCGAAAGGGACATATTATGTTTTCGTGTTTTGTGTTACAATGTGCCAAGCTCTTTATCAACACATCCAAAGTTTCAAATAATAAGGTAAGTACATCTAAAACTAATCTTTGTGAACCTAATTTGGTAACTACTGTTTTTAAAGAAAATCTGTAAAAAGAGGCAAATAACACTTAGCTAGCTATTTATCGAGGCATCTAAATCCTGCCCTCCTTTATCATTTAACTGCAAATGTGACCACAACTGACAAAGTTGACATCGTGCTCCAATTAAAAATGATAAGCAACTCAAACAGTAAACTTTTTTTTACTGGAGGTGACGGATCGAACGCGACACCAAATCGTTACTCATAGACACAATAAGACTTGATTTTCCAACCGAGGAAGGTTGTCTTCTGCTGGCCAGTGCATTAAAACGCAAGTTTAGCACACATGTACATTAGTTCTTAGTCTTTTCTGTAGAGTCTGAGTACTGTTCTCAAGCACTGGAAACTAAACCTCAGCAGGCTTACAGAAGTTGGCCAATCATAAAAAAAAAAAAAAGTGCGTCTGCATAAAAGGCCAGCATTGCCTGAAAGTCTACCGTAAAAACCACAGAGCTGGTGATGAGCAAAAAAGTCTCCTTTCACAGTTGAAAGATAAATCCTGAAAATCATTACTTTAAACTAAAAAACAGATGCTGAGCCTGCCTTACATTTAACTTACAAAAAGATGCTACATTGCAAACAATTGGCTGCAGTCACAGTCACCAGTGTGGCCGTTCCACACAGTATGAAGTATCCGAAATCCCCAGCAGTCACTTAAGTTTCCTCTTCAGTCTGAAAGAGAGCGAGAGAAAAAAAGCCCAAACATTAAAAAGAGAGTACCCCATCCCAAAGTCATGTGACCTGTAATCACCTGCTTTTTTCTCTCGTAATTTCTGCTTTAGTCAGGTTTATGTGGCCTTTGCCGTGACCTCTATGGAGAAACATCTGTTTGAGGGAAACGACAACTGACATAATCCCACACCCCACCTATTGATGTGATTTACACTTAACCAAAATGTGTCTACAAATGTAGTCCCCCTGGGGATGAAGCGACAGCGGTATCTGTCTAAATTCATCCATTTCTGGTCTTTTCACTATCTTGAAGACAATTGTTTTCAACAGCTTTTATTGATGTATTCAGTTTCACAATCGTCACGAACCATTTCCATCTTTCAAAGACGTACTCTGTTCTTGAAAATCTCCAGTTTTAAATTTGATCTGAGTTTATCAGTTCAAATCGTTTATGCTTTAAAATAAACAGGATTTTTAGTTTTAGACCAGAAATGTGACTACAGAGGCTCAGGTTCCAGTTCGGACTGCACAATGATCTTACTTTCTAAAGTTGTGCTGAGCTGTGCCACAGGGAAAGATAAGGATCTGTGAAGGCCAGCAAGTCACTGTAGTGAAACCTGGCTGCTGAAAGACTGGGCATTCCGGGGAGGATTTAACCATTTGGAAGAACATTCTCTGCTAAATCGTATGCAAGGATATTCGTTTTTCTCAGGTAACCACAAACTCAAGAGGTGTCATGCCAGCAAAACAAAGAAATATTATAAGGAGGGTTTTAGAGCTGTGCTTTCATTTATTTGCATCAAAAGGAAACACCCAGGATCAATCAGCCCTTTGGGCGAAGTACAAACTTTAGAAAAATATTTTTTCAGAGAACAACCTGCTCTAAGGAATCCCACCTGTATCACTGCTAACAACAGGACATGGGAAATAACAGCTAAAAATATATCACACGTCACTTAAGATTGCTTACTTAAATCAAGTCTTTATTGGAGCTTGCATGACAAAAGGTGAGCACAAAAACTAAAGTCAGAACAACTGGAGCCATAAAATGCTTTCGGTCCTGCAGATTGATCACTCCAAGGTTAAGTTTCCTGAACTGAAATACTAAAGGAAGTTATCACAGTATAAGTAAATGAGGATTTACGGTTGAGCTGTAAATAATCTTTCTACGTTTTGTTCAAAGAATGCCACTGAAATATTCAACGAGCAATTGAATTCTAGATCATGCAGAAGAATGTCTCTCTCAGTTGTAAACAGCGTTTCTGTCAATGACAGGACTTTCACATAGAAGATTGTGGTTTGCTTCCCGGGTGAGAACATCGTCTTTAGATCTACTTGCTTCATTACTCTTTTTTTTTCTCCTTACATATTTTGTTTGGCTGTTTTGTCTCAGCAACAACATGACTCAGGTGTATCGTTTGGGCAGCCCAATCTTACCAGGAAAAAAATTAAAAAAAACAAAAAAAAAACAAAAGAAGTAAGTTTTGTGTGTGGTACATGCTCACTTAGTAACCGAGATAGTTGCAAAGAATATTCCGGCCTCCTGTGTTACTTGCACATAATTCTATGTTAGAATGTTTTGGTTGTATTTCATTTATTTCTGACATCTCACTGCTCTTAAAATTGATTTTATTTTATTTATTTATGTATATATATGTATACATATATATATATATATATATATATATGTGTGTGTGTGTGCATATGTCTGTTTGTGTGTATGTGCTAGGATGGGGCAGGGTGGGGTGGGGATGGGGGCTGCTTTTAAACAAGTATAGCACTTTGTGCTACATTTTTAATGTATGAAAAGTGCTTTATAAATAAAGTTTGATTTGATTTGATTTAAAATGTCTTCTAAAGTTCCTAAAACAAACTTATTAGTGCCTCAAAGTGTAATATCTGAAATATACTCATCATAACTGACACATAGATTTGACATGAACTTTTTGATATAAAACACATCCAAAATAATAACTGACATAAAATTTAACTAAAGGTTTTACATTTTAAGCATCCGTCTTTCAACCTGTTCCGAGACTGCACCCCAGCTTACTTCAAACTGTGTGAACGACTATTGACGGAGATGTAATAAAGCCACGGTGTGAATCTGACAGTTTGACACTGCCTGAGGAATGTGGAGCCGATGCCGGAGGCGATACCAGCAGGTGTATGAATGTCCGTCTGTCAGCACCGCTCCTGATCACAGTGGCCATGCCAACTGCTCAAAGCCAGACCAGGAATGTTAAAAACTGGCCAGGAGAGGACAATGGGGGAGGAAGCCGTCCCTACAACTGCAGACTTCATGTGGCTGGTTTTCTGAGAAAGTGGCAGGTCACTGAAAGTGTCAGCTGCCTTGAGAATTGGGTACATAGTCATGAAAGTGGTTCCATTCTTATTGTGTTCATCTTTTTAGACCACTTCAGACCATGCTTATTGCCTCATTCAAGGGATGGCAATGCCCATTAGTACATCTCCTCCACTGCACTTTGTTTAGTATCAGTTTGCAAGTGTTGGCATACTAACACGCATAACAAGATGATCCACCCGGTCATCATATTCCTTTAAGCGACGCCATGTTAACATCAACATCGTAGACATGCTAATGTATAAAATGAAGGTCAACAAACTGCTGTGCCAAAGCTTACACTCACAAAGTCACTGTGATGCTGCCAGAGAGTCAATAGCATGTTTAAAGTTTGCACGAAATAGGTGATATACATGAATATTTTCTAAAGCACCACAAGGTCAGGGTCACTAAAGCACATGGTCAAATAAAATAGAAAGTGTATTCACTGATTCACTATGTCAACTCAGAAATTAGATAAAATATAAGAAAATTGTTGCATCTAAAAAATGATGGCAGCCGCCAGCTGCCTTTGAGCGGTACACTGAATTCATTGAGTTTGGCTGATCACAAGGTATGGAGACAATACAGAAAGCCTTTTTTGTTTTGTTCGTGAGACATCATAATGTGCCTGTGCAGCGTGATCTCATGACAGATCATCAAATATGTTGGTCCACGGAAAAATATGAAGGAACTAAAAACTGAATTAACTATGTTTTCCATCCCGTTTTCTGCTGTGATACAGGTCCTGTTACGATGCGATGAAGCTGACACATGGGTGGGACAAAACTGTGTGGTTAGGGGGAAGGAGCAGCTGGTGGGTGGCTCCAAAAGCCTGACCTTCAAACAAGAGATTATGGGTTCAAATCCTGTCCCTCACAATTTTTTTCTGCAGTATATAAACTTTTCTACTTCTGCGATTTACCTTTATTTCTACTTTACTCTCACCCACTAATATTAAGGATTAGATTTTACAAGTACACGATGAGGGTTAGAATTTATGTACATGGTTGCGTTTTGATGTATTCAAACTGGTTGTGACGCTACAAATAACTGCCTAATAAAATGTTGTGTCACAATTTTTAAGCCTTGCTTGTGTGATTTCTACATTTTGGTGTTGTAGACAAATGTTTAAATTTGCTGGTGAGACTGGGCTGGCCCTTTGTGCTTTGTTAGTAGTGGAGCCCAGAGTTCAAACTAGACACGGTGAAGCAGCTTTTAGCTGTTATGCTGCACACAACTGGAACAAACTACCAGCAGAACTGAAATCAGCCACAACTGTAAGCACTTTTAAATCCAGGTTAAACACATTTCTCTTTCGGTGTGCTTATGGTTGAGTTTATATTTTTCTTTTTCCCCTCTTCTTTGATTGCTTTAATTTTTATTCTATTTTTTTTCTCTTTAAATTGCTTGTTTTTATGCTGCTTTTTGCTGTTCTTTTAAATGCCTTGTCTTTATGTAAAGCACATTGAGTTGCCTGTGGTATGAAATGCGCTATATAAATAAAGATGCCTTGCCTTGTTCACACAAACACACTGGACCTTGGGTTCAAAGATACTTGACTATATTACAGAAGTACAAACGGAAGCAGCATCAGTCTTGTTTGGTTTATAAAAATAAAAAAGAATTCTCAAAGACTGCACATATTTATTTTGGCTTTATTTATTTTACAAATAAATCCAAGTGGAAGACTTTCTGCCAGCTCACCAGTAGAGATGCAACTGATTTCTCAATTCTTTTGTCAGGAACATGACTGTGACACATTTTTAAACTATAGAAGTACTTCAGCATCAACTGGACAGCCTTCCTTCTTGTGATGGTAGGGTATCAAAGGAGAAGAAAACTTTAGTAACTGGGCAGAGTAGAGACAGCACAGTTACAGACTGCAAAATGTCCCAATGTGATTGCTCACAGCTAACCCACTGTGACCCCACACAGAGAGTAAGTGGAGTAACTATTTCTGTGTTCACTTCAAATTGTTTTCACTATGTTAGCCTCACCCTCCCTCGTTGAGAGCAAGCTGCATGGTGCAAGGAAGTGAAACACGCACTTCTAAATCAGGACTGTAAAATGTTTTGCAGGTCACCTGCCAAAGTACAAAGAAAGAATCTAAAAAATGTGACACTAAAATACATCGAGTGTAAATAGAGTAAAGGCCTGGTATATTTATCAAGTTTTAGAAAAAAAGAAAAAAAATGCTTGTTTTGTGCCTGAAAGGAAAGCAGAAGTGAGATGTCAAAGATACCCGTCTTCTTGGTCTTTCTGGTACACATTCAGTATGGATTTAAATAAAAAAAAACTTCAGAATAAATAGGTGATAACTGGATGTATGATCATTTTAAGTTGCTTTGCCCACACCCATAAATATTCTTGTTTCAGACTTTGTCTTGTGCTGATCTTTTTGTTGAATTATCTCCTGGTCTGGACGACACATCACAGCAGCCGCCACAAATCCAGTTCTGCATAGACTTGCTCAGTCACAGACAAAGAATGTAAGCCAGATGACTCTGACACTGAAGCCACATTATTTTCCTGCTGTCACAGTGTACCCTTTAATTAGGACCGTCTGACCTTTGGAATTGACCAACCCAGAGCCTCTGCAGGTCAAAGAGCCTCTGCAGGACAGGAACAAATACTACGAATTGAGAGCTATGACACAGGAAGTGAATATAGTAAGTGATGCAAAACAGTATGATGGACAGTGTCCGTCAGCTATAGATAAATAACAACATTACAATCAGCACGGACACGTGCACAGTTGACTTGCTCTACAGTCAAAGTTCAGCTTGGTCACGGGCCAGCATTATTTCCTCGGTATACACGAACGGAAGCAAAATCTAGTTATTGACTGAAGTATGTCTGACGTCGACACCCCTGAACTATGTTACAAACATACAAGGCATTTTCCACATTTCTATTACTGTATATTGGCAATCCATGAATGCAAATGACTTCCTAAGAAGTCAAAGTCCAAGCGGCAATGACAGGTTCATTATCCCTAATTTTAAGGTCCTGTAAAGTCACTTGTATGTCTGGAATGACTTGTAAATATTTGCACTTATACAGTGAATCTTTAACTAGTGTAAGAAAACACTGTTCATTTTGACCTGTGCCACAAAAGGTGAAAGTTGAACTACTTTTCAGGGATTCAACTACAGTACAACCTAATTTCCTTTAAAATCTCTTGAAAACTTATTGTTTCAGTTCTTAAGTTATAAGCATTGATTATACTTATATACAAATATGTAAACGTCAATGTTTGAAACACAGAAAAAACATAAAATTCCAAAATGAACCTACAGTTCACATCAACCTAAGAAGACTCCAATGTGGTCAAGAAGTTGGCTGGTAAATTGTAGCACATTCTGTACTTTGGACAAAAATAATAACAGATATTGTTGGGTCTTAATACTTTCTTTGCTGAGTGAGGGGATCTTTATTCCTGGCTGGACACAAACATTGCGTGTTCTGCCATGACAAATCTGCTAATGGACCATATTGGGATCATTTATGCACCAGCACCCCTTACTGCATTGTTGAGGAGGTCATGTTTATTTTACATATTTTCGTAAGATCTGGTTGAGTT
Organism: Odontesthes bonariensis; assembly: GCF_027942865.1. Lineage (NCBI taxonomy): Eukaryota > Metazoa > Chordata > Actinopteri > Atheriniformes > Atherinopsidae > Odontesthes > Odontesthes bonariensis. The sequence goes on from NC_134509.1 coordinate 14,652,599, forward strand.
TTGCCACATGAAGTGATTCGATGCTGTTACACACACTACACTCAGAATCTTGTGCAGGTTTTTGTTTCCAAATTTTTCAGCCAGAACTTGATGGTCTGCTTCAAGAAGTAAAGGAAAAGAGGGGGCAGATCCAGCCTCCACCAGCTGTTTCCTTCCTCTAGCACAGAGGGAGTGTCAGTCTGTGTTTTCCGACAGTCCCTCCCCTCTCTAAAGCTGCCCAGGTGTAATCTCTGACATGCCAGTTTGAACCACATCAAACCTCTCAAGCAGGAAGCTTCCCTTCACTGTTATTACTCAGATAAATACCCTTTTTTAAGCACATTTACCCTTATAATCTTACCCAGCATTAATATGTGTTTAAAAGGAAATGATATATGCATTTTCTTTTTGGAAACGCAATGTGTCAAAATGTGTTTTGATATCTAATCTCTCTAGAACCAATAAGTTTAGAGACTGTACACCAAGGCTCATGGGGGACAAAACAGCTTTAGGTCTTCGACTTTCCTCATTTCTGTGACCCGCCAATGTAACCAGCAGCTTTTAGCAAAGTACCATTACTTGTCTCACAGAGTAAAATCTCAGTCTGTCACTTCTTCACCGCTGCCTCATCCTTGCTGCGAAATGTTCATCCCAGGCGGCACGGGCAGTTTCCTCCAGCTTCAACCATCAAACATGAAAGCTGTGCTCTAACTGGAAAATAACACAGTACGGTCCTCGGTCTAATTATGCTGGTTTGTTTTATGACTTGTCAGTTCATATCAATTATCTTCTGCCGCTGTCTTTCAACTCCAGCTTACTCATCACTTCCCAAACCAGGTGGGAAAGAGTGAAGTGTTCACTTTTTCTTTTTCTTAGCCGTTTCTGAGTTTGTGGCACACTTAGTGAGGGTTATTTCAAATCAGTGCTTTGTTCTAAATAATCATTAATAATTTGTTAAAAGTGCTGCTTATTTACTTTGATCTTTAAAAACCTTAATGCAATATATGTGCAAAATAAGTCCTAAAATAATGCTAATTATTGTTAGAAGTAGATGGATTAATCATCAACGTGCATATGGTTAAACATGAAACATTTTTTGTTAGTTCTGTGCAATGTTAAAATGAAATATAGGTCAGCTGCACAATGCCAACCTTTGGGCTCCAGATGAGATTTGAGTTTTGTGCTCTCTACATGTAAATCACAGGATGGATTGATCGTGCCTGGGCCATGTTGCAGCCATTGACACGGGGAACATTTTAACAGCATAGAGACGAGTATACGAGGAGCAAACATTCAATTAAAAAAAAGCTGAAAATAAAGAGAAGGAAGCTTCTACAACAGGACAATGATCAGAAACACACTTCAAAATCCACACCTGAAAACTGTACCTCAAGAGGTGCAAGTTGAAATCCCTGATATGACTTTTGCAAAAACTTGTCGATAGGCTTCAGAGGAGCAGGTCATGTGAAATAGTCTGTAAAACATATGGAGCTAGAGGCCTTTTGCAGTAAGAGAGACGAGATCAAACAATAACTAAACTATAATGGTAAATATATATATTATATATATTTATATTACAAGCTGTGACACTTGCCAAAGGTATACATTTCCTAAATATTGGAATTCTGTCATCTACAGCTCACAATAACAGAAATTCCGACACCACTTTAGCTAAAACAATATCTGCATCATTCTGACTGTACACAGTACAGTATCATCGGGTTTAAAAGTTTTTGACAATTTTGGAAGCTTAAATTCTAAGAGAAGCGTGTCATGCAACTAGGTTCACTCAGCAGCATTTTAACAAAGCCTTACATACACCCAGAAACAAAAACCAAACAATCAATACCGAAACACTTTGTTTGTACCCCACAGACCCACGATCATTGAGTCAGTCTACGACTGAGACACAGAAGCACGTGAGCTATTCGAAATACCCGCAAATTTCTGCAGCTGTTGAGACCAATTTACTTTTCGACCACACCGAAAATGTTTTTAAGTATAACTGGAAGAAGATAATCGATGCTTTTTACAGAATGCGTGTCAAAGCAGAAAAAGGTTAAGCTGTTGATAAAATCAATGATAACTTCATTACATATGCAAGTGCTAAATGTGTAAGTAATACTTGTGCTTTTCTAAATTATTTTGGAGCCAGTATGTTTTTAAATGTATTACAGGTCTGGGTGCTGAGAATCAAAGGTTTGACTGGAATACACAGTAACCACATACCTCATTAGCTAAATAGAAATGGGCTACGTGTTTTTTGCTCTCAAAGACCCCCTTTGTGAGCAATTACTCGTAACAACTGCTTTAGCTGCTACAGAGATGTTTGGGATTTCTGAGGCTGGTGTTTCTGTGAGATCAGAGATGAGCCGTGACTGATAACACAGAGCACCTGAGCGCTTTGCCTCTCAGATGTGAGCTTATCAATGGCTGTTAAGAGTGGTGTGAATTCCTCGGGCCGCAGGCTGCAGCCCGAGGTGTCTCGAACTGATAGGAAGCGGGAGGGAGTGCAGGTGCAGACGTGGGCCCTACATCCTGAAGCACATGTTGATAAGGCTGAGAGGCCCCCTGTTACTACGAGTGTGAGAAGAATCTCATCCATCAGTGTCAGATAGAGCAGGAGGAGTCATAAGAATAAGAGTCATTTTTACAGTTAGTTGGTACAAAAGAGGTGTATTTGCATTGATATCGTTTAGAGCATAGACCTATAGATAGACACGACTTTAATACTTTTAATAGCACCAATTACTGTTTTAGTATGAAATATTAACTTAAGGTCTATTTATGATATTTTTGCTTGGTAATCTTCAACAAAGTTTGACAAGTTAGCTGCAAACGCACTGAACAAATGAATTCAAATGTAAGAAAAAGTGAAATGCTGCACGTAATAATACTTTGTCTACCATTAACGCTCCGCTTTGGGTGCAGCTTCCACAGTATATATTTATAAACCACCGGATGACAGGCTATCAAGATGATTTATAATTTTGGGACAAGCACATCTTGTAAATATAGAGTTAATGGTTATGACTTGTCTATTTTTAATATGGTAATTCAGGAAAGGAAGCTGTAACACAGCCCTCCCAGTGGTTCAATGCAGAGGGTGTTGTCCCTTTTATCAACACCTGAGTAGGCCGAGCAGCTGTAGCAGAGCATCTGTCAGGTGTAGTCTTACCTGTTTCCGAAGAAGGACACACTAATAAGGTGCCAGCAGTATCTCATACTGGACAATCGAGACAAACTTCCCAGGGCGAGTTGCTCCTCTTTATATCTATCGAAAAACAGAGGAGGTAGAAGTAGAAGAATGACAATCATGAAGCTCTCTTTCGTAACTGGAGAAAAACACAATTGTTCTGATTGATCGAAACACTATTTAAGTCATTAGGCAAGAGGAAGTGTTTGCACATGAACACACTGCAGGGGAAAGAGCTATAGTAAACCAGACACATGTAGACATGTGTTAAACAACACAGTGTAATTACACTGTTCAGAGGAAGATCAAGAAACAGCAAAAGTTGAAGAACTATGTTTAAGGAAAGTGATGGTGGAGACATCTGAACGTTGGAAGGCCTGAAGACGAACACAGATTGAACTGCTTCTGCTTGACAGGTGGCTAGCATTAGTTTTTCTTCAATGCTTCACAGATGCAAGATAAGCTGTGAGTAATTCTGCCTGGAGCCGGTGTGCTGGTTCTGGGAAACAAACCCATTCCTCATTCCAGAGGCATTGCATATTGATGCTTTTACCTTAAAACTATACATATGTGGCATCCTTTAGATACTTTTTCCAACACACCAGGTTAAGATTTTGAAAGGGTGTATTCCTGATCTTTTCCAAAACCCACTAAAGTAGTTTTTGTGCTCAAAGCCAAACACTTTTGTTTGCCTAAATCTAACCAAAGAGCGAGTGACAGTGAAGTAGAACAAAACAAGGGGTCAGACAATTATCTCACGGAGAGTAGATCCATGTTTCATGGATGAAAATAGTCCAACTTCTTGTACCATCAGGCGCATTGCAGCCTGTAATGTGCGCTAAAGTTCATTTGTAACACAGACTGTATGAAAAAGATGGTCCTAGCCTTTGTGATTTGGGGACTACCATTTTGAGGTCTTAATGTTGTCATTGCCGTGTTGATTTTGGAGGCAGGCACAACAAACAAGGGACAGATCTGAATGAGAAACTCCTACTTGTATGCATTGGGCAGCTACCAAAAAAAAACAAAAACATGCATGCTCCTGTCCTGATTGCTGTATAACTCCAATCTTTGTGTATAGGATGTGGGGACATCTAGAGGGAAAATTTGCAGATTGCAAGCAAATGAATATCCCACCCGTCTCACCCTGCCTCACCTATCGGGTAGGAAAAACCATGGTGGTTGTAAAAACATGAAAGAGAACAGCTATATAGACTTTGACTGATTTGTCCCTTTTGGTGTGAGGAAGACTTGGATCGTTTGTGGATTTAAATGGCTATAAGGTAAATAATACACCAAAATTCTTCATTTCATGAGGTTCCATACTAATGAATGCATGATCAAGAGTTTTTTTTAACGTATTTCTGACAAAATATTCAACTCTATTGTTATTCATTACCCATTGGAACCTAATTTAAACAGATAAGTTATTTACAAATTCCCCCTGTACATGTGTCGTGAGTCAAACTGGCCATACACTAAAATAACTTTTTGTATCAGGGTGTTAACATGATTTTTTTTTCTTTGTACATTTGGTTATTTTAACATCACGGTTGTAATGGATCAGCCTTAACTGGCCATTCAAGGAACCATTTTTGTCACGTTGACTTAGTTCTTAATTTCTGAAAGTTACATCTTGGTTGGCTTTGTCCCACTGTCTTGTTTGACGTTACAGAACTATTTTAATTTTATTCAAATTTTTAGAGGAAGGAAGGATTACTTAACCCAGTTTTGTGTTAAACAGGAATATACAGTATATTTGGAAATTAAGCAATCATACCGTTACTTAAGTTAGTTAGTGGAAAATGTGACGAAATGATGGATATTGCAGTCGGTCAAAAGTGAGTTATTAACACAGCAAAGGAGCTGCGAATCTGTTTGGCTAAAATAAACCCAATGCAGAACTGCAATAAGTTCAACGATTTTCAGTGGAGACCTAACCACATAGCCACATAGCCAACTCTTGATCCTGAGACGGTGAAAAAAACATAATAAAATCAGTGCATAATGTGTGTAGACACAAGCTTGTGTGAGGCTGGATGGTGTGGGAACTAACTAGGACTGTCAAGTGGGGACAAATGATCCAAATACCAACCTCTCTTCTGTCCGAAGTCAGCATTGTTGCTGTTGTTCTCATTTGTCTCTTTTAGCGACTCCACGGAGGTCTTGTTGGAGACCATGCCTTCGTCATCAGTTTTCTCCTCCAAACTGGGCTCCACAGGTGCAGGAGGATTCTGCTCGACAACATCCTCTTTGGGTTTGTCTTCTGAGCTGTCTGGAGCTGGAGCTGCGGGCTCAGTGCTGGTATCAGCAGCAGGTTTATCAGCCTCAACTGTGAAGGACAGCAATAGCAAATTGCAAAACTAATTTTTTTTGGTCATTTTCCTCTTTGTTTTATGTTATTCTAACAAATGTTAAAGGAAACAACATGTGGACTGTGTCATTTTGGAACATACTGGAAACACCCATCACTTATGTCAAGTCTTCTCAAGAGGAAGTTCAGCTGTTGCAATTTATTAATTAAGCAATATTCTTGAGACATTTTACCATGCTATCAAACTTCAATGATTTTACAGATTTGCTGTTTGGATAAGTGTGTTCTGTATTTAGCTGCCACGTAATGACATCCTTTTGACTCATACAGCCTGAAGTGGTTTGTACTCAGGTGGGAATTCTCTTGAGCGACGGCATTTCAAGGGGCCACCATGTTGGTAATGAGGCGACTGATTACTGACCATTTCCTAATGAGCCACAGCCATGCAGCTGTTGGAGTCTGTGGGAAAGTAGGGTGGCCCCGTCATTATCTGACCCAGTTTTACGTGGAGGGAAAGCGCAGATTAGGGGGGAGAGGAAGATCACTGTTTTTTGATGCATAACTGTACCATGGCTCTTTGGGCATCAGTCCAGCTTTCATAGAAACATCACGTCTGTCTGGTTGATTGCAGATGACTCAAACCTTTTCTTAGGTGGACTCCTGACCTGACTGCAATCTTATTATTTTCAATTAGTATACTGGTTATGGAAATTTGATCCATAGCTGATACGTGCTTTGTCAAAAGTTGCTATTTGAAATGTAAAATCTACAGACAAAGATCAACAAAGCTCTCGGGTTTGTATTTTAAGGTCTTAGTTTGGGTGAGAGTCAGCAATAAGGGGAAATTGGTGGCCTAGTCTTATCAAAAATGAAAAAACCCTGCATAGCAACACCTCTAAACCTCAGTAAATAATATGTTGGGAAACAACAGCTAGTCAAAGTTACTTACCAGAGTCTTGTGCAGCAGAAATGCTTCACATAAGTACTTGACAAATTAATGCACTTTTGTTCACAAGTATCTCTAAGTCAACTCCTACCATATGGATTTCCATGAAATTTGTAGCAGATATGAATGTTGCCTCATTTCCTTATCCAGTGCCATCATCAGCTCAATATATCTAAATGAGTAGCTTTCCTAGCAGTCTCTTTGAGTTTATTTATTTTTTCACAAGAATTGGCCAAGTAAGGCGAGGTGTGAAAGGAAGTAGGGTTTGAATCATCTTTACACATGAAATGTAGATCCTCCTCTGAAGGCTTTACATGGAGTCTACTTAAACCACATAGCAACAACATTTCTCACTTTTGGAGAAATATTTGCTTTTTTGATTACAAACCTTGATGGTAAAGTAATATTCCATATTATCTTGAATACAATATGAGATAATCGTCGTGTAATGCGATGAGATCTAAAGTAGTTTCTAATTATACTTCTCAGTTTTAGTAGTATCTGAAGTATTTAAAGAAAATGTATTAAACATTTGTGGTTTCAGTGCTGCAAACCCCCAGCAGAGTCTTAGTGTAATTTTAGTTGGATTATCCTGGCAGCGTGGTCGTCTTTTCCTAAGTCCTTAAGAGTTGTTCCTCACATGATTCCTTAACCTCATGACATTTTTCATCCAGGTCAAGGAAGAGAACTTAGGAGAAGACAATAGGATATCACTTTTTAGTGTGTTCGACCAGAACTTCAGTGATGAGTAAGGCTAATTGCTTTCCAGCTTTACGTCCATACTCGAAGGCCTTGCGCTCCTGTTCTACCCACACAGGTGATTTCACTCACTTTGGCTGATAAGACCTCTACTCAGGTCTGTGGGAGTCTGTGCCGGCTATAAAGCTCAAGTCAGCCGGAACAAGTGAAAACACTTGTGCAGGTCTTTAACGACCCGTTAGTGCTGTGTCTTTGCCTCACCTTACATACTACTACTCCAAGCATCCAAGTAAAATCACTTTTGATAATCTAAAGTTGTTTTAAGCCAAGAACTGCTACCATGAAGTATGTGACTTTTCCCTGTTAACGTTAATGAAATTTCAGTACGTACATGTACTTGCCAAGTCTTGGGCGCTATATTCAACATGGGTTTCACGCTACCTTTTTGATCAAATTTCTCCAGAATGGAAGATTGAAAAAAAGAAAAATAAGGAGTACTCGAAGCCAACTTACAAGAATTGACAAATCAAAGTGCTGGTGGTGCAATTTTATCAGCAGAAGAGTAATCCAACCTGATAGTAGTTCACTAACCAGTGATCATATTTTGGTGCTTTATTCTCTCTTGTATTTTTCCATTTCCAACTTGCAAAGGTTATTTCTAGTAGTTCATTTTTACAATTTACATCATACTAGCTGCATTTAACATCACACGGTATTAAGTCCCAGCTACATTTATGTTTATCTCATTCTGTGGTTTTTAAAATAAATAGGAAAACAAGTCACACACCTTCAAGTAACCAGTTTGAGGAAGTAACAATTCCAGTTTGACTCGGTATAACGGAAACAAGCCAATGCACTTTTTTCCCTTTGTCAGACATATTTGCCACTGAAACAAGAAAACTTGAAATTCAGAACGTAACAATGGATCCACAATTAGCAAAAAAAACACAAGCGAATAATGAGAAATAGGGTAGAAAATTTGCTTTGGCTGGTGTGACTTTTTTTTCCCCGTAAGAGGAAGATATCCGTAGATCTAAAAGCTACCATCAACACTGTCCACATAAACAAAGAGTGGCTCAGGGCAGAGTGGCATGCCCAGACATGACTCCAACTTTGGCCTTTTAACACAGGAACACCTGAGAGTAAAACAGGAACACTTCATTCATTCATGAGCAAATGAAAATGTCAAAACAAAAAAAGTTTTTTTTTCTTCTCCTTCTTGGTCTCAAATGTCAAACAAACACTGCATACATATATTACTTAAAATTAAATTCTCTTTGATTGACAATATATAGATTTTGTTTCTCCATTTTTACATTTAAAACCTGTCAGATTATTTCCTAACTGGCTCCATTTAAAGACAAAGCCTTTGTTTTGTATTTGACTATAATTTGAGTTGAGAAGAATAACATTTGCTCATACTTTTGGGCAAAACCATGATGTGTTTAAGAAGCCCTGTCAGAGATACTGGACATCAACTGCAGCAGTGACCCAATGAATGGGTTTCCATTTCCATCAAGTGGTGGATAGCGGTACTGCATTCTGTAATTGAGTTATTTCTTTATAAGATGTGCGCATGATTTTCATTACCATTTCAAAACTTCAACTTGTGGGTTTTAAACAATGATGGCACTTAAGATTGTTTAGTTAAGAGGAATTAAATTATCAATCAATCTTGCTGTATGATCCAAAGAGTACCTCCTGCTGCGCAATTTAAGGAGAAAAAGAAGAAGCTGACCATTAGTGTTAGAGGTAAGGAACAAAGATAAAAATACCTGTCAACATCAGCTGAGCTTAGTTGGAGTGGGTGAACAGTTTCTGGGAGTCAGTATCAGAAAAAGTGTCAAGTCATCTGCACTGTGGTTTACAATACTCCCAGCTGCCACTGGGCAGGAAGTTTGCCCACACTCTTGATAGGTTGCCAGACCATCGCACGGCTACACAGAAACAAAACATAACAACCCTACACGCTCGCACTCAGTCCTGGGGCCAATGTAGTTCATCCCTAATTAATCACTAATTAACTTAACATGCGTGGTTTTGGACTGTGGGAGAAAGCTGGAGTAGTCTGTGAGAACACACACCTGCACAGAGAAAACATTCAAGCTCCACACAGAAAGGCTCCAGCTGAGAACCTGCTCACTGTGAGGCGATAGTGTTAACTACCACAGCAACACGTAGCTCTTTGGGTAAATAATGATTTTGAATTTTCATCTTGAGAATCTGAGAAGTTGACCAGAACTGATGGTGTGTCAAGCTGCTGTGCACGAGCACCTACTGTGTGAACAGTCTGGTTCTCTTCCACAAAGTTGTTTTGTACATGGTAAAAAAACATAATTCTTACATTTAACATTTGTATTCAAGATGTTGAATCAACATCTTTTTGTGAATAAAAGCACGTACTCCATTTGTTCAGGCATAAATGATCAAATTCACAGCACCTCGGTGTTGTGTGCTTCGTATATAACGTCTAGAGAGTTGTCTGAACTGTGCTTCCTTCTTTTTCTGTTTAACTGATCTTAAGAAAGAGGAAGGAAAAATTACACAATTAGCCCACAGCTTGCGATGACTTCATTATCTACAGCAAACACAGCCAGATCCAACAATAGAAATAAGTCAGGGTTTTCTTTTTGTTCTCACTTTTCTGCTCCTCTTGTGCTTCAGGTTCAGATTCTGGTTCTTGTGGCTCTTTTGCACTGTCTGTGCTTTCAAAGGTTTGCAGACCTGAAAGCACATCAGAAAATGATAATGTTCGAGAAAGAGAACACCACAGATGTCTTTTTCAAGTGTTGTAATATGTCTTTGCTGAGAACAGATATTCTCTGTTTAGTTAGTGGTTGATGTGGATGCTGGACTGACCATTTTCAGGCATGGTATCAGCGGGGAATTCAGGTCGCATAGTGCTGAGAGGGATGCTGGCTTCATCTTGTCTGGAGGTGAGATCAACCGAGTAACGCTACGGAAAGAAGAGATTCAAAACAACAAGCATTAGTGTCTTTATTTTATTTCTTCTGTGCAAGATAGATCTAAGAGTCAAATCTTAAAAACCGCAGTCATGTGACACTGATACCACTTTCATCATGCAGCTAGTGTTTTCATCTATGGATAGATTAAGGGTAGCTGTGCTCCCCATTTCTAGTATTTATGCTGACTGCAGCTTTAAGTTTAGCAAGTAGTGAAAAAAGCCAATTATTATCCAACATGCCTAACTCTGCGTTAAGTGGCGGACTCAAATGACCTCTCTACTTACCCTTCCTCTCTTACGGACACATAAGAAACAACAAACTCCCAATACAGCAGCTATGAGGATGATGATCACGATGGTGATGGCTGGAGATGGAAATAAAGTTCATGTTTAGAAAGAGGCCAAAAGATATTAATTTACTGTTCCTATTCAGAACTAACATCATAGTTACAAATTCGGACACATTGTGGTGGATCATCATTTTAGAGGCGAATGGGTGAACTCACTAGTGCTGTCAACTTTTGAAGCCGCAGTACCGCCGCCTGAAAGAAAACGCAAAATTAAGAAACGCAAAATGTTAATTTGACAGAGTAGAAGTTTTTTATGGGCATTTCAACCTGAGAACGTGTCTGTTTACAATACAGTTTAAACTGAGCATTATATATTTTGATATATTGTGGTTTAAAACTACAGTAACATGTTTGTAGCCACCTAACGGTATACAAAAAAAACTGTAACCATATTATATTGTTATATCAATTAAGTGTGTTAGCAGCCAATATGTGTTAGCAAAAGTCTGAACTTAGCATGCTTCTCCTCAGTGGATTTTCTGGCATTTTGGCTGCTGAGTGCTCTACATTGTTCACCTGTTTGCGTTCATGTCAGCTCCTGTATCATGAGGTTGCATACAGTGAGTGTATTGGACCATCAAGCATTGAGGCTGTGTAAGCACCCACTGTGTTTTTGTCTTTTCTTATACATGATCTTTCTTCTTCTGCAGTTTGAGTCTTTGTCAGCCCCTTGAAACGCTTTGTAACGAGTCTGGAAATCTGACACGCTCATCAGGGCCGCCCCCCTGAATATGTTCACCTAGTTCCATTACATCGAAAGAATTTGTTCATCGTTGCCAATCAAAACTGCTTTCACTAAACTTGGTGCAAGTACTCGTGACCCCATTCAGATGACAAATAAAACTAAAATGAATAAATCGTTTTTAAAAAATGCAGCAACTTCTCTCTTTCTTAAATAGATAATTGTTGTGTGAAACGTGGCCCACTTGTTTCTGTTCAAATTAGACATTTACAGACGTGCACCATGGCAGAAACATTTCTCAAATCTAAAAGGAAAACATGATCACATCTCAGCAACGTGTTGAATGAATAGTGTAAGTTTCTAAAATTAAGGAGCTCATGAATATCATTGTGAACAAAGGTTCATTTGATTTCACACTTTTTTGTTCACACATTTGAGCTTTTAAAGTTCTGCTTTTTTACTTCAGTTTCATGCAGAGCACGTCTTCATGGTGTCTCAGTGTCTGATGATGGAAAACAAAAGTTCCAGCTCACCCTCTTTTTTTGCTTTGGTGGTGCCTCCTTTGGGATCAACGGCGTGAGGTGTGGTTGATGGCGCCTTGGTTGATGGCGCCTTGGTTGATGGCGCCTTGGTTGATGGCGCCTTGGTCGCTGCAGCTTGAGAAACATCTGTAGAACTTTCAACACCTGAATCAGGAAGGATAGTATTTCACAAGACAACATACAGAGACAATCATCAAAACAAGGAAGAAATGGCTAAGAATGGATTGGCTACCGGAGTCAAATCAGTTACAAACCAGTTTTTAGGGAATTCAAAGAGCTCTCACCATTGCTCTCTGTTGTTGCTGATGTAATGTCACTGTAGAAGTCGGAGATGTTCCCACTGTCGGTGGTTCTTAAGATACCTGTGATGTTTGTGGTGCTGGTGATTTTGATTGTGATTGTGATGGGAGCTTCAGTGGTGGGACTATTGTTATTGATTTCTGTACTGTTGGCTGACTGGCCTGTGCTGTTCAGAAATGGTTGAGCTGATATATCATCCGCTATGACAGATGCCACAACCAAGCCTAAAGAAAAAAACAAAAAAAAATACTTTAGTTAGCAAATCTCAACAAACCTTTCTCGAGGCGTTTTTGTTACATTTCTTACTCTATGCCTCTACATTTCTTTTTCTTTTGTCTATAAGTAGCTCCATTAAAATGATCTTGACCCCAGAGGCTCCGTGCATTGATTTTAAGGAAATAACTTTTACACAAGCTGACACAGTTCACAATCAAATATCTGTGACTTGCTTTGGTCAAAATAAAACAAGGGGGAAACACAATAACACAATAAGCATGTGATTTCCATGTTGTTATGCAAAACTTAAAAAAATTACTGGTAGAATGACTTTAGCTCATTTATTTCTTATTTGAGTGAATTATGTTACTAATGGTAGAGATTGGATATTAACAGTAAAGCAAAATTCCAAGGAATAGCAAATGCAGCGTCATTTGAAATTGAAGTCTGATGGCAATATAAAGGGATATATACATGCATTTCTCTTTCAGATCTGACTTACTGAATGTAGCCTTTCGAATATATTGTGTTTTGCCTGAGTTGTTGAGTTAACAGTAACTTCAGACACTAAAACAAATGCTCTCATGCACAGAAAAAGTAATTTTTTAACATGTCCGCTATAAGCTTTATCGTTTTGTTGACTAAATAATTCATTAAACCACTTTGGAGCTAAAAAAAAAACTAACGGGAAAGTTGGTTCATCTTAAAATTTCAAAAATGTTCAGCGACAATGATTCAAAATATGACTAAAGAACAGTTCAAGGTTGGAAAAAATGTAATGAAAACAATGCAGACAAATACAAAAAACAGAAATACAGGAAGAAAAATACTTTGAAAAAGTACAAAATCAAAGTATATGAATGCCACATCAGGTGATGTATGCTAAGTAACGTTAGTATCAGAGCAATAGTGTGTCTGTAGACCTTAAGAGGGAACAATCTAAGGGGATGATGTGGTGTAGCCCTCATCATCTTCTAAGCACATTCCAGTTGTCATTGTATTTCTATGGCAATGATAAATAGTGTGAACCTAAATGTCACATATAAGGAAGATTTTTTATTTCAACAACCTTAATACTGTGCTCATTTTTACGTAAAATGTCTTCGTAAGAACACACCAACTTCATGAAACATAGATGATTATATAAAGAGTCTTACCGAGGAGAAATGAAGAAATCGATGGCATGGTGAGTTTGTTTAAGATGGAAACAGAGGATTGAAAAATGCTGCTGACTCCTGATATATTGATAAGATAAATTCATAAAAGCTCTCTGCTGAAAGGCGATGCTTTCATATGTATTTCTCTTCCTTAATGCTTCAGATCATTGCATGCCTCTGAGGCAACAAAAAGAGGATCAACACCTCTGACCACAGCAGGATGCTTGAGAGAACATTTCTCAAACTCTGAGTGCGAGGAAACTGCTCTTATGTTGCCTCACACTTCTCTCACTGCAGAGAAATGTGAGATGGGAGAAGGTAATTGTTAATGACAAAATTCTTCTGCGGTGGATCACAATGAATCTTACTGATTCATTTGCACGAGAGAGCAAATATTTGATATTTTCCAGGGTTTCTGCAGCTAAGGGGGTTATCTTTCAATCTGAAGGTTGTCATTGCAACCATTGCCATTGCACGTCACATTGCATCCATTCAATGTCTTCTTGGTGGATGTAATGTAAAAAAAATAAAATAATGTAAAACAAAGAATTACATGTAAAGTTAATTTTTTAAACACATTTCCTTTTACAATCACACTACAAAGGAAAAATTTGCATTAAAACCGACTTGGAACTGTCAGTTCAGTTTCATACTCACTAGATGTCGCTGTGACTAAGGGGAAGCACATCAGGTAGTTTCCACCTTCTCTTGCTAAAGTAACTACATCTTTTGCTCTATGAAAGCACTGAAAAGAAAAGATCGTGACAATATGCATGAATCATTTATTCAAATTGTTCTGCGTTTAGTTTAAGACGATGACGATCATTGATGGCACTGTTGAGAAGACAGGAAAATCCAGTTTGTTAGTGATGTGGTTTGATAAAGATGTTATAATAATCATCTTGATTAACTTGAATAGACATTTGAATACATCTCTTTTTCATTCAGAAATCAAAATTTGAAATCAATTCAGAAATCAATCTGTTTGGTTTATTTTCTTTCACTTTCAAGACCAGAAAATGTAATGATTAACTGAGAAACTAGTCAGTTGTCCACAGTTACTTTAAGGCCCATCATTTTGGGTATTTTTTATAAATGTGTGCGCACCATGGTACAAGTGTGTCAGCATGACCAGTCTTGTGTGCTCAGAATTGCTGTCAGGGTGTATGTGTGCTCAGCTTTGTAGGTTCATTTATTACTGTTTATTTCCCCATGCCAATGGTAATCAGCAGCAGGATTAGTGTTAACTGCCACCCAGTCACTGGCAGGCTCCACGTGGGCCACTGCAGGCCCCTCCTGCCGTCTGGCCTGACTGGGTCTGTTTGGGACCCACTCACAGTGTCGAGGGAATGGGAATCCACTAATCCTGAAGAAAGACCAACGTCTGGCTTCCTCTCTGGGCCACCTATCGCCACATCACAGGCCCAGGCAGCAGCATCAGGCCAGAGAGGAGAGGAGAGGGTGTGTTTCGGTGTGTTTCTGTGTGTATGTGTAGAGAGACTCAGAGAAGAGGGAGAGCTGGACCACCCACCCTGAGGATTCAGAGGCACAGGATTCACAGCCCATTCTGTTGACCTGCCACACTGCCCCAGCTCTGGGCAAGGCCCTCCCCAATTGTTCCGCCAGCTAACATGAGGAGGGGGGGAGACAAGGGGGGTTGGGGGGAGGTTGGATGAGCAGTTAACAGTGGGCTGAGCTTCTCTCCTTCAGTGCACAAAGGGGCTGAATTGTGTCAGACTGGAGCACTTTTTAGAGTGGTCCTGCCATGGGGCCTGAATGAAACATCTGTGGAGGCTGAGCCCGGGGGGAGAAAATGCTATTTTGCTGTTCAACCACACTGACAACCTGTTTTCTCCTCTTTTTTTATTTTTTCTTTACCCTTTCCTTCCCACACAGACACACACACCACCACCTTCCTTCACTGTTATTTCTCCCTTGGCCTTGTAAAACTATTCAGACTGTATATACAATATATGTACCAGAATTAACAACAAAATACAAAAGTAACAGGATAGAAACAACGTTTTGATAGAGGAAAGATTTCTACATTGTTTTTTAGTTGGTCAATGAACCTGCGTGTGACTTTTTTCAACAGAGTCAAATTTGATTTACTCTATTAGAGGAGAAAATTGATTTCAAATACCAATACTGCTTCCCAGTGAGCCCTTGGTGCATTAAAACGAATGAAGTACACACAAAGGAAAAGCACTCACAGGAGCTCAGTTGGAATACACACAGATATTTACAATAATAGTTGTCTGTTTAGCTAATTTAATGATGATGTTTCAAAGCCATACAATCATCTTACCCTTTGTGTTGCTCCATTAAACTTCTGTGTAACGTTATGACTAAATTTCTAAATCATAGAATTTATTTGACCTCTTTCCACAATTCTGCAGGAATTATCTGACATATTTTCAAGGCTTTTTAGGCATGCTAAGAATTGGCCTAGCATCAGCTTGTTGCAGTGCTCCAAATTTACACACTAACACAAACTAACAGATTTAGACAGTGGCAGAACAGCAACCCTGAAAATATGAAATGGATAAATCATATTTTGAAGCTCGTATTGTCTTTGATAACTACATGATTTATTTGATGGAAGTGGATTGGAGGTGCCCTTTCAAAAACTAAGTACAAACCGTTTGTGTTTCTATGCTCTGAAGCTTGGTGGCTAAACCAATTATGAATAATTTCATATCCTCCCATTTCAAAGAAACTTAACATGGTGGTTCCTGCAACTCCTCACACTGCAGCATCGCACCATAGGTATGTACTAACGTAGTAGTGGATTTGTGAATTGGACTAAGCAATTAATTGTAAAACTATTACAATTACTCCGGTCCTACAAACTTGTACAATGTGTTTAGCTACTTAAGAGTGTGATCTTATGTCAAGTTCTGTAGATAAATACAAAGAAGATGGTAAAGTTTGGATAGTATCATGGAGGTCTATATCAAGAAAGACTGTTGCAAGTCCATCCATCAACCTCATCTCTGTGACCTCCTCCGGAGCCCCCACACTTTCCTCATACTCCAGTTCCACCATATGCAGCTCAAAGAGAACGACCGCTGAGACATTTCAGTGTAGTTGAAGGGGGAAACAAAGATCCCTGCTTACTTCCTGGTCACTCATTTTTTAAAATCAATTTCCTCTCTTTGGTCCCATATCATCTGTAATTACTTTCTCTTTCCCGCCCCTTGTGGGTTCTCCTTGGAATGAGGGTCCACACACACACACACACACACACTTATAGCTAACCCCCTGCTGTCAGCAAGCAATACCTTTGGCATCAATACTCATTGGCCCCTTTGGCTCCTTCAGACTGAACAATGAAGAAGGCCCACTGGCTCCAGAACCCCACCAAGAAACCCCTGACCCTGCCCACCTACTCTACTAAATCCTTACAAACACACACGCACACACCCACACACACAGTGATTCATGTGGAATGCACTCTCATTCTCAAGTTGTAGACATTGTCAGATTTGCACACACACCTCACACGAGCCTGCGGTGAATGGCGGGAGAGAGCAGAGACGGGGAGGTGAAGGGGAGTAGGGTCACTTTAAATATCAGCTCAGCTTGTAATCACTGGAGTTTGAACTTAGAGGACTTCTTATGCAGAGAGGTCAAGAAGCCAGAACACTCATTCGCTCCTTTCTTTCTCCCCCGCTGCCCTCTGTCAGTCATTTCTCTCAAAAGGTCTCTCTCTGATCCATTAGCTGCTTACATACAGTGAGACCAGTGCTGAGGAAATCTTTCACTGTGTTTTCAGTGAGAACACATGAGGAAGACAAATTCATTTTGGCACAGGCTTGACTATGTCCAGCACTCAAGCAACACAAAACAAAACTTTTGCCAAACGGAAATTCTCTGTAAGAAGTGATCTCCACTTGTAAACAGTTTCAAAGGGAATTCGGAAAATTTCAAACTTACTTGGTCACGAGAATATGGAGAAAATGCTTGTAAAATATCCATCAAGTGTTGCAACAACTGCTTACCAAAGAACATTGTTTACATCTGGTAAAGGCAGAATGAAAATGCCCTCTACATAATACACCTTTATAGGACTTCACATTTCTCAAATATGACCACCCAGAGTACACAGTCCATACCACCCACACACTACTGGGTGGATTTATCACTCAGCTGATGCCGGTGTGCTAGATGAATGAAAGCAGCTTATAGTATTGGCATTGTTACCTTGTTTGATGGGGAAGTGAAAAGTCAGAAATTCCAATATAAATAGGTACAAGGCATGTCTAAGGAGAGAAAAGGTGTTGCCTGCCAGCTACAATCACAATAACTGCCAAGGAAAGTGTATTATTGTAAAAACATAAAGAGCTGAAGCGGAAATGTTGGTGTTTGTTAGTCAGCAGCGTCATGGGATTATACATATGGGAGGTATACAGTGCCAGCCAGAGGGTACCTATATTGCTGCAGTTAATTAAGGCCAGACTCCTCAGAAAACATGTAATTTGAACATTTGTCCACATAGGGAAAATGTAAGAGTGTCACAAATCAAGGTTGACAATTGTGAGATGACACATATCACCTGACTTTTGGTTTATATAGAGCAGTGTCATGTGACTTACGGGTATTGAATATTGTAGATTTTCAAAATGTGTACTTTTCAAACCACAGTCATGTACTTTGAGCATCTCACCCTAACCATCCATGGGTGAGAGCGTAGTTGAAAATAAATTAATTGCGAATAAGAGGTAAATAGAAAAGTAAAATGAGAGTGGAAAACACTGTGCAGGGTGTGAGTTGAACTGACAAACCATTGCATGAAAATCTGCTAAATAATTACATCTGCCAAACCCATCCAAACCCTTTGTGGAAGTCAAAAGTGTTGATAGTTTCATTTCAGGAGTTGAGATCATTATGGTGAGTGTCTTAACGAGTCAACACATGATCACCAACAGGACGAAAGCTGCATTGAAATCTGCAGTAGAAAGAGGAAAATTAAGAAAAATAAATAAATGAAAAATAAAGTAATCATACAAATTTTTGAGCCTTTATTGTAATACATATCAAGAGAACGTTTTACACTCTTGACCAGAGTAGGTATTACATATTTTGTCATGGCTTGGTAATATTTGCTTATGTCTTTTTTTTCAGTAAGTATCGATCAACATAGTTGTGAAAGAGTTTTTTTTATTGTCACACAAAAACTAGGAATCAGGTATGAAAATGGTCAGGGATATCTCTCTGTTCATATGTAGATTACATGTTGTTGTACCTGTGACATACCTTCTCACGGCCGGAAATACTCTGGATTGGCGCTGTTGTAGAAAGAAATAAAGGCAGTTGACCATGCAAAAAACAGTGTTGTAGAAACGGCTGTTTTTGTCTTTGAAGTGCCACAGCATTAGTGGAAAAAGTAAAAGAAAATATACAAGCAGAATGAAAATAATAGACAGTGGTAATCTTGGTCACTTTTATTGTCTAACAGCTCCTGTTCATACAATCAGTCATGTGATTCGAATGTTTACTATGCCGGAACTCCATCCATCCATCCATCCATCATCTTCCGCTGGTCGGGGGATCGGGTCGCGGGGGCAGCAGCTTGAGCAAAGAGACCCAGACGTCCCTGTCCCCGGCCACTTCCTCCAGCTCTTCTGGGGGGACCCCGAGGCGTTCCCAGGCCAGCCGAGAAACATAGTCTCTCCAACGTGTCCTGGGTCTTCCCCGGGGCCTCCTCCCAGTGAGACGGGCCCGGAACACCTCACCGGGGAGGTGTCCAGGAGGCATTCTCACCAGATGCCCGAGCCACCTCATCTGACTCCTCTCGATGCGGAGGAGCAGCGGTTCTACTCCGAGCCCCTCCCGGATGACCGAGCTTCTCACCCTATCTCTAAGGGAGAGCCCAGACACCCTGCGGAGGAAACTCATTTCGGCCGCTTGTATTCGCGATCTCGTTCTTTCGGTCACTACCCACAGCTCATGACCATAGGTGAGGATAGGAACATAGATTGACCGGTAAATCGAGAGCTTCGCCTTCTGGCTCAGCTCCTTCTTCACCACGACGGGCCGGTGCAGAGCCCGCATCACTGCAGACGCCGCACCGATCCGTCTGTCAATCTCCTGCTCCAATCGTCCCCCACTCGTGAACAAGACCCCGAGATACTTGAACTCCTCCACTTGGGGAAGGATCTCATTCCCGACCCGGAGAGGGCATTCCACCCTTTTCCGGCCGAAGACCATGGTCTCAGATTTGGAGGTGCTGATTCTCATGCCGGAACTTATTTGTCAAATAAACCCTAATGCCCATTGATTATTCTTCTAAAAGGGCAAAAAACAACTCAAGTGAATGTACAAGTGCAGCCTGGTAACTAAATTAAGGCTGTTTTCTGGTTTCCATGAACCCTTTTCAGCTTGCATCTTCAAAATGATAAAAGAACAAATTACTGAAAATGCCAACTCTAAATGTCTTGTTGGGTTCAGTTTGCATTTTGAGAAAACACTACCCTGTTCTGAAAAAATCTGAGTGGGATAATTAGTGGTATTGTGGGTATTGTGTCAAGTACAAGTGAATCAAGAAAACCCAAGTTTGAAGTCTAGTTTGAATAAAGGATTGTGAGTTGGAAGGCTTATCAAATACCAAAATATAGCACATCAGGAGGTCATTAGGAAGAATTTTATTGGACATCACATAAAGCTATGAGGAGGGATTTGACAATAGTACTAGGAAGTTATCACAACTGTAATTATTTGATCCCTTGTTGACTTTTGTATGCAAGGTTCACTGGTGCCTGTGCTGCATCAGCTTACAATCTGAAAGTGTTGGCAGGAAATCCCCTTGGATTCTTGTAAACTGTGATGGGCATCTTCTTTTCCAGGATCTTCTGATATTTTATCGACAAAGCAATAAACCATTAAACTGAAAAATAGGGAGATAAATCAATGATGGTAAAAGGTGTAAATTGAAAACGCACAGTCAGTCATGTATAATTAATGTACACAATGTTGAGGCCAAAGTCTCTCTGCTTAAACACAGACACACAAACGCTTGACAGACCACTGATGTGGGCCTTCTTGTGTGGGATAAAAAAAAAAAAAAAGAAGACGGAAAAAAGGTGAAGACAGGGACAAGACAGATTTTGGCCCCAGAATTTCTGGAGTCTTTACAGGAATTTAATGTGCAAATGATAATGCTTCATCCAAACCGTGTGTGTGGTCAGGTGGAGACGTACACACAAACATGTCCACACACATGCATATCTGTGCCCACACACATACTGTACTCACACACAGACTTGGTGATTGGGAGCCTTTGGTCTTCATCAGGTCAATCAGTGGAACCGTGAGGCCTGGAGGCAGTGAAACTGGATGTCCTTCTGTTTCCAGACTTCGGTGTGGCCTGTTCCAGTAACTCCAGAGCAAATACAGACCATCAGTGTGTGTGTGTGTGTGTGTGTGTGTTTGAACCAGAGAGTATTATATGTAGGAGCTGGGAACAAGCTCTGTGTGGGGTACAAAATGGAAATTAGGGGGTATTACCTCATTGTCATTTACCGTAACACACATTACACATTATGTATTCAGATCATCAGTGCAGCTATCAGCTCTGAGGCGCCTATAATGCTCATGATCTACTTGGATATCAGGTACAGGATGCAAAGTAGATGGTACCAGTAGCTGGGATAGAGTTTGTTCATTTAATATGAAAACAGATGTTTATCGTTGCTTTCACATTGATGGCCCACCTGTGATCATTAGCATGCACACTCTCACACACACGGGTACACACACTTAAACAAAGCCCACCAAAGGCAGAGGCAACCACAGAAGGTGCGCAGATGTGCCGCTGGCTACAACAAAAAATAGGTCTTGCATTCAGAAGTGATAGCTCGCATATGGCATGTGGCAACAACAGCAAAATCTTACATCATTCCCATTCAGAAAAAAAGTACGACCAGAGAAGGAAGAAGAATCGTAACAATATTTAGAGTAAAAGGAGTAGCCATAACTTTTTTTCTTGAAGTGGAAAAAAGAAAGTGAGCTCATGTATAGATACAGATAAGGAAGGCGTGTAGTTATGTAGTTTCTCTACAGCAGTGCTCTGCGTGACAGTTGGTGATTAATTTTATTTGTCTTGAGGTTTTTTAGGAAAAAAACTATGTTCAGCTGAAATTCAGTATCCCATAGATAGACCAGCAGGTTCTTTCGTTACATAAAGGTTGACATAGTTTCTCTACGCAGGACTCTAACAAGCTTTTTGTCTGAACAGTGTGTATGAAATGGTGCTTATCATTAACTATCAATAATAGATGGTTTTAGATAGATAGATAGTCTTTGTTTGTTTCAGTGAAACCGTATGTTCACTGCTCTAAAAATATATTACCTGTATCAGTATAGCAACAGCTGGGTGTGGACATCTGAATATAAGACAGAGACTAAATGAAAAAATCTGAAAATCTCATTTCACAGCTGTTAGTACAGAGGTTTTGTTCTTGAAAATTTTGTTTCTGATTTCGAGACAATGACATGTTTGGTTTGGTTAGCCAATATTTTTTGTTAAACATGCGGTCAAATTTCAATCACTGCTTCTTTGCTTTGATCTTGCTAGAATAATTTTAGCTGTCTGTATAGTTGAGCTAAAGGGCTCCATGATTTTGAATGGATTAGAAAGAAGCCAATCCAAGCTCTCATTGATCGAGAGACAGGGCCCATAGTAGAGGGGTTGACAGTTCATCACAGGGCCAACGCTGAGACAAACCACCACGTACACTCAGTTCAATTTAGAATCACCACTTAACCGTGCCTTTGTTTGTGGACCGTTAGAGAAGTACCTGGAGACAACACACACATGAAAACTCGACACAGAAAGGCCTCAGCCAAGATTTGAACTGGGAACTTTCTTGCGATGAAATGGCAGTCCTAACCACCACCACCATCATGCATCCCACAGGGAAACAAAGTAATGTTGAAATACTTTATGCCCGCATTACTTTGTAAATATTGTTTATCTCATTTGAACTTTTTCAGTGGGGATCATTTTTATAGTCCTCTCGATTCTTTTCCTTAAACTTTTTTTTCTTTTTGATCTGGTTCCATATTCAGTGCCACAGTGAGGTCACAATGGTAGTTTTACTGTTAATCCCAGACCTCTTGTCTCTAGTATCATGACAAAGTGCCCAACCAATACCACGGGGAGGGTCATGGTGGAAATTTGGGGTGAAGTGGGATCAGAGAGGGGGTGTCTAGCAATGCATCACCGATCTCCTGAGTGCTTTCATCTTCTCTGATAAGTGCCATACCTAATCAGGTTAAAGCAGCACATGCCACAGAAGGAGAGGAAATTCCGGCCAAAATGGTAACGTATCTGTTCCGCTCTCATGCGTCGCATTCTTCCAGCTAATTAAGAGTAAATATCTGACCCTGGAGAGAAAACGTCCACATTAGTCCAACTAGTCAGCCAGTGTGGTCCATCTGTACTCTTTCTCTCACTCACCTCATCCTCCCCCCTTTCATCTCCCCTCTCTCCCTAATTTGGCGCACAGATGACAAAAAACATAGGCAAGTTCTCAGTGGGTTTGCCTTTTTTCTCTATGCTCCCCTCCTTTTGCTTCTCCAGCATTAGGCCCCACTAGTCTTGACAGGCTATCAGTTGTGCTCATGCCAGATTAACTACTGCCAAAGACCTCGAGGTTATAGAGCAGTGCTCTCTGCCACTTTCACTCTTTGATTTGCCTTGGTCTGGTCACAGATAAACTAGACAGAGTTTTAAGGCTTTGTTGAGTCTGAGTCAAAGATGTCATTGATCACACAAGCAACTTAAGTTTTGGCAATTTTGTTAAAAAGAGAAGTTTAGAGGGTATTTTCTCCTCTTTTTTAAGTGAGGTTGTGTGAAGTACTTATAATTAGTCTAGGAGACAGCGATCAGAGCGCTCTCAGTTTGGAGAGTCAGGGATGATTTGTGATTGACAAGCCAAGCAATTCGCTGCTCAGACCAGGGGCACCAGAAGAATGGATATTATCCATTTAGAACAATTCAAACCTCCCACATTTCATAATTGAAAGCATATTGACAATTTTTACACCCTATCACTTTTATTTAGTCTGTCATCCCATTTTCTCAACTGAAGACCAACAACAAAAAATATAACTCTATGAACTAAAATAAATTAGAATAGAATAAAATGAATGGGTTCACTCTAAAAGTTTAATCTCACTGATCGCTTCTGTCTTGAATATGAATGAATATCGAAAGATACTTTTCTCCTTCCCAAATTGTCCTCCTGTGGTATTTGTTCATTTTGTTAGATGTGGTCAATTATCATTGTGAAAGAGTAAGCGACCTCTGGTGGTTGTGATAGCACCTGCATGAGAAGGGTAAAAATGGCATTCATGATCGTACGGTTGTATTGCAAATACAAAGTGTTGTCTAACCCAACAGGGAAGTAACTAATTTAGGTCATATTGTGTTGAGTTGACATGTAACCAGGCCATCATCCATAAGGGTGACGGTCACTTTGTGAGAAGTATGTATTTTAGCCCTAACCATGATTGTTTTCTGACCCTCAAGGAAGTAATGTTATTTCTGAACCCAGTGAGGAAAAGACAAAAGTGGAAAATGTTGTCGTGTTATTGATGGAATATATGTTGGTCTTGATCTCCCATCACACATGGGCTCGTGCTGCTGCTCTTAACCACTCCATCCACCACCCCTCCTGCCTCTTTCTGAGGATTTTGAGGCTTCCTAAACAAAAGATTTGGGAATGACATGTACTCTGATGTGAAAATGCTCCAATGTATTTCCTTCCTGCTGCCTGTTAGGGTGGATCTCTACCGAACGCGTTACGAGACGTATTGAGGGATATGAAAAAAAGTCTTATATTACGGTTTCAGTTGGAGAACTTGTTGTTTGATCAGCTTTACAGTGATTACAATAATGTGAATCATATGCTACAATGTGACCTGCACAGGCCATCTGAAAACCTTTGGGAGTAAACCACACAGTTTATTTTCTTCTATTATTTTAAGTCTCGAGGCTTGAGCAGTAAATATGATATTTTGCATTTGACAAGATGATGGTTAGTTGGACTCAACGGAAGTGTGTTTGAGTTAGGATCATAATGTCTTATTTGTTTACAGAGCTTCTTTGCTGCATATCTTACATCGGATCCAAAATCCCAACACAAAACCATCTATGATCGTGTTTGTTAGGGCTCATTTGTTTGAAACACAAACGGAAAGCTATGCTGCTCAGTGAGTTTTCTTGGCTCACTGTATTTTCCTGTGTAATGTTGTTATGTGTGTCTTGTTCTCTCAAGTGTGTGGTTCTCTCACACTCCGTCTTCATTCAGCACATTTGGTTTACATGCAATGAAACGTGCTACGTAAATAAATTTGCCATTGTGTGTGGTGCATAACAAAATGAGCCAAAGTCGAAAGTGGCTTTCATGCTTTAGATGTAAAGAGGAAGCTATCAAGGAAGAAATCCAATGAAGCCTGAAGTCCATTTGTATCTACAAAACACCAGCTTTTCATGTCAGAGCTCTTGTGCTTTGTTGATATCATCAATCTGCATGGAAAACATGTTGCAACACTCATTCAGTGCTGGCGTCCGTGTTCAAAGAAACAAAAAGTTATCCAAAAAATAATTTTCATGTCATTGTCAGTTTCTTGTCATAACCAGTTTCTGTGAAATTTTCCACCCCACACTCTGACAGTTAAATCAAAACAGTCCTTGGTAATTTGGCTGCTTTCATTCACAGTCAATGTATTTATAACTGCACAAACAGGCTCACTTAAAGTCTCATCAGCTGACGTACGCAGCATGCCACACACATAGCAGCAGGAAGCAGCACAGTGTGATACACTTGAAGTTGTTTAAATTATATTGCAGAGAGAGGAAGGTGCATGAAAGACACATCACGATCCTCACCCACGATCCTGACCTGTGTGCAAGTGGATGTCAAGACGCACTCCACATGTTCCAAACCGGACTGTGGTCAAGACCAACATTAACATAAGTTTGGCAGTAAACTGACTGACTGCGATTGTCCCGGTGAACTTATATTATTGTCATCTGTGCATAACACCAAGGGTCTTGACAAAGCCCGTCGAAATTACACATCACCTTATTCTCATGAATCATGGACTCAAGCTCTTTAAAACCGAACAAGATGTTAAAGTCATCTGTAACATATGTATGTAGAAAGTGACAAACATTTCTAAGGCCAGTGACAGAGCAGTACACACACAGAAGCTGTCATGATCCCTCACTTCTGATACGGAGTAAAGCACCAAAAAAGGCTGCATCAGTGTAGAAGTGCCAAACAAGGCATTTGTCAACAAGAGGGGGAGGCCAGAATGGCGATGATATTGCTGGGTTATGTAGCTGCAGCAGCATAATGAACACTAGAGTGTAGTAACCCACGAACAGGGCTCACACATATCACTTGAGATCAGAAAGCATCTGAGTACCACATTTCTGTGTACTAGCGAACATGTACACCAGGGTGGCTCACAGTGTTTTCTTTTTTACTCTTTTTCTGCTCATATTTACTCTGTAGGAGGTAATTAGTGAGCTGATCAGAAACCATATTTATTCTCCTGTGGTCAACCACACCACTCTTTCCACTCTGAAGTGTTTGCTGAGCTAAAACAACATCTAAATACTTCCAGATATTAAGACAAGAGCTTCTCTTTGCTTGCCGAGACTTTCTTGAAATGAAGAAATTCATATGTACACATGTGCTTAATGGACTACAGTATAGACAGATACCACCTCTGTTGCATTCCTCTACGTTAATTAAAAGAAAAAAAAAACACTGCTATATGTGTGTTTCCATTTGATAAATCATTACACATTATATAGAACTTTGGAAAAACCTCTTTTTTAATTTTACACAGCTTAAACTCCCTATATTACTCTGTATAGCCAAGTAGATCTGCAAATAAAGCTTAATTATCTGTTGCTTTCACATTATCATATTGTCTTCGTACATATTCATTTTGGAAACTGAAGAGCTGTGTGGAGAGCTTAAGAAACTTAATGTGTTGTTCATGTTCATATATAGAAATAGAAGAAGAATAGAATAGAAAAATACTTTATTCATCCCCCAGTGGGGGAAATTCAAAATTAGTCAAGTACATCAAAACATTTTTTCAAATATATATATATTTTAAATATGTACAATTATTGTATATTAGAACAATAACAACAATAATAATAAATTGATACATCAATAAATTAGAGAAGAACATGTCAGCAGTCACTGTTAAAAAGCTTTATGGCTGTGGGGACAAAGAACCTCCTGAACCTCATATATATATATATATATATAAAAATATATGATATATATAAAGACACTGAACCTATAATATATGCATGTTATGTAATGAGTTAAAGTACAAATTCGATCTATCTTCAGACTTTTTGCTTCACAATGATTCCCTATGGTCCATTTGGCTGTTTTCAGACTTCCAGTCATATCACACAAACTTAATTACTAGAGCTTGTGTATCAGTGATGGAGTCACAGATCCTGACACTTCTCTTTTTGTTTAAGCACTGTGAACACATTCTGACCATCATGATTTAGAAGTAACGGTAGTAACGGCTTTCTGTAAAGTACCCCCTTCAAACAATAGGAGCAAAATATGACTCATATGAACATTCCCGCATCTGAACAGACACTACAAAGTCCGGAGGAAGTTTTGTTTTCACTTCTAACTTGTGTTCAGTCAACAACACAGCAGCACTTTGCTAAAATCCATTGTTCATTTCTGGTTGGGTTTAACCAATAACACTACATGCTTATGGTGAAGATACATCATCTTTACACAGCAACCTTTACCTTCATTTTCAGTTTGATTAATCCATATATATACATTTTTGTTTTTCAGACCTGCAACATCAAAAACAAAATTGTGATGGTAAAAATTTGTGTCACTTTATGATGATACCTTTGCACAACACTCAAAATGAAAACTGGCATTCAAGATGCCAAGCAATGAAGTGTACCCATACCCCATACATCCCCAGCCATGCCTTTGTAATGTGTGCAGAGTTATAGAAATGGAAATAGAAAAATACTTTATTTATCCCCCAATGGGGGAAATTCAAATTCGTCAAGTAGCTCAACATTTTTTAAAAATATTTACAATGATTGAATTAACAACAACAACGATGTGTGGTTTTGCATTGTCTTGTTGGAAAATGTATGGGCATTTCCTGAAAAGATGTCATCTTGAACATATCTTGATATAAAATCTTAATATACTGTTCTGCATTCAGGCATTCTGCTTTGCTTTAGTCAAGGACACTGATACAATACTGATACAACCCATTACAATTACAGAGCCTGGCTTTTGGACTTGTTGCTGATAACAGTCTAGATAGTCCATCTTTGGTTTTTGGTCTGGATCATAAGGTTACCATTTTTCTGAAACAAACCTAGAATATTAACTCATCTGACCACAGTAACCAATTCCACATGCCTCTGAGCCCAGAGAAGTCAACACCACCTCTGGGCAATATCATTAAAAGGCTGTTTTCCCCCTGTAAAGTAAAATGTGGCAATTGTGAATGTAACTCTGGACTGTAGTGCTTGTCAAAGTAATCCCTTGCTCAGGTGGTTATATCAACTATTGATTATAACTACCGATCGGAAGGTCGATGGTTCAACTTCCGGCTTCTCCACGTGTCAAAGTGTTCTTGGAAAAGACACTGAACCCCGCACCCCGATGCATCCATCGGTGTATGAATGTGTGTCAATGCTTAGAGCAAAGCACTGTGTAACGTGCTGTGTGAGTGAATGTGGCATGTAGTGTCTAAGCACTTTGAGCGGTCAGTTAGACTAGAAAAGTTCTATCCAAGTGATTTTATTGCACATTTATTGACAAACCTCAAAGACTCAGCCTTTTGTGGATACTGTTTTGTACTAAATCATTCTGATTTCCCCTGTTTGAAATTTTTTTTTGTTTTTGTTTGTTTGTTTGTTTGTTTTTTCTACCTACACGTAGAATTGTAAGTACAAGAATTGATGTATCCGATCAAGTGACTGGAACACGATGAGACAAAGTATGAAATATCTTCAGTTTATACATTCTGCAAAGAAATTTGGGTCAAAACAAGTGTAAGAATGACTGACTTTTTTTTCCTGTGATTGCATTTTCCATCCCATCCCATGTTTTTCTGATTTATTACATATAAGGTTGACAGACCTTATATGTAATAAAAGGTCTGCCAACACACACTCACAGACGCTTAGATCAGTGGTCTGTGGTTAGACTCTTGTTGTAGTCAGACAGCATGATGAAGTGTGCAGAGGCCAGAAGAAAAAAGGAAAGTGCTTCCTGAGCAGTGATGTGTGACAGGAGATATCAGAGAACTGGTGCAGGGTCAACCACCGCTGACAGCCACCACACCTCTTGACATCCACCCAAGACCCTGGGAGTTGTGCTCAGCAGATAAGGGTCAGTGGAGGCTTGAGATGTGGGGGTTCGTCACATCAGTGTGTGTGTGAGCATGTGTGAGTCTCTTTCTGCTTGTGTCCACACTATAAGATTTCTTGAGGAGCAGCACTGACCACCCAGGTGGTCTTGAGTTGAGGAGAGAAGATTCAGTGTATTTAGGCAACAAACAGGTAACCTAAACCTCTACACCCGTGCTTGCAGCTGCTTGGTCTCCTCCCTCAGGAACCAGAGCTTCTTTTACATTCTCTGTGCTTTGTTCCCCGCCCAGCAAAACATTAGCACTACAATAACCTCCAAAGGGAAACTCGAGTCCATAAAAACCTAATGGAGTGGGATGAAGGGGGAAGGAGGAAATGGCTACTGAACAAAGAAACAAGAAGAATGCAAAATTTTGTCAAGTTTACATTTGACAAAATCCTTGAAAAATATCTGTTCCTAGAACTCATATAAGCCGTGCAAGGCATCACTTTTTAAAGCAGCTATTGTGGCATCATCATTTTTCAAAAGAATCACTCTATTATGGGTGGGGTTGTCGGGGAGACGGGTGGGGGCACCAATGGCATGTAATAATGACCTGCCATTTTTCATCAACATTCCCGACAATGCATGATCCAGACTGGAGCCAGAGCACACACTTAGTAGGTGACACACCGCACAGAAATGCATCCCTTAGGTCAGAGGGTCAACCAGCATCATGATTACTGGGATCAGGAGCAACTACATATATGTTTAAGTGTGTGTGTGTGTAAGGGGGGTATTGTACTCTATGTCATAGCTGGGAGTTTTAGGGAGGGAATTCCTCTATACTCGATTTTTGCAGGTACTGTTTTCCTCTCACCATCAGGATGTATTCATTGTGAGACAGTCAAGCCCACTGAAGGCCCTCTGGCTGCTCCATACAGACCCCTACACCCCAAACCCACTCTTAGCCCCCTTCTCAAATTAGATCCCAGGTCTAATCAGAGACAGCTTGGCATTGTGGGTGGAAACTAGCCACAAACCTCATCTTCAAATGACTGTTGGTTGCTGTGAGAGGCCCCCCTGTTCTGTTAACTGGGCAGGATGGAGCGCTATACGAGGCACTCTCAATTCTCTTGACCACACAATGGAAAATGGGAGGGAGACCACACAACAATGAGTGATTTCCAACACAGCGGCTGACCTAAACCAAGATTCAAAGTGAAAAACATGCCAAAATAATACCCTAGGACATAACCATGTTCAGTGTTATATAGTATAACATCTTTCTTTCTCTTGAATAGCAGACCAAAAAAATAAAGAAATAAAACACGAAGAGACAGCCTTTTAAGTTAGTTATCATAGAATGAAAAGCAATTCAAAATGACTTTGTACATTTATATCTATATATATATATATATATATTTATATTTATACTGAAACAGCCTTTATTATGAATAATTTCCCGAATTCATTTAATTTTAGGAATACATAGACATTTGACAGTATGGATGGATTTATGTATAAAACATCAACATAGAAATGTGTGCTCACCTCTGTGATGTCAGAAATCAGTACTCATCGTGGAGATGTCAAGGATCGGTAGCGTAGTTAACTGCCTTCATCTGCACAAAGATGGCTGTAAAATCGCCAGTATTCCGAGACAATCTCATGAAATTGCCAGGATCAGAAGAATATTGTGGATCTAGGCCAGTAAATGTGTGGAAGGTGGCTGTGATGGTCTTCCAGGAAGTATCTCAAAAGCAAAAAGCCACCCCCTCCCAGTCTCAAAATGCAAAACTCTGATCCTATGACATAAAACTTGATCTCTTGTAGCTACTTGACCACAAAGAATATAATTTCATCCACCTAAGGGTTTGTATGTGTGTAGATATTACTTTGTATAAACATTGGGCCTCTCAATGAGATATGTGTATATATCAAGCAATGAAACTGCTTAACCAGACGTGCCAGATGGTTTCTTTTACAGAACCATCTGCAAAGTCCTCTTTAGAAACTGTTTGGAAAAGGTAGCAGGTGACTGGATGAAGAATTTGTCTATCAAGGCCACAAGTGATCTTAACCAGTCAGATGAACAAACTTTACAAGCGGAACAAGTGAATAGGACGTGCCAGTAGTAATTAGCTGTTACACCAAAGCTGCCACTATAATCAACTAATTTCCTGGTTTGAGCTGCTGAGACACATCTGTTTAGCCTGACTACGTCATACTCACGATTCTAGTCAGAATGTGAGTCTGATACCGCTCAATAGAGTTTTGAGTATGGGGCGTGTTTCAACCGAACCAGGAGAAAAAAATGCCTCTTCGCTCAATTGGATAGACCTACAACCAATCAGAGCAACGTAGTATGTGACGTAGATTAAGCAACACACACTTGTTGTAGGAAAGACGGCAAAAACATCTTTTCTATCGATAAAAGCCTTTATCGCGTTCCTCTGTTCGTCTTTCAAAATGAATGCAATGTGGAGATCCTGTAGAACAGACTCGATGGCAGAATCTACACACCCTAGCTCTCCAGCAGCAGCCATGTTCAGCTTTTTAGTGACGTAGTCGATAATGTCCATGTTGATCATCTGTCCATTATCGTATAAAGCCCGCCCTGGCAATCTGATTGGGTCGACCGATTCTTGGTCGGGCATAATGATTTCCCAACTGAGCAGAGCCAAACCGAACTTCCCGACCAAAACTTTTATGGGCGGGGCTAAGTTCAGCTGGCACCCAGGCTAACATCTGTTATAAAATATGTTTGCAATAGCTTTCTAGTCTGTAAAATGTGCAAAATGCTAACCAACCCTTCCATGAACATTTTCATTTTGACTTATTGAGCCTCGTGACCCTGACTACTGCTAAAAATTTAAAAAACTTCCGTCATATAATTCTGACTCTGAAATAACATTGTGTGATTGAGGTTCTTTATCTCAAAGAGTATAATGCTGCAGCTCTAACAGATCAGCATCTGATGGCCTCTCTCCTTAAATATCTCATTTGAATAGTAAAAGCAATTCAGGCCCCATTTACACGATAGGAAGACGCAGATATTTTCCTGCGGTTTGGCCTCTCATTTACACCAAAACCCCGTTTTTAATCACAGAAAACGATTATTTCTAAAACCTCCGGCCAAAGTGGAGATTTCTGATAACGCCGGTTATGTGTTGCCGTGTCAACTGGGAGAAACGGCGTTTTAGGTTCTTAAACGTCACATTATGCGCCAGAAAATGCTTAACGTCATGCGAGCGCTGTCAGGTCGGGGGTCGAAGGTGGGAAGGTAGGACACGGATGCGGACTTACAAAAACAAGGAAGATTTATTAACGAAAAACAAAGTAACAACATAAAACGCGGCAGAGCCGGAGAAAAACGGAGCTATAAACAAAACAAAAGAACATGGCATGGAATAAATACTTATCTTAGAAAACCGTGGAACTCATGGGACGTAGGAACCTTAGCGTGGATTTTGAAACTTGACACTAAACAAAGATCCCGCAAAACTGAAAGGGGAGGCAGGAAACTAAATAGGGAGTGAGAGTGATTGGGGAGTGAGTGCAGCTGAGGGAAAAAACACAGGTGAAGTGAGTGAAACTGATAACCAAAGTGCAGGGAAACTAAAATGGCAAAAACTAAACATGGAGTGACACACAAACATGACCTAAAACATGAAACTAAAAACGTGAGTCCATGGGTGTGACAGAGCCCCCCCCTCAAGGGGTGGATCCCAGACAACCCTTAAGAAATCCGAGGGTGGGAGGGAGGGGCTCGAAGCCGGTCAGGCTGGGGACCAGAAACGGGTATGTGGTACCGGCTTCGGGCAGCAGGAGGCAGTGGTCTGGCGGACGCCCAGACCGTAGACGGCATAGCAGGAACCGGCGGTGGTCTGGCGGACGCCCAGACCGTAGACGGCATAGCAGGAACCGGCGGTGGTCTGGTTGGCCCCCAGACTTCCTTTGGCGCGGTGGCAGCAGGCGGTGGTCTGGTTGGCACCCAGACGTCCGTTGGCGCGGCGGCAGCAGTCCGGTGGACGTCCGGACCCCCGATGACGTGGCAGCAGGCGGTGGTCTGGTTGGCACCCAGACTTCCCTCTGCATGGCGGCAGGAGACGGCCCGGCGGACGCCCGGACCCCCGATGACGTGGCAGCAGGCGGTGGTCTGGATGGCACCCAGACCCCGCTCTGCGTGGCGGCAGGAGGTGGCCCGGCGGACGCCCGGACCCCCGATGGCGTGGCAGGAGGAGGAGCCGGGGACCGTCCCACGGTCGGCCGGACCTCCGACGGGGGGGGAGCCCCCCCTTCAAGGGATGGATCCCAGACATCCCCAAAGTCTGGGGGTGGGAGGGAGGGGCTCGAACCAGTGAGTCCATGGGCTGGGGCCCCATGGGCTCTGAGGCTTTGTCGGGCTCTGCCGCCTCGTGGTCGAGGTCAGGCCCGGAGGCCTCTTGGTCGAGGTCAGGCCCGGAGGCCTCTTGGTCAGGCCCTGTGGACGCTTGGTCAGGCCCTGTGGACGCTTGGTCAGGCCCTGTGGCCGGGGCCAGCTCTGGGACGGCTGGGGCCGGGGCCAGCTCTGGGACGGCTGGGGCCGGGGCCAGCTCTGGGACGGCTGGGGCCGGGGCCAGCTCTGGGACGGCTGGGGCCGGGGTGACTGTGGCTGAGGAGAAGCTGTACAGCATGGTTACCTGGTGTGGCTCCAAGCCGAAAATGTCCTGGGTTGCTGAGCGCCGCACGCTCATGACCTCCGCCCAGATGTCTGCCACATCCGGCAAGTGCTGGAGGACCTGTTTTTTTAAAAAGAAGTCCACCAGGTCAGCCACGTTCAGTTGTTGCCAGGCGGTGTCGTCCCGTGCCAAGCAGCACCAGAACTTCCCGACCAGCTTCCAAAAAGCGTTCTCGTCCGCCGCGTCCATTTCTGGCGGGATCTTTCTGTCAGGTCGGGGTTGGGGGGTGAAGGTGGGAAGGTAGGACACGGATGCGGACTTACAAAAACAAGGAAGATTTATTAACGAAAAACAAAGTAACAACATAAAACGCGGCAGAGCCAGAGAAAAACGGAGCTATAAACAAAACAAAAGAACATGGCATGGAATAAATACTTATCTTAGAAAAACCGTGGAACTCATGGGACGTAGGAACCTTAGCGTGGATTTTGAAACTTGACACTAAACAAAGATCCCGCAAAACTGAAAGGGGAGGCAGGAAACTAAATAGGGAGTGAGAGTGATTGGGGAGTGAGTGCAGCTGAGGGAAAAAACACAGGTGAAGTGAGTGAAACTGATAACCAAAGTGCAGGGAAACTAAAATGGCAAAAACTAAACATGGAGTGACACACAAACATGACCTAAAACATGAAACTAAAAACGTGAGTCCATGGGTGTGACAAGCGCCTTATGTTTACAGTTTGTTTGGCTACTGATCAGGATTTTCACGGATGATGTTAAAGTTCTACAAATTTTTACGTTTGTGCAAACGATTCTGGCCTTATTGCATTTGCCACCCCAAACCTGATCGCACAGTTCAAAATAGAGGAGCACCACTCTTCTGTGGCCGCTCCTGCGTCCAGTATCCACTGACTGTCTATATTTCCCTCTTTTTGCCTTCAATTTTGTTGTGATATTTGCTCGCGTTATCTCCTCCTTCACATGAGGAAAGTCCTCGATTCTGAGGATTTGGATTGGCTTGCATGGCTTTATTCCTTTCCCTACACTGCCGCCAATAGGTTTGGCATAGTTATTATGGCGCTTGACGGCGTATTTATGCAGGTTGATGTAAATGACAAGTTTTTTGAAAACGATGTTGTGTGCACGATGTTATTATTGAAAACGGAGGGGGGAAATATTCGTTTCTCTAAATACCCGGCTCTGTGTAAATGTGGCCTCAGTTAAGCTGCTCCTCTCCTGAATTTTCTAGCTTATCTTGGGGCAATCTCAAGGCCATCCAAATGTCATATATATGCTTGTACAATATACTCTGTCTTCTGGGGTCTGAAGGCCTTCTGATCAGATGGCTGAAACACCTCAGCTCAGCTCCTTCCTAATGTTTGAGCTCCTTACCACGTCTACTATGGTGCCACCCTAATTCAAACCACTTTGTAACCACAATCTTATTCCTTTCATTAAAAAATACAAATATAGTAGCAGATACCTGACCTTGGAACACTTTGTAGTTGTCTACTTAGGCA
Source organism: Odontesthes bonariensis (assembly GCF_027942865.1). Taxonomy (NCBI): domain Eukaryota; kingdom Metazoa; phylum Chordata; class Actinopteri; order Atheriniformes; family Atherinopsidae; genus Odontesthes; species Odontesthes bonariensis. The sequence continues at coordinate 14,687,524 of NC_134509.1, forward strand.
CTAAATTAGACAGCAATCAGCCAACAATGAGCCCTCCTAAGCCACTGGAATAAAGCACAGAAAAAGAAGGCAGCATTGGATTTCTGGCAACCTCTCCTTTGGCAAGCCTTCATGATTATCACTTTGTGTAGAAGCATTCATTTTGCTTTCAATTGTAAGACAGAAAAAAGTCAGTCCCCTCATTACACTGGTAATGATAGATTGCTCTGGCTGAACGCACACGTCCGGCCTGTTGCTTTGCTACCTACACCACTGATGCCAGAGCAAATGGCTCCCTATTTAAAACTTGTCAAGGGTAAAATTGGGGCCGTAACTAGTCATTAAAACAGTGGCACATAGTCTAATTTGGGTCATGCTGTGGTGGCTTAAAAGCAGTGTGAGTACAGTTCTTACTGTTTCCAACATTTCTTGGTAAAAATGAAACAAGTGTGCATATTTCCAGCAATGACATGAAAATCTGTGGTAGCCAGCATAGCATCCCCAAGGATATTTTTCTATTCTCTAACCAGTATGCATGAAGTAACAAAGAACTCCCACCAATCAGATTGTTCCTGGTGAATGTGAATATTTTCATGAAAACAGTTGACTCTCTGAACATAGCTTAAAGTAATTATGATACTAACTTTCAGTATTGCCTCAAAAAGTAAATATCTGCGATGGATATCAAAATTACCCACACCACATAGAGTAACATGTATCGACTGAGCAAGCAATATCCTTTTAGTTCTTTTTTCCATTAATAAAGACTCCATCTATAACCAATCTCTCTGTCTCCAAAGTCACATAAATAATGTTGAGTGCCTATTACAGCTGTTCAAACAAAGAGTAGTCAAGTGACCCATGCTCTAGGAAAACACAGCAATCTATTCTGGCAGCATGTGCTAGAATAATGTGTTAAGGAGCATAGTAACGCTTGTCATAACTCACAGGACACAAAGGACCTGCTGAGAGAGGTTTCAAAACCAAAACACTGTGTATGAATGTTTGTGTGTGTGACACAAACCAAAACAGGCAGCTGTTCACACCAGGGCCAGCGAACATAGGAGCGAGTCCAGTGACTCAGGCCCTCCTCGAAGTGCTTGTTTCATCCGTTGAGGAGGTCCAGAGATCAGAGGGACAGAGAAGGGTGGGCGAGGAGGGGAAAGTCTCGTGTGGGCCCGATGTCAGGGGCCAAAAATAGCGGAGAACGCCTCTTTCGCTGTTTCTTTCCCTCTGTGACTCATCTCGAGTGTGGTAATTAGGAAGAGAAGGTTCGCCACCATCGTGGCTGGAATCACACAGCGTTGTGGTGACAGGACCCAAAACAAACGCTCCTTAAAGAGGGACTGGGTGGCAGGGAAGGGGGGTTAGAAAGGAAGAGTAAGAGAGCAGGAGCGGGAGGATATGTCACACTTGGAACCCACTGGTATTACAAAATCCTTCCAAGAAGCAGGAGGAAGCAAGAAGGGTAGAAGAAACCAGAACTACAAGATGTGAGACAGAGAAATAAGACAGAAAAGAAAAACAAAAGCAGTCTCATTTCCTGAATGTACATCTGTACCACATTTTCCCCTGAGTTTTCCAATTATTAACAGGCTGAAAGTGTAACTCACCTGGGCCCAGGAGGCCCCTGGACATTACATTACACTGCTTGCACATCATTTAATTCACCTCCATTTTCACCACAAACAAAATTGTTTATTCACATATTAGTGTAGACCCTGCTGAGCAAATAAATGCCTTCATCATTGGAATATGTTTTGGGTCAGTGTTTTCTTTGCATTTTGAGTCATATTGATTTATGTCTGGGCCTGTGTGTGTGTGTGTGTGTGTGTGTGTGTGTGGGGGGGTTAGACAGGCAGACAGACACGGAATACGGATGTCTATGTAAACAGCTGTGTGCTTGCCATGGAGCTATGTGATGCTATAGGCCATTAAATCTTACATAGTTCGCCATATAATATGTTTTGTGTGAGGGATTGTTTGGGATCAAAGACAGAGAAGCAGATATGAGTTTCTGTTCCTGGCCAGTGGAGGAGGGGGGTTGTCATACCAGACATGGTGAGCACATACATTTCCTTGGGCCCAAGGCGTGTGCTTAGGTTCTGCTGGGTGGACTCATTACTCACTGTGAGCCCTGAGCCCAGGGTTGATGGAGAAGCTTGTGTCACACCCACTGTGCACTGACCGTTGTGTAATCCCTCCTGGGGTTGTGGAATGAGCTTGTAATGATGACTGGTTTGATATGGTTTCACTCTCTGACACACATGCAGAGACACTCAGGAGACATTCACGCAGACACAGACAAAGACCTGCTGTGATGTAAGTGATACTACCACACAAGAGCTCCTGTCCATTGCAGGGGGCACTAAGTAGAAACTAATCTTTGAGTTTTTTTTAAAACTTAAAAATCAGTGCAGGGTTGAAATAAAGGCGTCTTCGCTGTACCGGTGACAACCAAGCCTCAGTATGGAGAAAACTGCTATTGCTTAGAACAGTTTTTTGATTGTTCATTTCCACAAAATGCACTGGTTTATAGACAGTTATGAGACATGATGCAAATGCATTACATCTTTCGAATTAACTATGGCTATGTTCGAACTGCATGTCAAATGTGGCCCAAATCCAATTTTTTTGCTCATGTGTGACTCATGGCAGTGTAAACAGCACACATGCAAATTAGCAATATATTTAAGCAAAGAGTTTTAAATGCTCACATTTCAGCAAACATGTTGTGTATGGAGCCAACCTAAAAAAAACTACTTGCCGAATGTATATTTCAAAAACACCAGGGAATTTAACAGATTAATAGTATCCGATAACCTAGAAATGAACTAGAAAGAAATACATCGTCTCTGGATCGTAAAAGAGAAGCCAATGCCAAGAAACCGTAACCCTGCATTCTTTGACATTGCCAGGAAGTGGTAACTTGTCTGGTTACAAATAGAAGTACAACTGTACAAAAATCTATGAGAAAAGCTGAATACCAAAATGAGTATTCAAACATCGTCAATGTATCGTCAAAGATTTTCCCAGTGACTTTATGGCCTCAATATCAGGTTTGTGTATTATGATTCCATTTGAAGTAAAAATTATGATAAAGTTTGATGGCACTGCTACCTCATAATTTTTTAGTTGCTATTGTATGGTTGTATACAGTGGCAAATAAAGCAAGATGGCAACCACCAAAATGATAAGTTTAAGGCTTCAGAACAGAAGTCTGCAGTGGGTGACATCATTTGATTTATCCATTTGTTATGTACAGCATTCGGGTGGGATCACACTTATCACAAAACTCCCATCAAAAGCTTTCAGTTTTTATCAAACAAACAACTGATGCATTACCTCATCTGCGTGCAAACGTTATCACTGACCAAAAAGACATTTTGGTGTCCCAACTTGTCATATTAGGAAAAGTGCAGTTCTAATGATTTTAAATAATGGTGCTGTTCCATCATGTGTCCCAGTAAACCACAACAGTCATCAAGAAAGCTAATGGAAGGAGCAAATGAAATGTATTTAATGTTTATGTTTCTAATTACTTCACTGCTTCTCCTGTTATTGAAAGTGTTCTGTGAAACAGGTCTTTTAGTCACAGTTTGCGGTGGAGCTCCTCTCACTGGTGAAGGGAAATGTCAGAGGCTGCACAGCAGTGCAACAGCGTGTTTCTACTAGGTTAAAAGCTTGCTGAAACACTGGAAAAGCCACAGAAACAGTTAGGAGCTGCATTTTAACTTTTATCTCTCAATGTCAAAGGACACAAAATAAAACGAAAACAATTCCAAAGTTTGCCGATAGGTTTCCATCCAATAGCAAAGTGGATTTGAAGCAAACTTTTAAACATTTGTTCAGTCGCAAATATGCATGAGACTTGTTTCCATTATTTTGCTCAGAGCAGCAAACATGACTGCACTGTGTGGTCAGCAGATGATGAGGCGGACCATGTTGCACATGGTTGTAATAAACAGTGGAAAAGTCGCTCTTTGGAAAGATTACTTTAAGGAAGAAGACCAATAAAATAAATGTTGTCCTGGCCATATATAATGTATGGAAAATCAAGAGAAGTCTTCACTTGTGTTTATTCTTTCATGTTTGTTCAGTTCAGTGCAGTTTTTTTCATATAGTGCCAAATCCCTTCAAAGACACAGTCCAATTCAAGCCAATTCTAATCTAACTGCCACACAATAATAATCGTAACACAATAATAATCAACCCCCTCATCCACCCATCGTTTCTCTAGCCTATCTGGAGCCTATCCCAGCTGCCACTGGGCAAGAGGTTACAAACTGGACAGGTAAGGTCCATCACTGGGTCAACACGGAGACAAATGAGACAACCACGCACTCTCAAACTCTCTCCTTGGGTTAATTTAGACTCTTAAATTAATCTAACATCTAAAAACGGGCATAGTGGGAGGAAGCCTGAGTACCAGGAACATGCAAACTCAACACAGCTGGGATTCGATAAATGTGAGGCAACAGTGCTAACTGCCGCATAACTGTGCAACCTCAATCATATTTGAGTCAAGTCACATTAATTAAAATCCAAATTAGTCCAGTTTATACATTGCCAATTTTTTTAAAAAAAGGCTCTGCTACTGAAACCAACATATTGCATTGAAACTTCTCTAAGATCCAATCCCCCATCTTGGATATGCATGAGGTAACGGTGGAAAGGAAAAAATGACCTTTTAACAGAAAAAAAAACCTCTGGCAGAACCAGACTCAGAAAGGGTGACCATCTGCCTCGACTAGCTGGGGTTTAAGAGGACAGGAAAGGGACAGGAAAGACAACAAACACCATAACACCAGCAAAGGGGATGCCTGCTGAGAAAGAGAAACACAAGGTAATGACAACAATAATGTTATATGTACATGGAGAGTAAAGAGAGCAGAGTGAGGAGAGGTGCATCATGGGAGGTCCCCTGGCAGTCTCTCTGAAGCATAACTGTGCAATGTTTCAGGATCACCTGAGCCACCCTTAACTATATCAGCTTTATCAACAAGTAAAGTATTAAGCTAGTAATAAGAGGGTGTCTGCTTCCTGAACCCAAACTGGCAGCTGGTTCCAAAAGAGAAGGGCCTCAAAACTGAAGGCTCTGCCTCCCATTCTACTTTTAGAAAGTCTAGGGACCACAAGTAAACGTGCAGTCTCAGAGCGAAGTGTTCACCGTGAGATCTTCAAGATGTGATGGAGCTTGGTCATTAAGACATTCATATGTGAGGATCAAAAATAACTCCACGGTTTCTCACTGTTGTACTGGAAGCCAATTAAATACCATCTAGAGTAACAATATAGCTAGACAGTTTCTTCCTGAAGTGCTCTGGTGCAAAGACAACAACTTCAGTTTTGTCTGAATTTGGAAGCAGAAAAATTCACTCATCCAGCTTTTTATGTCTTTAAAACATGCAGGCTTACCAACTGATTGGCTGAATATCATCAGTATCCCAATATAAATGTTTGCCATGCTGTCTAAAAAGATGACCCAATGGAAGCAGGTATATAGTGACAAGAATTCCTTCAAGCACAGAACCCTGTGGAACCTACTCTGGTGTGCAGGGAAGATCTTCATTTACAAGAACAAACTGGAATCTATCAGATAAATGTGACTTAAACCAGCCTAATGCAGTTAATTTAATCCTATAACAGGTTGAAGCCCCTGTAATAGAACGTTGAGATCAGTCATATCAAATGCAGCACTGAGCTCCAACAGGACAAGCACAGACACAAGTTAACTATCAGAAGCTAAGAGGAGATCATTGGTAACTCTCACCAGTGCTATTTCTGAGCCAGTGGTGTAGTCTACGTTGAACGCAGGTATACGGCGTATACCCACCTCTTTTTTGGGGGGATTTCCGTATACCTACCTAAAATGCTCCGTATACCCACTTAAAATTCGTTTTTCAATATTTAGAATAGCACAGCCACGTTTCATCAACTACCACTTTTCATGGAAGCCTTGTTATAATTTAACAATACAACGACAACACTTCAGAATAGCATTCATTCGGAAATTGCGGCAGTCAATCAATCTCCCAGCGATTCCCTATCAGTGTTTTGACAATAACGTCCCTTCTTTGTATTAGTTGAAAGCGGTGATTCTCTAACGCACAACACCGCCCCCCAATAGGAGTGGAAGGTGGAAAACTAAAATGGATGTGTGTGTATATATATATATTTTTTTATGTATATTACATATATAAACGAATGTAATACATATATATATATGTTACAATTAATTAATTCTGACAGCCCTTGTATATATATATATATATATATATATATATATATATAAATAAAACAACCTGTCTCAAAATGCGATGGTGTTCTGCTGCTTTAAAACAATCACTCTGTTAGGCCTCGCTCTATGAGGGATGAGTACAAAGATTAAGTGCCACAGGGAGTCCCATTGCCACTGAGATACACAGCACACAGTCCACACAATCAAAGTGAGTTTATGATGTCCCTCATCCTGTCCCTCATGCATGCAAGGGGCAGGTAAGTGCAAAGTTTCGATCCCACAAACATGTTTGTCCCTTAACACAGCATTATAAATGTGCTGTTACCAGAATGGCAATGACCAAGTCGTAGTGCACTATTAAAAGCCCTGTGTTATGTCATAGTATTGTAGTACTATGGTACTTAACTTTTCAATGACAATTACAGCGCGCCACTGGAGGTACGGCGTGCATTAAGGGGCTACTATTGGTCCCGAGGGGTCCCGAGTCCCGACCCCTAGTTTGTTACCACGGGCCTATGACTGGCCAACTATACAGTATACCCACCTCAAAAAGGTAGACTACACCACTGTTCTGAGCTATGATGCACTCTGAATCCTGACTTCTTTAAAGCACACTGCTGTGAATTAAACCAAGGAATCAGCCTCTTCTAAATGATTACATTATTTCTTATAGGGGCAAGATTGTCCAATATGGACAATATGGGCTGAAGCTGTAACTCTATCATTAAGATCATCAAGTTATGTAGGAGTAAAGTTTAGGTAGCTTTCCTCTGTTGTATGAGCACAAGGCATAGAAGAAAATGATAACGGAACAGATTCTTTAAATTTGGTGACAGCATTCTCCGATTGACACCTACACCAAGGAAATTTCTACCCAGATGCTGCGTAGTCAAGCAATATAAACTCACAGATGATCAAAAAAAGGTCAGAAAAGACATGGTTATTAGAGTATACTGTTAACTGTACATTTTAAATGTCATATCAAAAGATCAAGGGTATGATTAAGAGAGTAAGTAGGTCTGTGTACATTTTGAGAAAAGCCAACTAGATACTAAATACTACTACTTGAATACAGACTTAAAGGGAATAATAAGACTATCATTTTCAACATCTATGTGATTGTTAAAGACACCCTCTACAATGAGTTTTTCTGTATTTAGCACTAACTGACAAAACAAATCTGAGAATTCAGATAAGAAACTCAGATAAGAGCCAAGCAGACGACAGACAACAACAAACAAAAGGGTTTTTTGTGATTTCCCTTTAGGTGAGGTAAAGCTAAGAGTCGGGGATTCAAAAAAGCTGAAACTAATCTTTGATCTAACACTGATTCGTTACAACTACGGTATACATATCCTCTAGAAGTGGAAACAGCGGAAACAGTAGTAAATTAAGCTAATACTGTATATTGTAGTTATAAGGTAATAAACAGATAAATTGTCATTACCATCACAGTCACTTGTGTGATGGTATGACAATTTACACTTTTTGCAGAAAATGTTAGCTAAGTTTTAGACTTGCTAAGTTAACTGGTTAGCTGGCATACAATGAACACTTAATATACGTAAATAAAGTGAAATTTCCTATTAATTGATTAAAATACTCAAATAGTAACTTATTTGGTAATGATGCCTAATAAACATACTCTCAGATCAGGATATATAAAACATCAAATTACTTACATATGTGGGCATCCAAAAATTTGGCTTCTGCCTCATGTCTGGGAATGTTCCTCTGGAGCATCTAATTTGCATGCAACAATGTGAGTAACTTTTTGTAAAAACTTTATTGCTCTCTAAAATGCTGAGTGTGATGGCAATGACAGCTGTATGAGGGACAGCGATATTTAACTATAAATAAATTGCAAATTGAACAAATATAAACTATATGAATTTGAAAAATGTATTTTTAAGTTGTTATGAGGAAATGCAAAGTAAAGTTTTAATGAATTTAGCACGTTTTATTGCTTTATTGAATAGAATAGAATAGAATAGAATATAATAGAATAGAATAGAATAGAAAAATACTATATTCATCCCCCAATGGGGGAAATTCAAATTAGTCAAGTAGTTAAAAAAATATATATATTTACAATGATTGTATATTAACAACAACAATAATAATACCAATTCTAGTAAAAATACTACTACTAACTAATAATAATAATAAATGACTAAATAAAAAAATCAATCAATCAATTTGAGAAGAACATGTCAGCAGTCACTGTTATAAAGCCTTAAGGGCCGTGTATACTCTCGCAGCAGTGTGTCGCAGTGAGCTTGTCGCAGACATGACGCAGTTATTTTTGATTTATGCCCAATTTTGAAGCGCGGTCTGCGCTATGTTAATTCCACGCCACAACGCAAGAGGGACAATCATGAACAAGCTAGGATTGTGGGTGTGGTGGGTGGCGTGTTTCTCTTCCGGTTACGGAGGTCATTCAACAACAATGGCGACTGGACGAATGCGCACTTTGATTTAGATGCAGCTGATCAATCTAGAAATAGAAGAAATATTGCTACTACTGGAGCTGGCAGAGAGGCGAAAGAATCGTCACGGTTAGCACGGTTAGCGTCACCATTAGCCGGTTAGCAAACCGGAAATATGCATAGTGTAGAGCGGATGTAGAGTTGACCAATCAGAGGCCTCCTTTCTCTCCTCCCTGCGACGATATCTGTGGCACTGTCTGCAGTGAGTTACAATTTTGGGGAGGTGCACGAGAGTGCCTGCGTAAGGGGGTGGGGTGGGGGGGGGGCCGTCTGCATTAACTGCGACACACACGCAGACGACCTGGTTTCCGACCATAAACCGCCCTTTATGGCTGTGGGAACAAAAGACCTTCTGAACCTCTCAGTCCTGCAGCACAGAGAGATGAGTCTCCTCTGTCCTGCCAGGATGCTGTGGAGAGTGTTTATTGTTCTCCAAAACAGAATACAATTTCCTCCTCATCCGTTGGGTCCAGCCTTCTGCCTACAACAGAACCAGCCTTTTTCACCAGTTTGTCCAGGCGCCTACAGTTTTTGTCTGTAGTGCAACTCCCCCAGCAGACAGCAGCATAGAACAGTGCACTCTCAATGATAGTGTGATAAAACATGCACATCATATCACTGCAGACATTGAAGGACCTGAGCCGTCTCAGGAAAAAGAGACGGCTCTGGCCCCTCCTGTACACTGTGTCTATGTTGGCAGACCACTCCAGTTTATTATCCAGCACCACCCCCAGGTATTTGCAGGTCTGAACAGTCTCTATCTCCCCTCCATCAATGCAGACTGACTGGTATGGGGTTTTAGATCTCCTGAAGTCCACCACCAGCTCTTTGGTTTTGGTGGTGTTCAGGACCAAACAGTATTTTTGGTCCAGTCAGTAAAGGCCTCCACAAGGTCCCTGTACTCCCTCTCCTGTCCACCATGCACACATGCCACAACAGCTGTATCATCAGAATATTTCTGAATGTGGCAGGACTCTGAGTTGTACCTGAAGTCTGATGTGTACAGGGTGAAAAGAAAAGGAGCCAAAACAGTACCCTGCGGAGCCCCAGTACTGCATTCCAGTGTTCCAGAAACACATTACCCCATCCTGACATACTGTGGTCTGGCAGACAAATAGTCTATAATCCATGATGTCAGGGAGGGGGCCACACCCATACCTAGCAGCTTGTCTTTCAGTATGGGAGGCTGTATGGTGTTGAAGGCACTGGAGAAGTCAAAGAACATGATTCTCACATATGAACCAGGCACATCCAGATAAGCATATGCCCGATGCAACATGTACAGAATCGCGTCTTCCACTCCTATGTGTTTCTGGTAGGCAAACTGGAGGGGGTCAAGATCCTCAGCAACCTGCAATCTCATGCAACGACTACAGGTGGAAATTAGCATTTCCTGCTATAACCTGGTACAAAGCATCTTTCCTCATGGTCAATGTTTATTGTACACTGTCCCTGTTCAAATAAAAATAAACAAGGAGTCTCTCCAAGGTCTTCATTATATGAGATGTCAAAGCCACCGGTCTGTAGTCATTCAGCTCCACCGTTTGCCCTAATTTGGGCACCGGTATGAGACAAGAAGTTTTCCACAGTACCGGGACTTTTTCTATCTGAATGCTCATATTGAAGAGCCTCTGAAGAGGGACTGCTAGTTGACCAGCACAGTCCCTCAGAAGCCTTGGACAGACTCCATCTGGGCCTGAAGCCCTCCCTGACTTAAAGTGATAGTTTGGAGTAGATTCAACCTGGGGTCATTTGAACCGTGACATCCAGCCAAGTAGCCCACCCGAAGTTTTTTCGATATTGGCTGAACATCAGCTGAGTAAAGGCTGATTTATGGTCGGAAACCAGGTCGTCTGCGTGTGTGTCGCAGTTAACGCAGACATGCCCCCCCGCCCCCCTTACGCAGACACTCTGGTGCACCTCCCCAAAATTGTAACTCACCGCAGACTGATTGGTCAACTCTACATCCGCTCTACACTATGCATATTTCCGGTTTGCTAACCGGCTAATGGTGACGCTAACCGTACTAACCGTGACGATTCTTTCGCCTCTCTGCCAGCTCCAGTAGTAGCAATATTTCTTCTATTTCTAGATCGATCAGCTGCATCTCAATCAAAGTGCACATTCGTCCAGTCGCCATTGTTTTTGAATGACCTCCGTAACCGTAACACCCACAATCCTAGCTTGTTCGTGATTGTCCCTCTTGCGTTGTGGCGTGGGATTAACATAGCGCAGACAGCGCTTCAAAAGTAGGCATAAATCAAAAATAACTCTGTCGTGTCTGCGACAAGCTCACTGCGACACACTGCTGCGAGAGTATACACGGCCCTTTACTGAGTTATCCCGAATACCTTAGTACAAGCGCTAATGGAGCCTGGCAGTATCTCCAAAATTACCACACTAAAATCACATGCCATGACACCAAACTTCTACAGTAGTACAAATATGGTCTGTACTCACAAAACGATGCATTTGGAAGTTTGTACATAGTCCAGGAGTTTATTATTATCAACACAAGCCTAATAGCTTCTCTGCTGCTAAAGCTGCGTCGACGTCTCTTCCTTGATCTGGGAGCTTCAAAGTAAGATGAGGGTTGATCTACTACTGTAGACAACAAAGCAAGGCTGCTCAATTTCTCCATTGATAAAATATATTCACAACTCTACAACATAAAAATTCATAAAAAATCTTGTAGAATATAGCATATACTTTGTTGTCTACAGCTGATGTTCAGCCAAGATCGAAAAAACTTCGGGTGGGCTACTTGGCTGGATGTCACGGTTCAAATGACCCTAGGGTGAATCTACTCTGAACTATCACTTTAAGTCTCCTGAGCTCAGCTCCAACCTCCAACCTGAAGAAGGGATTTGAAAAAGTCTGGGTTGGGGACAAGCCCGAAACAGTGAAATTCTTGCACATTTCAATTTTCAACACACTGAAAAAGTATTAAAATGTTACCATTGAGACACAGTTATTTTTTTCATAGCTACTTAACAAATGCAATAATTTTCCAAAAAAACAATTTTTTCTTGAAAATGTACCCTGGGGACAGAAAAACTCTAAAAAACTAAGGGAGTTTTTCTATATTAGCTGCATCTGTCCTCATCTCAAATGTGTCTCCATGGGTTGGTTGCTCATGCAGGACAAAATTACCTTCAGTCATGCCTTGAAAAAAACACTCTAGTTGTGTGACTTCCATGTGGGTGACAGTTGCAATGTGAAAAGAATGTATTTTAGCCCTAATCTTGATCGTTTCTTGACGATAAACCAACTGATGATATTCTTAACCCAACCAGGAAATTATAACGTTTTTCAGTAAAGTGCTGTCGTCATATTGACTGCATGTAACTCCATTGATCTTGAAAATGCGTTATTGATGTATATATGATTGAAAGTTTTAGTCTATGTCAGGTAACATGATAAGTATGTCAGAACTAATTAGCATCAAGTGTTTCCATCTGCCCATAAATACCACAACAATTCTTCAAAAAAGGCATAAAACAACCACAGGAGAAACAAATTTTTGCAGTTATAAGGACTTAAATGAGTTCTCTTTTAATTCCAAGAATTCTACTGAAGCAGCTGAATGGAAGTCAGCCATCATTTTCTAAATTCCAAGTATATAATGTGATCAACAAAGATGGGCCAATTTATCGTCAGAAAGAGAAGCAGTATAGTTATTTGACCTGTTCACACTCACACAGACAACATCATCAGGCTTGCCCCTCTGATTTTGTCTCTTTATCAAGAATGATCACAAATCCCTGTGAATGACATCATCTTATTCTGGTGAGTTGAAGCCAAGCAGACACAGAGAGAGGCAGCACCAAGCAGTGCATCCAAATCCAAGCCCTCAGCAGTCACTCTCTTGAGCCAGCAGACCTGGACAACAGCAGAGGACAAATATGCCAAATAACCCTCCATCCCCTCCAACCATCTCCCAAACCCAGCTCTCGCCCCCCACTCCCACCCCCTCATTACCCCCCTCTGCTGTTGAAAGCTTGGTTACATCATCCGCAGTGTCCACATTTCAATAATACCTCTGAAATCTCCCACTGGCAAGAGGACGCGGGTGTTGGGGGACTGGGATGGATAAAGAATAATATCCAAAATGCATGATAAATAAAAACAACACATACAGAGGAGTCACTGAAGCTATGTTGAAAGAGTAAAATCTAAAACATTTCCAACATGACCAAAGAATGTAACTTTCTTTGTTTCCTCTTCGTCTCGCGTAATCCGTGCATCTAGACGTGTAGTGGTAAGCGTTTGTATTGACTCAGGCTGGTCAGCCAAGCCCTCTTTTCAATCCCTCCACCCCCCATCCATCCAATGAGGTGGGGGGGGGGGCTCTGAGCTCCACACAGGCCCAGCCATAGCAGACATTTTTGTGGTGAAATCATTAAACCCACGTGCAGCTCTCTCTCTGTGGTCACTGGGGGTCGTGCTCCTCTGCCTTTAGCTGAATAAATCATAAAGTTTGCCGGGAGACCACACAAGAAGCCAGCCCAGTGAAGCCAGAGCATCCAGCCTGTGCAGCCAGCGCAAAACACATGCACACGCACAGCCCCAGACCTTGTTATTTTTCAGGAAAAACCCCGGCAGTGAGACAGAGGAAGTGAGAAAGAAAGTGGAGGAGGCAAACCAGTAAAAGCACAAAAAACGGACAGAATATTTAAATGGAAATAATGTCAGAATAATTTTACGACGTCAGAAATCACAAGTCAAAAGTTTTTTTTCTAAAACATGAAAGCCAAAAGGATTAAAAGGGATAGGCTGAGTTTAGTTAATGAAAAAACTGAAACAAAAAACAAACAAAAAAAAGACGTTTTTTTTTTTCAACTGTGGGCTCAGAAGCATCATAAAGAAGAGATATTCCCTCCCATTCTGTGTCTGAATGACCTCGCCAGACTGATCCTTCAGACAAGACTTCTCTACAAGAGGAGGAAACACAGCTCTGTCTGAGGATCACTTACTGTCTGGGTACATATTTGCAGGATGCACCAATAAATACCATACATTACTCGGACGGATCATGACTAAAACAGAGGAGTGGAGGCTGCTCTTTTGAAAACGCATCAGAGCTACATTTCCATGTTAGATCATACAAAAGAGTAACAGGGCTGCATGTCTTTGTTTAAGTGAATACAAATAATTACCTAAAGCTGTTCTAAGAGTTATTTTGACAGTGTTATGAATGATAAAGTGATTATGATTACACAAATATATAATGATTGCAACATGCTGAATATAGTGGGGCATTTAGCAGCTAAAGAGTCAGGTGCATCCTTCTGGAGCTGATAGATATCAAAACAAAACTGAAATCAGAAGGAATTTAGTATTTTAGTTGTCAGGTGAAATACAACCCCCCACAAAGATTCTGGAAGGGAATTCTTTCTGATTCCCATTTGTATTTTGAAACTTGACACTATTGCTCATCATCTGCGTATAATTAAGTTTTTCTATCACCTTATTTAAATATATCTGCATTCAGATGCAGTCCTTACACAAACATCCATCATTCACATATCTATCGCTTAAGCTAGAAGCACTTTAATATTGGCTGTTGCCCTAAGACTGCCCAGTCATCAGATGATAGCTGAAGGGTTCAACTCCAAATGATCCAATCAGAATGGAGGAAGTTTTGGGTGTAAGTCTTTAGATATGTCACTAAACTAATCAGTTACATCCCAATCCTTGGGCTCACAATACAACTCACCATATATTCTCATGACCATATATTCTCAATAAAATGATTGTTGACTGGGTATAAAGGAGTACTAAATTCAGAATGTATTCAAGATGATTTGTGCAAAGAAGTAAGTAAATTTAAAGCAGAGTCAAGTATACAAAAGTTGGTGGACCTTTTTTTATATTTATCTGAACATTTCTATCATTAGAATATAAATACTATCACTCCACAAAAATCCGGTCGTAAGTCACACCGTACAATGACAACATGTGGAAGTTGTGTGTCCTGTATATGTGTCACTCCAGCTTCTCAATGTGGCATGATAATGCACGGCTGATCTTTCGAATGTCTGAAGAGAAGAGAAAGAAAAAAAAGAAGATGAGAAGCAGCAAGTAGAGCTGTATCAAGTGACAGAAAAATGGCATAAGGGTCACTTTATCCCAACACTACTTTATTTTCATTTTCCAAACCCTGCATTTTAAATTATTCATATTCAGATCCTTTTTCGCCAAACACTGTAAAATCCAGCGTAAACCCAAATGCTTTGATCAACTAAAGACAGGACATACTGTATTTACTGCTGACTTTTTTATGTGGCTACATGCAAATAAAACTGATCAACTCTGACAGCTCATATTAAAGGACAAGACCGTTTTTTTGACATTGGGCCCTTGATTTCACATTATAACATGATGTTCTACTCACCCCTGCTTGTTGTTGGTAATTTGGAGCTGTTCCGAAGATATTCGAGAGGCGTCTGGCTGCTCTCTTGAGATATTCGGCCATGAAACGGTTTCCTATGGGCAACGTTATACAGGCACAAACTATGCTGTTTATAATTTATTAATTACTGTACACTAGCACTGATAACGTGGAGGTGCGTCGCTTACTTAAAAAAATCCGGGTTACTGTAATTTTGAATTTTTGTCGTAAAGTGGGTGTTACTGACGTCATCATCGTGCTACTACCACACACAAACACACACAGACTTTACGAAAAAAATTCTAAATTACAGTAACCCGGATTTTTTTAAGTAAGCGACACACCTCCACGTTATCAGTGCTAGTGTACAGTAATTAATAAATTATAAACAGCATAGTTTGTGCCTGTATAACGTTGCCCATAGGAAACCGTTTCATGGCCGAATATCTCAAGAGAGCAGCCAGACGCCTCTCGAATATCTTCGGAACAGCTCCAAATTACCAACAACAAGCAGGGGTGAGTAGAACATCATGTTATAATGTGAAATCAAGGGCCCAATGTCAAAAAACCGGTCTTATCCTTTAACAGTGACTCTCCCACGTTGGTGCCTCAACAGTATGAACAATGTAATGTAAATCATAAAGTGAGATAGGAGTGAAAAATGTTTAATTTGCCAAACAGAAACTATTTCTTTAAAATTGAATAAATAAATTAAATTTCACAAAGTTTTGGACTGATTCTACTTGTTCGAGTGAACATGGATATTTTGAAAACTGTAGACTTTTCTGTGCGTTTGCGCCCATTGTCGTCATGGAGTTTTTAACAGTTTTTGGACACTGAATCCAAAAAAGATTTTTTTTCATACTACAACTGTAATGTTTATGTGTGGACTGGAAAAACTGAGTTTTTGGCTTTTGTCATCAGACGGTACGCTGCTATCTCCTTGGTTTCACATCAAAATATGTACAGATTTCCCCTTTATTTAAATGGCAATGCCAATATAGCACTGAAACTGACTTTGCTGTCAGGACGTTTTACATTTTTGCAAATAAAAGCTCTATTACAAGCAGGTTATATCAAGGAATGTAGGGATCAAGATGCAATAGATACAAGATAGTTTTATTTGTCACATACACAATCATACATAGTACAATGTGCAGTGATTTTTTTCCTTGTCCTGCTACCAATGAAATGAGAATTAAAATTAAATATGGTCTGGATATGTTATGGAGTATAATGTTAGATAAAACAAGTATAAAAACACAACTATCGTTACCCACAATGTCGGTTTTGGACCAGGCTCAGCTGGACCTCAAGTTGGTGAGACAACTTTGAGACCAAGGTGGTTTTCACTCAGGAATGGCAAGAGAATTTTCATATGTCCAGGAGATCGCCATTGCATTTGACCAAGTTGCTCTGCCCCTAAACTGAAGGGCAGGGAACTGTTATGAGATCACCTCTCATAACAGACATGCACAGTGTGAGATCTTTTTGTGAATGGTGCTGTGTGCAAGTGATTTTCTTTTGAAGACAAAAACACATTTTTATAAAAAAAAAAATACCCATAATTGTATGTCCTAAGCCTGACTGTCTTCCTCCCCCGCTGGTGTGGTCATGTTGCGCTGGTATCACTGTGGAATCCCAAGCAGGATACACCCAGCATGTGGATGTAGGTTGCACAGTTTAGCAACCTTGGTAACCTAGTCCAATGCAGGAAGGTCACTGAAATATTAAGTCTGCAGTGAGCATTTTGATTTCACATCAAAGTATTTTCATTGGTTCAAAAAAGCTCTGGTTGACAATTATTGTGGTTTATTTGAGCTGATCTTTGAAAAAGGGTGTCATCTGAGAGCAATGGCTATTCTGTTATGATTTCGAGAATTTCATTAATTACTTTGGTTATTGTTTTAAAAATGTATGTTTGTCTGGTGGAGCATAACATATTTATGTAGAATTATTTTAGCTTTACTCTAAATGTTGAAGTCTTCAAGAAACTTTCTCCGAAAGCAAATTAAACACTCATTCGTATACACTACCAATTCACTGTCATCTACTTTGAGTTTTTTTTTTACACCTTCTGTCCTCCTTTGTTGTCTGTTTTTTTCCACACTCTTATCAAGCTTGTGTCACCTGACTAAAAGATGGGGGTTGTCACATGTGTTATGGTGAGAAGTGTAAGTGGCGGAGCAGCCTAGAGAAAGAGGTGAGGGTGAGGGTGGAGGTTGAAACTCTACCCTCACCGTTAACGGAGGCTGTAGCACCTCTCGACCTCTGGCCACACATTTCTGGGTGAACTTTGGCCCTATGACCACACCAGTCGAGTTGGGTAGCTCTTCAAGTCAAACATGCACATACATACACACAAAGAGTATATCATGACACACCCTCTGGCTTGTAGTCAGGCAGCTATTACCTGGAGATTGTATCAGTGTCAGTTTGTGGGGGATTCTTGCTCCCTGGGGTAAAGCACAGAGGGCAGGCGCCTGATCTTCTGTGAAATGTTAATGTGGAACAAAACAGGCTGAACTCTGGAGTGTGGCAATCCATGGAGCCAGGCTCATTGGTTAAGAAACTCTATCCCCTCTAGCATCAGTTGGCATGTGACCAAGCAAAAACATATCAGTCAGCTTTGAGTGTTTTGCTTCTTAAGCTCACATTGATGGTTCCCCCAGCTGGATAAGTAAAGCATGATTTACTGTATATCTATAGCACTCTGCCCTCATTAAATGAGACAAAAATCTCCCCTTCAAGCCACAATAAGGGTGTCCATTAGCACTGGTATTCCAATTTTCAAGACAGTAAATTGGCCAAGGAATGCAGCTTGTTGTCTTATCAAAGTCTAGAAGCAAGGGATCTGGAAATGCCTTGCTTTGTTGAGCGTTTAGTTTATCTGTCCCTTAATTGCACATTGTAAAACTGTCTCTCTGGGCTTCTTGCTCTCCCCAGTGGCCAATGTAACCATCTGGCCCTTGCAAAGATCTGAGCAGGAAGTTATGTGAGACGTCAGAGGATAGGAACTCTGATAGCCTCACATGAAGTTGGCTGATTTTTCAGCATTCCAGTCATTGCCTGAAATACCTGTGACTGAGTGTCTGGCTGCATCACTAAGGCTGTCGGTCTTCAGAGAACTTTGCTGCTGTACGAAAACAACAACAAAGTTAAAAAGTTTTTCATGTCTTCCAGTACAAATAAGTCAGCATTGGTATACACGGGGAAACGTTGATGTCACTAAACCGTGTCTAAATGGTACATCGAATAAAAATTCTGGCTTCTCTTGAACTAATAAACAGGTGGATGAGCCACACAGCTAAATCCTGCATGCATTTTCTCTATGGGGAGCACCTGCTATATTCCTGCACAAACACAACTCTTGAGAAATGAAATGTGTCAATGGCACAGAAAGACATCTCTTCATTCAAAGGATTGTGAAGTTATCAAGACATGTACTCTTTGTCTACCTTCATAGATGTGGTCCGGACCTTTAACAGTAAACCACTCTGTCAACACATGTGAGCAGGTGGCTGGCAGCTACCCCCCAAAAAAGTCACATAGTGCAGTTGTACGAGATGAGCATGATCACATCCTGCATCACTACTCACCCATTGAGTTGAACGGTTTCGGAAAGCTGGAGACAGACACAGTGATATTAAGACAAGGAGGCCCAAGGAGAGTCAACCCTAACAGGGCACCCACTCTGCACAGATCCCTCTTTATGCTTCTGTTTATTATGGTCCCGACTAATCCATGCCTTGTGCACTACACCAGAGCTGCAAGATGTCAACATCTTGCTGGTGGTTTGCAGGGTTCCAAACAACAGATAGGGTGCACTGAACTTACCATGTAAACTTTATAAAACACGTTCAGCAGAACTATAATTATTTAGAAAACCAGAGCATGGGAACGTTCTTAGTATAGAAGGGTGGGATTATATTTATTTATTTATCTATTTATTGAAATAATACAACTTCATATGGCTCATTGGATAGCTCTTTAGATTGGTTGAGGGACCAAACAGTTGACATGAATGATTAATGTACTCAGCTTTCCCCAATATAGGCAACACACATGTTTAGGTATGACAACATTGGTGTCTTAATCATCTAATGAGCGGTTGTGGAATATGTAGAACACTTTTTTTTCTTGTAGAGCATGCTTGGAAAAAAAAAAAAAAAAAAAAAAAAACGGCGGTGAGAGGGGTTGTTGGTGAGGAGTGAGGGGGGTTATTTTTGTGAGCACCCCTACAATGCTCCACCTGTGCCTCAGCCATACCCCAGAGGACCACCCACTTAGGCAGAGAGAGGGCAGTGGAGAATCCCTATAACCTCTTTGGGTGGGCAATAAGGCCCTGCGCTGAAGTAGAGTGTTTCAGGCAACTGAAAGCCTCAGGAGGAATGACTCCCGGCAAACACTATCACATCACCAGCAAAGAATAGCAAGTGTTGGTGTGAATTAGAGATGTGCTGCATTAGGGCAGCCTCTTTGTGTGTGTGTGTGCATAATAGTGTGTGGCTTGGTACATGTTCACATACATAGATATAATAATGTTTATTGAACTATGGAATTATACTATGCATTATGCTAAAATCATATTAATTACACTAATAACATATGTTCATGGAGGCATAAGAATTAACCATTAATTGTAAACAACATACAATAAATATAAAATATACACTAATTCTTCAACACATCCATGAACACTCCTTTCCTTCTTCAAATCAACATTTTCAGGTTTAATTCCCAGCAGATAACTGTGTTATGATACCCGCCTAAAGTAGCCAAACTCCACAAAAGATACTGAAATACTGACACAGACATGCTGAGATCTTAAAGATCAAAGATGCACTTCATCATTGAGCCAGATTTGGAACTTACAGGACCTTCATGGCAAAATTAATCATCCAGAGACCTATACATCAAGATATAGATCAACATAACTGTTATATAACAGGCAAAGTCTGGCACTGGCACGAGAATGGGAATAAACCAAAGCCAAAGTAAAAAAAACAAGCTCCTGGTGATTTTAAAAGACATGAAGTACAGGTTTCATAATAAGAGATATTCATTGACTAGATTTCTTTCCCAGCTAGGGACACAAGCAACTAAAAGACTAAATCTAGTCTGTTTCAAGCATACTCTGGCCTCTGGAGTTGAAGCCGTGACAGTTTTGAGGGACTGTGAAAGAACCAGCTGTCCACATGAGCAAAATGATGTGCAGAACTTGTACATGAAAAATATACACTTGTCA
This sequence comes from Odontesthes bonariensis, assembly GCF_027942865.1. Taxonomy (NCBI): domain Eukaryota; kingdom Metazoa; phylum Chordata; class Actinopteri; order Atheriniformes; family Atherinopsidae; genus Odontesthes; species Odontesthes bonariensis. The sequence continues at coordinate 14,707,875 of NC_134509.1, forward strand.
TTTACAAACAGAGCATGGTGCATCCATTGATGTTTATTAAGACTTTTTAAGACAACATACTGAATTGTAAATTACAATACATTTTACTGAAATAAACACTGTCTTAAAGTTAGTGTAAATCATAATGGCAAGGTGTGAGGATGAGCGTGTGGTTTGTTTGCTTGTATCATCTATATGTCTATGTGAGTGATTGATGTCTGAGGAAAAAGGTGAAGGCCTCCTCCCCGGTGGTCTGCCTGGGCTCTTAGCCACTGTGCAATGACCGCTGCCGCTGCTATCCCTGACCCACATCACCACATCATTGACACTAAACCGACCGCCAATCTTCCGTTGGCCCGTTGCCTTTGGCACAGACTACTCTGGAGCTGTTTGGATTATAACTCAGCTTCATAATGAAGCCTGAACCATAATGAAGGGGAACACTGTGTCCACAAACTACAAGATAAAGTTTGTTTGTCTATTATTATTGTCAAGCTGATTTATATTTTTCTTCTTTCAAAGAAATGTTGAGAAGACTGCCGCACAGGCCAACACTGCGGTGCACGTGTTAAGTGGCAAACACGGGGAGGATAAAACAGCTCAGGAACACTATCCCATGTTCAAATAAACAGATGTGTGTGGGGTCTGAAGAACAAACACACATTCATTAGGTGTCTCTGTGCCTCTAGACCTGTGATGTTTGAGCAGCCATACAGACGCACATTCAAACACACTCACCCAGACACACACACACAGATATAGATATACATACACACAATAACATGTGCGCTCTCCATTACGTTCTTTCTTTTTATCGCTCATTCTCACACACACAGAGTCCAGCCAACCACCAATTAGACAATCAAACAGCTCTTCTGACCCTTAGCTTCTCTGGGATTTGGAGTTTACACCCGGACATGGGCCGCTCACTCCTGTTTACCCAAGAAACCTGACTGATGGATTGTATTGTTTGGCCTTTCACAGCTATAATTGGCTCTGTTGTATAGGTTAAAGCTTGGGATATATTCTGCAGACCCCAAACATGCCACACATGGCCTCTGGGTCAATAACACTCCTATCAGTCCAGGGACCCCTAAATGGTAAAAGGGTCAGGAGTGAACGTCAGTGGCTCGCTAACGACATTAGTCCATGACTTCACCATCATAGTCTTCTTTCATCTCTTTGCTCCTGAACCAGAGACACATGCATGGCCAAGTATGCCTTCTAACCCCCTCCCAGCACCCAGTAAATATTTAGTCAGGACTCCAGACACACATCAAGTCCAAACAACCTGCTAAGCAATTATCACCGGCATCATCTGTATACTGCACTGCCTCCTCCATGGATACATGGAGGCAGTGCCAGTTTGGTATTTGGTTTTAAAACGCTGTGGGATATTTTGTTAGCTTGAAATGTCAAACTGTGCTGACTGTATGTTGACTATCATTATGACTCCGCCGAACAAGAAAACATCCATTTTGTGCTGTAAAGTCAAGGCTATAAACAACATCCATTTGCTGGACTGACTGTGCTTCGGCCCTCAGCAGCTCTCACAAGTTTCATAGCACTTTGAATATGAAAGTCGACTAATTAAAGCAAAATGTACACTAAATTCTCAGTCTCCAAAGCAAATAGCCATGTTGGTAATTTTGATGGTACAGCATTGCAGCTTCACTGGGAAAACTGTCAGGCATCACATACATTATTTTGATGAAATTTCAAACCCATCAAATCTTCAGGAAAAAATCTTCTTAAACACGTGATTGACATAAAAGTCAGTCAACGTTTTAGCGGACACGAGTTAATTATCTAAATGCAAAAGGACCTTTCTGAATGTCAAAAAACTTGATGGAGAGGTGGATCAAAGGTCAATGACTAACCCAACAAATAAAAACCAGGTCATGTGATCCAGGTCACTTTCTTTAAAACTGTGACAGCAGTATATGTATTCTCTGGGTGTCCCTCCAATTTGCTTGTGAGCCTGTTGTATTGCACATTATGTCATGTATTTCACATCGAGGCTGGTCACACACTTAAAGGCGGGGTAGGGGATCTTTTTCTGGAACATTTTTTTACATATTGCTTGAAATACTCTTCACACCCCCATTGCAACCAATTAATTAAAAGTTTTGACACAAATATGAAAAGTTTTAGTGGCCTCTAGAACGTACAATCTAGGAAAAACAGTATCCAATCATTGTGAACGGACCGTTCACAATGATTGGATTCTGATGCCGTCTATCAAACTGCAACCTGCTCCTCCCTCCCCCTCCTTCCCCCTGTGTGCGTACCCTGCTCCGTAAACGAATTACGCGTCCAGAAGCTTGGCAGGAAGCTAAACTAGAGCCAGCTTGGCTAGCACCTAGCATTATTAAACGTATAGTTAGCATAAACTAAATACTAAATACGGCAACGATCTATGCTTGCTGTCAGAACAGCGCTCGTGCACCTTCGTGCTCGTGCGCGTTCATGTACTCTAGAGGCGTGCCTTCGGGGGGAAAGTGAAGAAAAGGGTTGGGACTTTTTACCGGTGTATTTTCAAAATGCAGCTTCGCTGGACTCAAAATCCAGGATCTCCTACCCTACCTTTAACTACCAAAAAGGAAAATTTTTGGTAGTTAAGTTGACACAGTTTAAATGTCAATGAGATCCGCTGCGATGAAAAATGATTTATGCATGTGGATTTACAAGAATAATAAATGTCTAAACCACTGGTTGCTAAGCATACAGTAAAGACAGATAGAAAAAAACACAACCGTCTCCATTTGGCCACAGATTAAATTGTCACACTTCGGTATGCAAACATTAAAATATGGCTTCATATCCTCTGCCTCTCTCTAATGAGGCTGCGGGAACAGTGATCTATGGATGTCTAGAATGGTAGAGTACATCTCGGAGATTCCGCTGTTTTCAGTACATGGATTTTTCTTCCCCAGTTTTTTATGTGTTCAAAGGTTGTGTTACTCTCTCAAGTTGCATTTTAATACTAGAGGTCGAGGACTTGCGTAGCAAAAAACAACAACTAAATGAGCTTGCAATCTAATATCTGTGGATCTCGCTGCTACTAGAAACTAAATCAGAAACTAATGCTGCGTTGTTTTGATGGCCACTCAGAGCACAAGGTTTGGAATGAGAATAAGTAAAATGTTGGAATTTGTGACTGAATTTGAAATAAACAGTTAAAATTGTGATGAATAAGAAAGGGCAAAGTTGTCCGGTATGCGTGCAAACAGGGTGGGAGGATCGATGTTAGAGATCTGGAAAGATGAGGTGCGAAAAGCAGCAGGAGATAAGAATACGTCACTATAAAAAGAGAAGAAGAAGTTCATTCCATCACTGCAGAAAAAAAAACAAGACCACCTTGCTATGTGATCACACCAGTCGATGACATCACTGAATATCTTGGACTACATCTGTCAAGAAAGTAATATAATCTAATGTTATTCACCAGACACAGTTACCTTATGTGGGAAGTTACGAACACATTGCAAATGAAATCACTGTAGGACAAGGTTGAGAGGAGCCATGTGTCTTTGGTTCCTCTAGTTTGACACAGTAACTATAGATTGGACAGGAACCAATTTCTTCTATCCTCGAGCTTTAATGTTGTCAAAATCATGCTGAAGACAGAAAGGCGGACATACAAACAGGCTTAAGGTGACTTTTGCCTGGTGTCATTTTTTTCTTGTTTTGATCAAGGTAACATCTCTGGTAACATGAATTACAGATGCTCCATGTTAACTAAGTCGGTGCAAGCCTTATCTGATTACTTGGTATTCTTTCCTCTCATGCAAATATGGTCATTTACTAAAAATCAAGATGACGATGGTCAGAACTTAAGGCTTCAAAACATTCATCCACAAATCAACAGGCGTTGTCACTGGGAATGGTAACTGACATCTGAAATAAACAATTTAAAGTGCGGTGACAAAATGTGTGTTTTTAACACATATCATTATAATGTTGTTATGTGACCATGGACTGCGATTGAATTGCCTTTTTGGGGTCAGTAGAGCTGTCTGAATCTGAATCATTTCATTGTCTCCTACCCTTACTCTAATCATCAACTGAATGCCTAACGCTAATCTTAACTCTATTCCACCCTTAACCATGAAACCAAGTTTAGACACTGAAAAAAAAACACACTTGTGGGGTCCACCATTTTAGCCCACACAAAGCGTCCAGATCCTTTAGTGGCCTCCCAGTTTTCGGACCCCATCAATACAGAAAAACAAGACCACACACACACATACACACAGACTCAAAATGTCCCTGATTGAAATGCAGTCAGACTAAATCTGTCAGGTCACATACATTTTGGTGCATCTGGTGAAAAATGTAAACAAAATTTACTTTGATTGTCAAAGTTAATTCCAAAACTTCATACAGCCTGCAAACAGCAGTACCATAGACAAACACATCTGTAAAGGTTTTTCTTCCTACCTGCTGGGCAGCTCTGTCTACTTCTTTGGACTTTTCTCCTCTGTGAGTAATGCATAATAAAATCCACAATTACCTAAAGTAGACAAGAGAGAAAAGCAGCTAGTTACATATTTAAAAGTGACTCTTAACAGTTAAATCTCAACACTTTCCACAGTGATCACTTAGTGAGTGGCATTTATCAGTTCTAAAGAGATATAGAGAACTATCCTTATTAAATTCATTTAGCAACTCAACTCAGATTTAATGTTCTATTATGTTCCCAAATTTGTATCAAATGTTTAAGATGCAGAGTTAGTATAGCAGACAACAGAAACCAACAGATGATAGACAGAAGTCTCCTTCGAATAACTGCTTAATTCATCTTTTTTGAATAGCTTTTTGCACTACAGTGTAAAACATGAAGCTCAGGAGTTCAAGATTGCTTGAACATTACTGATGTGATCCAACTGCATAGTGCTATCCAGATGACCACACAAATATTTGGAGTACACAGGGATACTTGGCAGTCTTCTCCTCTCTGAAACAGTATGTAAGCCACAGGTTGTGAAAGACTGGTAGGAAGAAAAAATCCACTTTCCCAAGGAAAGACAAGTGTTGAAATTCATCAGAATTTTGCACTGTGGTGCACAAATGATTTATGATCAATCCATCCTCTAATTTGCTTGCTGGTTTATCTCATCGGCTCTGCTGAGCTTGGTCCGTAGATATCAGAATTCACAGAGCGCTTTTGGTGGGCTGAGTGCACCACAAGAACATAAAGGCTCAGTTCATTTAGCATCGTAATATAAAACATGCCATATGGCTTCTATGTCTTGGCCTGTAAAATCATAACAACCTTACTAATCAAAGACATTGTGTCAAAGGAATACAGATCCCAGTTGTGGCCTGATGTTGGCAGGCCCCCCCCATTTACTTTTTTATATTCTTCTTCCAAAGGGTGAATAAAAAGACAGCAATTTACGGCATATACCACAAACGCTTAAGGCCTGTGAGCTCCAACGTTAAACACCTGCTCATGCTGGCCACAATTCATGTAACAAAACTGCTGTTCACAATTATGTAGTATTTCATTTTTTCAAATCCTTAAATCAGAGTAATGGCTCACCAAAATTAAAAACAAAAAAAGAAAACATTTTGCTCCCTTACCCCTTGGTGATGTTTAGCATGCAGATAGTTTTGGTCTTATTTGTGCTGTTTGAGAGATGTCATAAAATAGGTGAAAACACAAAAGGTGAATTGAATTGAATTTGTTGCTGCTGTTGAATTTTTCCTCCAAAGTATGAAAAGTTCTTGCATTTTGTCAGCAGGTGTTGACGAAAAGCTGCGGCAGTTTTTTCGTGAGACCATATTGTTTAAAAGTTGTTGACATGGCCGAGCTGTGAGAATAAAATATCAACATCTTTCGTCTCTACGATATGACCCCAGCCATTCTTCTGGTTCTGTATAATCCTGATAAGCACATCAACATAACACTAGAAAAAAAAATTGTCTAGTTCGCACCATAACAGCACTTTTAAAATTCATGTAAACACAGTCTGGCAAAAATCACATGAAATCAAGTTTCTTAAAACTGGACTACACCCTGATAATAGAGTTGGATATCAAATGACACCTGGATGTATCTGCTCAACTAGACTCAAACGGGGCTTTGTACCTGCTCCAAGATTCCATCTTTTTGTAAAAAACAGTAAAGCATTAAGTATGCATTAATTCAGCCAAATTCCCAACAAAGCTGCTCACATTCACCTGTTTTTCTGTTTCTTTTGACAGATGGCTAAACATGTCAGAAATTGTGACTTATAATCATCCCATGAAGAATATGTGACAACTTAAAACACTTTCACACTGTCGCTCTGCTCTAATAAAATCCTGATTTTATAACTGCATCGTCTTCTGACAAAATCACCACTGAAGTAACTTAAAGATAACATCTGTGTATTGGTCAGCTCTGCTCGAATGTACGATGATCTCCCACAGAGAATGTTAGAGGTGACTAAGCTTGACTAACCTCTTCTTGTTACATGTCTGAATGTTTCTGATGTGAAAGAGCCTGCTGTTACTATTGTTCTTACTCCCAACTCTTCATCTCATGCATGCAGGACCCTGAAAGGCTGTAAGCCAAAGCCAAACTATGATCCTTTCCAAACTCTAACCAAATTTCCTGGTGCCTAAACCACGTCAAACGGTGCATAAGCAAGAACCTCCAAACATATATTGGTCTCATACTTAAAGTGATAGTTCGGAGTAGATTCACCCTAGGATCATTTGAACCGTGACATCCAGCCAAGTAGCCCACCCGAAGTTTTTTCGATCTTGGCTGAACATCAGCTGAGTTACTGAGTTATCCCGAATAGCTTAGTACAAGCGCTAATGGAACCTGGCAGTATCTCCAAAATTACCACACTAAAATCACATGCCATGACACCAAACTTCTACAGTAGTACAAATATGGTCTGTACTCACAAAACGATGCATTTGGAAGTTTGTACAAAGTAAGTACTATGTAAGATAAGGGTTGATCTACTACTGTAGACAACAAAGCAAGGCTGCTCAATTTCTCCATTGATTAAAATAAATTCACAACTCTACAACATAAAAATTCATAAAAAATCATGTAGAATATAGCATATACTTTGTTGTCTACAGTAGTAGATCAACCCTCATCTTACTTTGAAGCTCCCAGATCAAGGAAGTGACGTCGACGCAGCTTTAGCAGCAGAGAAGCTATTAGGCTTGTGTTAATAATAATAAACTCCTGGACTATTTTCAAACTTCCAAATGCAGCGTTTTGTGAGTACAGACCATATTTGTACTACTGTAGAAGTTTGGTGTCATGGCATGTGATTTTAGTGTGGTAATTTTGGAGATACTGCCAGGTTCCATTAACCCTTGTACTAAGCTATTCGGGATAACTCAGTAACTCAGCTGATGTTCAGCCAAGATCGAAAAAACTTCGGGTGGGCTACTTGGCTGGATGTCACGGTTCAAATAACCCTAGGTTGAATCTACTCCGAACTATCACTTTAAATAAAGGAAGAATGAGTTTGTCAGCTTCGACAATCAAAATTCTGTCACTAGAATGAAGGTCCTGCAGCTCCACCCTCATCAACCTCCAAATATGGACTTTGTTGCTGTTTCATGTATGTCTAAGCATCTGTTTGTCAAACGTTCAGAAATGTTAAGATTATGGGTACCAGTAACTTGCTTTTTAGTCTAAGAACTGGGATAATTGTTGGCTTTTTCTGTGGAATATTCCAAAAAAGAAGGCACTCAGACAGCCATTTGCACAATTCAAACTGATCATGCTGGCCATATAAGTCATAGAAGCCATCTGACAGACGCATCACTGCATGTATGATGAGGAGAGGATGGATGTGCAGCAGAGGCAAATGTTTTATCAGAGACTTTGTACATATAAACTTGAGTAAGTATGCTTAAAATCCTTGGTGGTCCAACGCTGCTATCAGCATCTGGAATGTAACACAGTGGGGACTGCACCCAAAAAGTTCTGCTCTGTATCTTTGCAATTAGCTGAAGATAAACTTGGGTTTTACACTGTCCTGATCCACCCCTTTGTTTCTTGAATTATTCACAAACCGATCTTTCCCACAAGAAAGTACAAACATCTAGCCTGTGTTTATGGTCACTGACTTGTGTTAATTTCTTGTCTGCTTTAAATGGCTGCGAGAACATAAGGGCATGATAATGAAGCAATGTTTATGTTTTTGAGTTCTTGGTGGTAATAGGTCTGCAACTGTTTGCGTATTTTGTTTTCTTGTGTAGATTGGTCTTTGCACATGTATGGAAGACATCTGTGAGTTTGAGACCATATGAGACAGCCTGTCTGTGTATGTGTCAGTGGGATGGAGGGTTTGAAGAATGGCAGGGGGCATACAGTGGCAGACAGGGCAGTGACCCCATTAGTCTGAGATGAACCCTGCTGAGAGAAGTCTGAGGATGGGACACAAGTGCTCAATCACACTCAGTGTGTTTACGTGCGCTTTCATTACTGGGTTATTGTCACATTTCTGCATAAAGATAAGATTTTTTTTTCTTTTTAAGTCATGCCAAATGAGGATTTTGTTCTTGTGGGTAAAATGGCGAGTTCAACAAAAGAAATGCAATGAATTTCTTGGTTTGCGTGTACATCTATTTGTGTGCATAATCAGGTTTTCATACATACTCATGTGAATGAGATCATTATGTTGAAAGTACTGCTGTGACACCTCAGCAGTTAAAAGGTAGTTTCCAAAGGCTGTGCATCCTTATTGCCAATAAAACAATTAAATCCAAAAAGAGCTGAAACTAATACCAAAACAGATGAGTCTGAACGTGTCCGATTCCACGTTTAATTGAAATCCCCTCATCTATAATCTACTTGGCAGAGTAAAACACTGTTTTTATCATATTTTTGTCAGCATTTTTTCATTTCTTAAAGCAAACAAAAGACAACCGAAGAGACAAATGCTTCTTAAACCAGCAACCAAGTCTACTATGAGAGGCTTTTTTACAAGTTTGTTTTGCTGTTGATATTACAGTTTCTTTCTCTGTTGAGACCAAAGTGAGACCACTTTCTTTTTTTAAACTTTTGTTCTCACTCACTGTTTTTTTTATGGCATGAAAAGTTGAGATTAACACATCTGTTTTTTACTTCACCAGATTTATTGAAGGGAATTGATATTCATATCTAATGAATTTTATATTTCCAAGTAATAATTTTTTTCTTGCTTGTGGTGACTGACTCAAAACTGCCATGATTGGGGCCAGCATGGAGACCACCTTCTGACATGAAGCTCACGCAGCTGCTAATGAAAACCTTAAGGCCATGAAGAGGTAAAACACATCTGACTAATGTGCAGTTGTGCATGACCAATTCAGAGACTTTGTAGCTATTAAAGTGTTGGGTGATAAATAAAGAAAAGTAGCAGGGGCAGGGTAGTAATGCAGCTGGACATAAATAACAAAACATATTAATGTCACACTGAGTTTAGAGCGACCGAGGCTAACAAAAGAGGCGGCAAATCTAGCTCTTTACAGTATTCTAGACAGTGCTTCAAAGCTAACATCAAATATGTTCTGGTTAGTATGAGCCAAAATCACAAAGGAGAGTCCCGTTTGAATTACATTTAGGGAGGAAATATGAAAATATATACTGTAACAACTGGCCAGTGTCCTCAAGCAGACATACCGTGGACTTACTGAATAGAATTAGAACAAAAACATCCTGACAAGAGAAGCTACCACTTTATAAAAATGACTCATGGCTGGTAATCAGATCCCAGACAAAGGGGAAGTTTTCACTTCATCTTTTTGATATAAAAGAACAAGGTCCAGGCAAGGAAACATTACTCTGAAATGAGACCTCAAAACAATTCCCTTGAGTAATAAATCACAGTAAGTTCCCAAACAGTGACCTTTGTATTGGGGGGATGAAAGGAAAAAAATCTCAAACTGATTCCACACCTAATGGCCTTCTTTGGAATGACTGTTCCAGTCACCTCTTCCCCTTTATGTTGTAAAATGATCCCACTTATGCACAGAGAATAGTGCAGACGAAGAATTCCCGGTTCATTTTGAGTCCTGAAACCGGGTTTTGTCCACTTATATAATGTTTTACATCAGACCAATCAAACCCATGCTGAAAACCTTATGAAAAACTTATTTAGTCATTTTCAACTTTAAGTAACATTTGATGAATCTAAGTAATGTTGGAACTGATCAATATGGTTGGCCGGTCTGCTAAAATAAAGATAGCTCTTACTGAGAAAATATGTAGCTGAAAAAATGTGTCATGGCATTTGATATCCCGTGAACTTTTCTGTTTCTAGAATAGGCTGCAAAACACTGCTGAATATTTTCTTTTGAATGGATTTGCAGGTGATTGCTTGCTAATGACATTGATTAATCAAAATATACATTAAAAATAACTGTAGGTGTACAAGTGCAGACACACTTGTGCACTCTCCTCTGCCAGACTTACTCAGATACCATGAGTTGAAGGAGCACGCAGTTACTCAGGCCTACCTGAGCGGGAGCTTGAGAGGCCAAGCAGGAACAGATGGGTTGAGGACAGTGGGGTACTGGGAACATGGGAGTAAAGGAAGGGAGAGAAGAGAGGGAGAACATCGACAGTCAGGGACCACCATCACTGTTGCCCACACCAGACTACATTTACCACCAGCTGCCCGCCCCCATCTCATCTCACCAAAATCATTTTCAGTGCAGAGATTCTTGACTGTAATAAATCTGCAATTTGCACACATACGTATGGTGCCAAACATGGTACTACTTTGCGATCTGTTTAACCATGATGGAACCATTTACAAACAAGTGACCACAAAGAGTCATCAATCTGCACGTTGACCTCTTACTTGCCTTTAGGGGATTGTGCTATTCTTTATTATAGGGTTCAGAGAGGACCAAAGAAACTCAAACAGGGAGGAAATGGAAAGAGTTGTTTTCAAAGCAAAGTAAAGGGGCAATTAGCCAAGTACTAACAGGACGGTGCTATGGTCAGTCCAATTATTGTGTCCCTTCTGCTTTACGGTTTAAAAAAAAAAAAAAAAAAAAAAACATAAAAAAAAGATTTGATCAAAGTCAAGTTAAAGATTTGAAATCTGTGGGAGGTACAGTGACCCCTTCAAACCTCCCTAAGTTTGAATCTAAAAGTCACTGCAGTGAAACATCTGCAAATTCACCTCTCTGTGACTGATTTCTATATTCCCTGGGTGAAGCAGTGGAAGACAACAATGCTGTACTTATCTCTATGTACACATCAGACATCGGGCTTCAACAGTTAGAGGACACTCTGTCTTGTGCAACCCTGTCTCTCATGCCACCACACTAAGGAGCCCCGGGTGGCTTTACTTACTCATGCCATGTGTACACCTAAGCCAAACAAGGCCTAAGGACACTTCAGGGTGGTTCAGAGTAAGGAGGGGCGTAAGGAGGGGCAAGGAAGCTAAAGGCGAGGTAGTGTGGTCTGATGGCTGTAGCCTGTGATTTAGAGGCTGTTGATATCGGGCAGACAGCCCAGGCTCAGTCACTGACTCACTGTGGATGACGCTGCATAAGTCACTACACTTAAAATGTCCTCATGTGTTTAGATCTGTTCAAGTGGAAATCAGCCGCACTCACACAGCTGGAAATGGCTACTGGATCTGATTTTCTTGTTTCTCTCCTGCCTTTCCCTGAAGCCTTCACAAACAGATGGCAGTGGCTCATTAAGCTGTTGTCAGGACTATTAATGACATTGTGAACACTTTCAGAGGTCTGTATGCCTTATGGCATACGACTGCCAAAGCCTGGCCGTTAAAGAAGGTGTGAGAGTAATACAATGCTGCTGTGTGCTCCAAGGTGAGGGATGGCTGCCATGAAAGAAAAGTACACGCATGGTTTAAGGACTGTTAGCAGTGGGCTGACATTAATGATTTCATGTTAGTGGTGGAGTTGAGCAAAAATTGATAAATGAGATGCGATTTCAGCCCTGCAGACCATGAAGTTAATTTATTGTGTCATACCTTGCTATACTTACAGATAAGTAAAGTATTTTTTTTATGTGCTAAGTGACCCCCCCTCCCCCCTTACATCTTTGAGTGTCTAACAATGTCTGTAAATTAGAAAAAAAAACGTCTTTGTGCCATACTGGTTGGTCAGGTACAATTAGAAAAGAGCCAGTGCTTCAGTGACATTGAGGTTGGTCCAGGGAATACCGCAAATATCTCACCTAATATTCATAGGAATCCATCCAGTTATTGCTGATATTGCCTGGCATGGAAACATTGAAACTCACAGAATCAGCTCTGTTTTTACTGCTGTTGAAATGTTCTCATGATTATGATGCTGAGTTATGAAGCAAACAACAGAATGGGCAGAGAAGACAGAGGAAACTTTCAACATCTTTTCAGTCTGGGAAATAGCAGAGGCAGCGACCAGAGCTTATGGAGCTCCATAGTCGTATTGTTGAGGCTTATGTGGTCGTAGGCAAACCAAACCATCATCCCTGGGGATATTCTTTCAGAGGCTTAGACACTGAGTGCATGAGAATTCCCCCACTGACCCTGCAAGTACAAAAGAGCAAAACAGGTGGTATCTAGTCAGGAACGTTTCAAGTCTTCGTTCAATAATATTTTTACTTCTTCATCAATTTTGAGTTTTAATGAGCCAAATTGTTGCAAAAAAGACCCATCTTCATATCCAAAATGCAGTAAAAAAAATAAATTAAAAAGACTATTTTTGCAGGCCGAGACATTTTATATAGATGTCTAATTCTTAATATATGCAAGTGTGCAGAAGTCTGTTCTGAGTTGGTGCCTCACTACATCAGATTAGAGCAGCAGCCTGTCGAACTATGATTCTCTTGCTCTATCTCTCTCAGCAGATGTACCCCTCTCTGGTCCACAGCTGCATTCCATATGTTTTAACACTGTTCGGCAAAGCAGTTGTCTTCTTTTCTGTACTTGGGAGCTCTAGTGTTTGTGGTGTTGGTGGCAGATTCCCTCGCTTCATAGGGATCTGGTCCTTCCCTCCTTTAAATACACAAAGTACAGCAGCAGCAGCACTTTGGCTATACTTGGTCCTGAAATGTCTCCAGTTGGGTAACGTAAAGAATGTGGAGGGTGGGGGGTCAGATCTGGCAGGGTCTGCCACAGCTTCATAGCACACACAGAGTCATTTCCATAATTGCCCACAATCAAACCAGCCCCTCCTGGATTCCACCCGCTCCAGATTCCTGTAGATAAGCTGAGCCGGGAATCTGTTGAGTGCCGTGGACCCCCAAGTAAGAACAGGTGCCGCTAATGTAACTGATTTCAGGTTCTCAGTGTGTCCAAAAAAAGGGCAGACTGTTGTTTCTCCGGTAATTGCCATGCTCGGACATTCTCATTTGGATTGCTATCATGTAACTCCTCTGAAGAGTGGAATTAAAAAAGAATTGAACCACATTTGGTATTATCAAGAAACTATGCAAAT